>NC_135712.1:7196112-7496112 GCF_964656455.1 Halichoerus grypus
CAAATAAATAAATAAAATCTTTAAAAGAAACCTTCTAAAAATATAATAAAACTTCCACATATTATTAACTATTAAACTGAGAATAGAATATGACTTCTTTAACTTAATAAAGGGTATCTATAGAAAACATACAGCAAATGTCAAACTTAAAGCTTTAAAATTGAAAGCATTTTCTTTGATTTCAAGAAAAGACAAAGATGTCTACTATTACCATTTCTAGTCAACCTAATTTTGGAGGTTCTCACTGGAATACTAAGGCAAGAAAAAGAAAAATTTAAGTATTAGAAAGAAAGAAATGAATATTTCATTATTCACAGAAAATATGGCTGTGCATATAGAAAATCCAAATTAATCCTTAGGTTAATTTTTTTGAATTTGTCAGAGTTTTAGAAAAGTTGTTGAAATAAAAATTCAATTGCATTTCTACATGCTAACACATACATCTAGAAAATTAAGCTTAAAATGTATTATTTAAAATAGCATAAAATATGTAATATCTAAGAATAAATACAATAAATGTATGTAAGATCTCTATGGAAAAATAATAAAACTTTATTGAGAGACATCAAAGAAGATTTAAATAAAGGGATGAATCATGTTCATAGATTTGATGATTCAGTATTATAAAGATGTCTATTATTTGCAAAAATCACCTAGAAATTCACTGCAATTCCTGCCAAAAATTCCCCAAAGTGTTTTTTTAATTTTACAAGTTGATTCTAAAATTTAAAGAGAGCCAGATTTAACCAAGATACCTTTGAAGAAGACACAGCCTACACTTTATGTTTTTTTGTCCTCTAAAATACTAAATCTTATAAAGTTATGGTAATTAAGAATCACAGTGTGAGACGGCTCAAAAAGAGACAAATAGGCCCAATAGCCAAACTATGGAAAGACCCAAGATATCCATCAACAGATGAATGGATGAAGAAGATGTGGTATATATATACAATGGGATATTATGCAGCCATCAAAAAAAATGAAATCTTGCCATTTGCAACGACGTGGATAGAACTAGAGGGTATTATGCTAAGCAAAATAAGTCAATCAGAGAAGAAATGTATCAGATGATCTCACTGATATGAGGAATTCTTAATCTCAGGAAACAAACTGAGGGTTGCTGGAGGGGTGGGGGCTGGGAGGCATCGATGGGGTGGCTGGGTGATAGACATTGGGGAGGGTATGTGCTATGGTGAGTGCTGTGAATTGTGTAAGACTGATGAATAACAGACCTGTATCTCTGAAACAAATAATACATTATATGTTAAAAAAAAAAAAAAAAAAAAGAAGGTAGTAGGAAAGGAAAAATGAAGTAGGGGGAATCGGAGGGGGAGACAAACCATGAGAAACTATGGATTCTGAGAAACAAATTGAGGGTTCCAGAGGGGAAGGGGGTGGGGGGATGGGTTAGCCTGGTGATGGGTATTAAAGAGGGCATGTATTGAATGGAGCACTGGGTGTTATATGCAAACAATGAATCATGGAACACTACATCAAAAACTAATGATGTATGGTGATTAACATAACATAATAAAATAAAATTTTAAAAAGGAGAGACAAATAGGCCAATGGAATAGAAGAGAAATCCATAAACAAATTCAACATATATGAATACCTGATATAATCAAAAATGATGGTGAAGATCAGTGCGCAAAGAATGAGCTTTTAAATAAATGGAGCTAGAACGATTGGAAATCATGTATCAGAAAAAAAAAATACATTGGAGCACCATGTAATACCACACATAAAAATCAGTAACATGTGGTTAAGAACTGAAATTTAAAATGCAAAAGTATAAAGATTTTCAAAAATATTACAGGAAAACATGCTCATGACCTTGAGGTGCAAAAGAATTTAATGACACAGAAACTACAAAGTATAAAAGAAATATAGAAAATAAAATTCTCTGTATTAAAATTATGAACTTTTTTTCATTAAAAGGTATCATTAAAGACAGTGAAGATAAACTACACACTGGAAGAAGATATTTGTGACCCATATAACCTGTGAAGTACTAGTATCCGAAATGTACAGCCATTATAAATCAAAAAGAAAAAAAAGTATATATGTAAAAGAATAGGATAGCTCACTTTTCTTTTTTTCTTTTTTTTTTTTTTTTTTAAGATTTTATTTATTTGCGAGAGAGAGAATGAGAGACAGAGAGCATGAGAGGGAGGAGGGTCAGAGGGAGAAGCAGACTCCCTGCCGAGCAGGGAGCCCGATGTGGGACTCGATCCCGGGACTCCAGGATCATGACCTGAGCCGAAGGCAGTCGCTTAACCAACTGAGCCACCCAGGCGCCCCGGATAGCTCACTTTTCAAGAGTGGAAACATGATGGACAATAAATGTATGGATGGTGCTCAAGCTCATGGTAATCCAGGATATGTAAATTAAAACCAAAATGGTGTCCATTTACACCCACCATATTGGCAAACATTAAAAAGTCCAATCAAAAGCAGTAATGGTGAGTATGGAAAACAAAGGGAGTGTTCATGCGCTGCTGGTACGAGCGGAGACTGATACAATCTTCTTGGAAAACAGTTTGGCATTTTTTGGCATTCACTGTAGAACAGATGAAGTGTATACCCAAAATTCTGTTAGGGAAATTCCAAAGAAAACCAGGAATCTCCCACAAGTTCACTAAGATACATGAACTACAATGTCTCCACCAACATGCTTGTAATAATCAAAACCGGATACAACCCAAGAGTCCATCAACATTAGATTAGATAAGACAATTTTGGTATATTTATGTAATGGGAATATATATAATGAATAAAACTCACAAACTTAATATTGAGCCAAAGAAGTAAATAGCAGGAAAATATATACAATATATATATTGTATATATTGTTCTGTTTATATTGTATTTATTGTTCTATTTATTCAGATTTCAAAAGCAAGCAAAGACAAACAACATATTGTTAGGAGATCGTGTAATGGAATTTTAAAAATATGAATAAAAGCAAGAGACTGATCATTTCAAAGTCAAGATAGTGATTACCTCTCAGCAGGAAGAAAGGAGATAGAGTCAAAGAGGGACACTTGGGTATTTTAAAGACCTGACAGTGTTTTTTTTCCCCATTTTTTTCCATTGTGGTGGTGATTTCTTTATTTGCTATGTGTAGTCATTTTAAACACTCATCTGAAAAAAAAAATAAGCCACTCATCGGTACATATGATTATCTTCCAGTATAAATGTCTTTCAAACGCTATGACAAAAAGAGGATAAACATAGACTAAGTACAATTTCACACCCATCAAGAGCGGGCTCCCGTTGGAGCAATGTTTAGCAGCCTTGGGGAACGTGCTGCATTCTGATTGCTCTTGCAGGGGATGCTCCATTTCCTCTGTGTGGTGGCTGAGAGTTTACTTTTGCACAGTGGGTTTTGGTATTCCCCAGAAGATTTACTTCCTCTGTCAAATGCTTTCTGTTGGTTAGTTACTGTTGAATGTCTGTGCAGCATTCTGTCTGTCCCTACTGTGAGTCTCCTATGAGTCGTCCCTTCAAGAGACAGAGCTTAATTTCTGACCCTTAGAGTGTAGGATGGGCTCACTAGCCTGATCCTACTAAACAGAATGTGGTAGATGTGACAGTGTGTGACTTCTGAGATTAGGTGATAAAAGGCATTGTGACCTTCTCCTTGACTTGTCTCTTGGATAACTCATTCTGGGGAAAGCTGGCTGCCATGCCATGGGGACACCAAAGCACCACTATGAAGGGGTCCAAGGCGTGAGGAGTTCCTGCCAATTGCCAATCCTCCAGCCCCAATAAAGCCTTCAGATGAGCTTGTTCTTGGCCAACATTTTGCCTGAAATCTCCCAAGAAAACATGAACCAGAACCACCCAGCTAAGCTGCTTCTGAATTCGTGACCCACAGAAGCTGTGAGGTGATAAATGTTCTTTGTCTTAACCCACTAAGTGTTAGGAAAATATGTTACACAGCAATAGATAACTAATACACCTGTGTTCTCAGGATTGCTTTGGACCCAGCTTAGTAGTATATTGCTTCGGACTTGAAGAATGGCCGAGGTGATATAGCCTGGGTTGACCTCAGATCTACAAGGTGCTCCCTCTGCTTCTGAAATATCTTTGGCTGATTCTTAGCTCATTCCATTGACAAAGTATGTGTTGGCTCTCAGGTTTTCTGAGACTAAATAATATTGCCTAAAAAATATATTCTCCCCTCCACCCCAATGATAAAGGGACATTATAAGACTCTAGGACCTTGAAATTCTGAGTTTTGCAGATTGTAGTTGAAATAGTGTGGGCTTTCAAACCCTACAGGCAAGCACTGAGTCCTACCCTTTGCTGGTTGTTTGACCTTGGGTATAGCATTATCCCCTCAAAAGTTCTCTTTCTTCATCTGTTGGTCAAATAAAAATCACTCAGTAAATATATGTCATGTAGGATTCAGTTTTGCTATGAAAGAAGAAAAACAATGGCTTAATCAAGGTAGAATTTTGTGTCTCTTCCATGTCAAAATCCAAATGTAGATGGTTTAGGGCTGGTATGGCATCCATGTTATCAAGAAACCCAGGATCTTTTTGTCTTGTTCCATCATGTTTAATTATTCTGGTCAAGGACAGATGCTCTAACTCTAAAATATTCACTGAAAAGCAAAAGTTGGACTTGGCCTATATATCAGGGTTCTATCAGAGAAACAGAACCAATAGGATATAAGTGTGTGTGTGTGTGTGTGTGTGTGTGTGTGTGTGTGTGTTGTATTTCAAGGAATCGGCTTCTGTAATTGTGGAATCCAAGTGGGCAGGTCTGAAATCTGGTGGGCTGGCCAGCTGGCTGGAAACACTTGGGAAGAACTTCTTCAGTTTTCCTCCTAAGGTCCTTCAACTGATTGGATGAGGATAATCTCAATTTCCTTAAAGTGACCTGATTATACATTTTTTTAAAAAGATTTTATTTATTTGACAGAGAGAGAGACAGCGAGAGAGGGGACACAAGCAGGGGGAGTTGGAGAGGGAGAAGCAGTCTCCCCACCGAGCAGGGAGCCCCATGTGGGGGCTCGACCCCAGGACCCCGGGATCATGACCTGAGCTGAAGGCAGATGCTTAATGACTGAGCCACCTAGGCGCCCCCCTGATTATAGATGTTAACCACACCTACAAAATACCTTCAGAATGACACCTGGATTGGTGTTTGAATATCTGCCAAGAGTGAGCGTTGCAGGCTTCAAGTCTAGTTAAGATTGATTTCCCACCAGTTGGTCTCCTACAAAGCTCCATGACAAACAGCTGAGTGCTCAGGGGGGCAAATCAGGTCCCCTCTGCCATATCACAGAAACTGCATCTACAAGGCCTGCACTGGGAGCCCTGTTTCGCCAGCGGAGGGACCAGAGTTCCCCAAGCATGAATCTGAGCTGCTGGGACAGGACCAGAGATGAAGTCCTGCCACCTCCACCATTGTTGGATCCTAACTCCTAGTCTTGCTGGGAGAGGCAAGCTTAAAACCCCTTAGGGGTCAGGGTTCCCCTCCGGCAGCCTGATGCCAGGCCCTACTCACCCTCCAGGCCCTGCCACAGAACAAGTCCAACAGGTGACCCATGCACCTGCTTCTGCTTCTGATTCCATGAGTTTTCTCCAATTCTTACTTTCCAACAGGCCCAGTGCGTGTGATCAGGCCACGCGACCTCGGTTAAGTAGCATCTGCCATCCAGACTGTGCTAATGAGGAAGGGATAAAGAGGCAGAGGGACACCCAGCACATGATGGATGTGCTTACTTCACACTGATGCACCTTGCAGCAGGGGCTCTGAGGAATGCAGTCATCACTCTATTAATACTGAGAAAGAGCAAGAGAAGAGATCGGCTTTTGCCAGGAGGGCCTCTACCAATACAAAGGGCTGCTTTGTGCAAACTAAAGAAAAGGCACTTGCCCTGGGCAGATGAGCTCCCTGGGCCAACGATTCACAACAACGTGGCCCTCCCGCCGGGCCATCCCTGAGCCAGGGTGCAAGGCTGGGTGACGGGAGCACAGGCTCTGAGCCTCCACTCACCCCCGGGGGTGCGCCTTTCTGCACTGCCCAGATGGCCCGACCCTGTGCGGCCACGTCATCTGCCACAGAGCCAGCTGCCCTCCCTGCGGGCCTAAGTGACTGTTGCTGAACATAAACACACCACGGTCCTTTCAGAAACTGGGACGGACGTGGGAGTAAGTGCTGGAAATCCCCTGTCACGAGTGTATGTCCTGTGTTCCAGCCCAGGGATAGAACACCCGGTGAAGAATCCTGCATCTTGCCCGTTTGCAGGTCAGAAACCCTCTCTCCTGTTCAGCAGCCTGAATGGCAATCCTGCAGGGGTTCTGGACTTGAACTTCATGAAGATACGCAAAGGATTTGATGACATGATTGCAGACACGCTTTTTAAGGAAAGCCAGATGCCGGGCACTGTATATTTCATATTTTCATATATAATGGGCTGTATGGGATATGGATGGAGGATGTTCGCTTTCCGGTTCCTTCTCACAAGGGACCTGCATGGGACTTTTAGTTCTGGAAGCTTCTTATCAGGCCAAGAGTTCAACTCAACACTTCCCACCAGGTCTGCAAGGCTTTGCGTGATTCGTCCTGCCTGCTTCCCTAGTTTTGTGGCTCACCTGTCCTTCCCTGCCCTTCTTCTGTGCCTCGTACCCACGGCCTCTTCCAGGACTAGGCCCCCGAACTTCCCCTGGGCACTTGTCCTCCAGGTCTTCACAAAGAAGGCTCTTTGTCCTATTGTTCTCAGGAAGGCCTCCCCACACAGTCCCCCAGCCCCAGGGATGGTTCCCTGGGCCCTTATCACTGGTGGTCTCTCTTATGTACTGGTTTTCCATCATCATCGTCATCACTGTTGTAACCTCCATGAAAGAGAGTCCTGGCACTGGACAAGTGGACTGAGTAAGGATTTTTTTACTTGTAGATGATACAGATTTGGAACGTTCAGGCAGAGACTTCAGGGCAGAGTTGTGTCCAGGGTCTTCCTGACTTGGTCCTGCTCCATCTCTCCGTGGTAGTCCCTCTCTGCCGCGGGCTGGTTCATTTTATGTCAGCGTAAGATAGTTGCCAAAACAAAACTCCAGGCTTCCAGAAGCTCTCTCAGCTCCAGTACCATTGATATATTGGGCCAAAAAATTCTTTGTTGTGGGGGCTGTCCTGTGCATTCTAGGATAGGCAGCAGCATCCTTGGCTTCCACCCACTAGACGCCAGTAGCGCCCTCCTTGGCTTGACAGCCAACAAGGTCTCCAGACATATTCCCAAAGAGCCCAGGAGAAACAGAGTCACCCCTGGTTGAGACTCCCTGGCTTACATCATGGCCTTACAATCACTCCAAAAGAGAAAGCACTTCTTTTTTTCCAATATTTATAAGAGGAATAACTGGAATCGAGGCCCACTCCCTGACTTTGGTCACATGACCTCCCCTGAACCTGTCACTGCAGCCAAAGATAGGGGATCACAGATTGGCCAGCCTGCGTCATGTGCCCTAGAATTAGGGTTGGTTCGGTCACACTCTGATAGGTAGGGAGGAGATGTTACCCAGAGGGGAGTGAGGGAACTGCAACCACAAGGGAAGAGTTATCGCGGGGTCTGGAGGAAGTCTCTTCCAGAGTGCACGTCCCTGTTCCCACACATACAGTGGTCCACGCTGGGCCTGCTTCATGTCCAGTGATGGCGGCCATCATGCTCTAGCAAAGTGCAGATGACTTCAGTACTTTAATCCACAGAGTGCAGATCCTTAGCTGGGGCTGGGTACTCTCTACATTGCATGGCAAAATCCCTTGCATTTATTTTTCCTGGTAAGATGGTCCGTTTCTTCCATCAAATCCCCAAATTTACCATCACCCTGAAATATTAAAGGCCATTGTTCTAGAAACCGACCTCCTAGTTTCAAACCTTTCACTTAAAAAGATTATTTTTTTTCAAAAGTCCCCAAAGTATTTATTCTATTTTTCCCAATTTACCAGATGAGAAAATTAACAAAAATCACCTATGTATTTTTGAACAGCTTTATTGATATGAAATTTACAAACATAAAGGTTATTTGTTTTTAAAAAAATTTGGAAACTGCAGGATAGTTAACATAGTGTTATATGACTTTCAGGTGTACGATATACTGATTCTACAACTCTGTGCATTGCACGGCACTCATCAAGGTAAGTTTCAAACCTTTTAATAGTAAATCAAGTACAGACCTAGGAAAAGTCATCGTGCTTTACCAAATAGTGCTCTAAAAAAATACCTGAAATCTGTTGGTTTGGGCCCAACCATAGTTCATTCATGGGACCCTGACTATGATAATAGTCAGTAGATAATAGAATGACTAGTTTAGATAAACCCAAACGTTCTCTGTGAATATATTATTCAAGGTTTTCAAACTTCTCTAATGAAGCCAAGAAGTGTAAAGTAGGTGATCCTGAACTTAATGTTTATGACTCTCTCCTCCCCAGGAGCTCCAGAAGATGTGATTTCAGCAGAGCACACTGGTGAGGGAGGTAATGAGCACCTGCCAGCCTGCTTCTGTTCTGAAAGGCTACAGAAATCCAGGTAGTGAGTGATCATAGCGGTAGCAGGCACTAAATCAACAGAATTATTTGTTTGTTTGATTCATTGGTTCATATATGTATTTATTTTAATTTTTTTATATAGAGAAACAGCCCTGTAGGACCTTCCATGAAATGGAAGTCATGGTGGGGTCAGATGCAAACGTGCCACCTGTGTGCATTACGATTTTGAGCTCACGTGGTCCCTTGGTCCTGCTCTGTGACGTCTTTGGCTCCTCTTGGCAAGTGTTTTACACATGGACACAGTTGGCTCGAGGGAGACTGTATGAGTGGACTGAGGTAAAGCCAACGTGCGCCCTTTATGTGGGCAGGACCCATTCTGTGCCTCCTCCTCTGGGGAATGGCTCTGGCTATCTCTTTGCTGGGAAGAGCAGCTTTGCTGTGATTTTCACCAGAATCCCTGCGTACACCTGAGGACTTACACTAACGAGAGTTTAAGTAGTTTTCCCAAGACCTCTGTGATGTTGGCAATTACGTCCCCGGAACACACGGTTCACGGTTCACGGTTTGTTCCTTCTTTCCTAGCCTCCCAACATAGCCCCTTATCCTTTTTCTCTCCTCTTTCTTCAATCCCCCACTCCATCCACTTCCTGGCTCATCTTCCATCCCAGAAAAATTTCCAGGGAAACAGGAGAAATGTGGATATACAGAATTCCTCTCCTACCCAGTAACTGCAAGAACAACCAGACATGCTTTTCCTAATATTTCTGGAGTGTTCCAGACACCATGACAGTGATGGGGCACCAAGGGACTGGTGGGAGGTTGAAAGCAGCTCTGAGGGAGTTACTGGATGGAAATGCAGAAGGGGAGGATACAAGGGGCCACTTTTGTGTCTTAGAAGGATTGCTCTGATTTGGCGGAGAAGGATCTGGGTCGGGGGAGAAACTGGTTGCAGAGAGACTGGAGCAGCACAGGGTCTGCAGGCTGATTAACATCCTTGGAGCGCTGGACAAAAGTGGAGAGAACAGCCCCTGGGCCAGGACTTGCGGATGGACGCTCTGGCCAGCACCTTGGCAGATAATGATGAACTTGAAGGCAAGGAAGGTTGACACAGAGGTAGAGGAGTCTTGGGCAACTCTCATGCCTTTCACAATAAGATAAAACCTCTGATGACAAAAAGCAGTCTCCTGCTTGGAGAAGTGGGGGTGAGGCTGGGCGGCATTGATCAAATTACGGGTGGACGAGATGAACCCACCTTTAGGTCATAAGAGGGGAAAGTGACTAAGCCTAAGCGGTTGAGCCAGGACAGGGAAAGGCTGTTGGTCACTGCGGGGAGAGACTTAAATCTTGGGGTACATGAGAACTAGTCCACCAAGAGTGAATCCAGCAAGATGCTTCCAAGCAGGGCAGGGTGACAAAGAAGTGAGTGATGGGAGGGTCAGGCTTCTAGATAAGAAAGGGCCAGAGCACTGGTGACTAACCCTGCCACCACCCGCCTCCTCAAGGCCCCACGCTCTCTTCCTGCTCATCTTTGTGCGCATGCTCCCTGTCCCCGAATGCCCCGCCCACATAGCGGCCTGCTCAGGGCTCCTTCCTCACTCCAGGACCACCTGAGACCGCAGTCTTACACGTTTGAAGGTGCCCAGGCCGAGGTTTCAGAAGGCTTCGCTTTCTGCCCCACTCCGGATGAGCTCAGACAGCCCCACGACTTGAGGTGCTATTGGTATCTGTGACTGCTTAGGGTGTAAGTGCAAATAGATGGCTCCCAGCTGTGCCTCTAGTTGACCCCTTCCGTGGGCACCAGTCTCCGCTCGGATGTGCAATGACCACCTCACACTGGGCATGCCCCCAAGCCAAACCAAGCTCCCTATTCAAGTCCAGTGGGTTCTATCTTCAGAAAGTGTATAAAATCAGTTCAGGTCACATCACCTCCACCAAGACCTCTGTAGTGTAAGACCTCAACAGGCCCTGTAGCTGACAGCTTTGCTGACTAACAAACATCCCCGAACCACAGAGGCTTTTGACAGCCATCTAGTTCTCATTCATACTTCATGTCAGCAGCTGTGTTCAGTGCCTGGCCTCGCCCCTGTGTTTGCTACTTCTAGATCCTGGGTTGTAGGAGGGCCTCTCTCTCCCAGTTTGGGACTTCATTCTTGCAGAAAAAGAAAAAAAGAACCAACCAGGCAATGGCCCTAAGACTCTTGCTGACTCTGCTCATGTCCGTCGAGCCAAAGCAGGTTACATGGTCAAGGACACAGTCAGCAGGGTTACCTTAATTTTTAAATAATTAACATGTTCTCACGATTCAAAAACTTGGAAATATTAAAAAAAATTGGAAATATAAAATAGCATATAGTGAAAAGCTTTTTTCTCACCCTGTCCTCCATTCTCCCATGCCACTCTCAACATTTAGTAACGATTGTTCAATTCTTGTGTATCTTTTTATATAGTTTTTAAAATGAATATACAAAAAACCATGAGTATAAACTTTTATCTTCTTTCACCTTTTCTGTGAAAGTTAGCAGAATATGTCCCTTGTATACTGCTGTGTGTTTTGCTTTTCCACTTAAAAAATGTGCCCCAGAAACATTCTATAATAGTTCCATGAAAGCTGCCCGGTTTGTTTTCATAGCTGCATGATATTCCAGTGCTTGTGTGTGTGATGTTTTATTTGACTTCTCCCCTATTAAAGGAATTTTTGGTTGTTGCCAGTCTCTTCATTATACAAATAACACTGCGATGAGTAATCTTGGACACGTGGAGGAGAATGAGCAGAGGCCAGAAGTGGTAAATGGATTCATGTTTCGAAGGAGTACTTATAAAAATATTTAGAGTATTGATTTAACCCTAGATGCATATGAAATCACCTCGGAGCACCTAAAAACTAGTGATGCCCAGATCCAGCTTCTAGAAATTCTGATTTCACCCGTCTGAGGTAGAACCCAGGGGTTGGTCCTTTTGAGAGTTTTTTGGGTGCATTGAATGGACAGCCAAGGCTGAGAGCCATGAGTGTGAGGAGGATCGAGAATGCATGGAAAGGAAAGCATGGGGGCGGTGCAGACATTGGAGAGGAAGGAGAGGTTTGGGACAGCCGCCTGCTGTGTGGACTTCGGCAAGAAAAGTGGGTAAAGGGTTTTTACAATTTCTATGTCGTACATTTAGTTGAGTTGTGTATTATGTGGCTCTGCCTCCCCCCACCCCCTTCAAGTGACAAGGAAAGGCCCACATTACTTTTCGAGCCCGTGGATTCCACCCCGCATCTGTTCCATGTGGTGGCAAGGAAAGCCTGCCCTTCCTCAGGTAAACACATACTGCTGGCTCACCGTTAGGAGGCGCACCCTACAAAAATCTTCATTTTGTGGATAAAGCAGCTGAGACTCAGAGAGGTTAAGAGGCCCATCCAAGGTCTCACAGCTCAGAAGTCTGAGAGATTCACACCCGGGCCTGAGAGCTGAGGTCTGCTGTCAGATGGGACCAATTTCCTCCCCTGCAGCTGTCAGGATCTCTGTTTTCCTTTATCGTTTCTAAATCCTGTCCTTCCCTGGCCTCTTGTAACTTACTTTACATCAGCTCCCCGCAGGGTCAGCCAGTCTCTGGAAGGGCAGGCTGTCCTCACTTGCCTGCAAGGGGACTTACCAGCCCCCCCATCTCGCGGCTTCAGCAGGAAGCACTCTACAGCTTGGTGGGCCAGCAGCCTCCTGATAGGAACGTGGGGGCTGACCTGTCCCCAGGACCTTCCGCCATGGTCCTGATAAGGGACCAGCAGGCAGAGAATGTAAATGCAAACCCTCAACCACCCTGGCTCAGGGCGGGAGAAGCTAGGCTGTTCCATTGCTCCCCGTCCTGGGACTGCCCACCCTCCTCTGTAGCTGAGGTTGGCAGAAAAGGAGACTCAGTTTAAAATCAGGGTAGGATCTTGATCAGGCAGCTTGGCCAGTAGGGCTCATAGGTGTAATGTTTCTCTGCCACTCTAGAATAGAGCAAGATTGGGGCGGGGCGGGGGGGGACGGGGACTGTGCTTCGTGCAGCCCCCTCCCCACCCCGGTGAGCCTGGGCAGGGCCTGGAGAGAGATTTGGGATTCAGCCTGTGGGCACACACTTTTCTCTTTTTGAATGTCTGTGTGTGTGTCTGCATGCGCCTGTGTGTGTCCCTGTGTATGTGCGTGTGTGTGTCTGTGTGTCCATGCATGTTTTGTGTGCTACAGTGTCAGAGTTCTAATTCCTTTGAAACATGTTTTCAGTTCACATCGATGGGGAGAATTTGGAGTCGGTCTCCCTCTCTCCTGGAGAAGGCCCCCAGGTCAGATGCCTACTGGAAGTATTTAAGCGCGGGGAGGCCCCTGGGCTCCAGAGCGCCAGACGAACCCCGTCCTGCCACCAGGGGGCGCTAGAGCTGCGCGCACCGCTACTGTCGGGGAACCAAGGCCCGAGTCTTGCCTGGTTTGCCTTCCTAACCAGGAACGCTTTATTTTTAAGGCATTTCTCATCTCTCCAGAATATAGAGGCCACTTGTTCGGTCATCTCCTGGCACTTCCTAAGCACCAAAACTCCGTTTTATGGACGTTTCGACTGAGACCCAGCGGCACCGTATCTGGGGACGGAGGGAGCCTCAGCTCACTGTTTCAGATTATAAATGTAAATCGGATTTTGATCGCCTTGATGAAAGCACATTCTACGGTTCTTAGAAAAATTGTAATATTTGCCCTGATTTCCAAAGGTTGGATATTATGTGCCACTGGAGGTGGAGGGTGTAAGGTCGGGGGCTGTGCACCTGTTGGGTGGGGGGTAGGCCGGAAGTAGAGCTCTTTGTGGGCGCCAGTCACACAAACCCGGCTTAAAGCGGGGACACCGGGGTGAGACTGGGCAAAGGGCTTTCGTGGCCTCTGCTTCACTGCGGCCATTCCCTTCACCCCAGGCCTCCCTCTTCCAGGAACCTGAGACCCGGCTCCCCGCAGAACCGGCCTCCTTGCCTAGCCAGTGCGTGCTCCCTCCTGCCCGCCTTGCTCTGCTGTCCGCCTGGCCCAGCGCCCAGGACAGGTGCAGCTCCTGCAGCGCCGGGCCCAGCACTGCAGGCCGAGTCAGTGCAGGCCTGCATCGGGACCCCTCAGGAACGCCCTCAGGCACCCCTCTCAGAAGCCTACATTACAGGACCCAGCTCCATGCACCTAAGCCCTCCTTGACTGCCTTCAAAGGCCCTTCCCCTGGCTTCCAGTACCCGGCAGCTCCGATCACCTGGCACGGCCACGGTCACGGTCAGCGCGTCTGCACCTCTCCGCCCACGGCTTCCCTGTGAAGAGGGAGGCACCCGAGAGCCCTTGAATTCTTTCTTGTCCCCAACGGTCCTGTGACAAACCCCGGGCTTCACAAGGACGTGGGAGACGTACAAAAGAATTCCTGTCCAAGCTCTTCCTTCCTTTACAGAGACGGTCTCTGTCCTTCTCCCCTCCCCCCACGCTCTCTGTGTTCATCCGTCCTTATGTGAGGTGGGCAGAAGAGGAGGGCAGAACCTCCATCAGGGAGCTTGGCCATCAGGGCTCATCAGTGTGATGTTTCTCCCCCACTTTGGAATATGCAAGATCTGGGAGGGGCCCGTGGGCTGCATGCAACCCCCCTCTACGAGCCTGGGCAGTGCTTGGAGAAAGACTTGGGACTGAGCCTGTTCTCTTTTTGATGTCCCTGTGCATGTGTGTTGTGTCTCTGTGTGCCCAGGTGTGTGTTGTGAGTCTTTGTGTGTGTCTATTATGAGTCTTTGTGTGCTTATGTGTGTGTTGTGAGTCTCTGTGTTTGTCTATTGTGAGTCTCTGGGCATGTGTGTGTTGTGAGTCTCTGTGTGTGCTTGTGTGTGTTGTGAGTCTATGTGTAGCAGTGTGTGTGGTGAGTCTCTGTGTGTGTGTTGTGAGTCTGTGTGTGCCTGTGTGTGTGGTGTGGAGTCTCTGTGTGTATGTTGCGAGTCTCTGTGTGTGTCCATGTGTGTGTGCATGTGTGTGCGTGGGGGGGGGGGGCTGCTGTCCCAGAGCGTCACCTGGAACTGTCCTTTCAGTTCAGATTGTTGGGGAGAATTTGGAGCAGGTCCCCCTGAAAAGAGTCAGCTCTGGGAGCTTTGGGTCAGCAGACTCCTCATGGCCCCTGGGGTCTGGGAGCCTCCTGCAGACCCTGCCCTGGCCTTGACTTCAGGACACAGGCTGGTCCCTTGTGAGTGCATTCGAATCCCTTCCTGCGGGTGGGCTGTGTGTTCTCCTTCATCACAGGATGGAGGTGTTAGGTGCCAAGAAAAGCCCTGGGTTATCGGCTGAGGGCTGCGGTCATGGTCACGTTCCCCAAGAAGAAACAGAGAAGGGTCTTCCTTGGTGGATCCTGGGTGAGAGCAGGCAGGCGTGGTCCCCTGTTGTAACTGCCC
This sequence comes from Halichoerus grypus, assembly GCF_964656455.1. Taxonomy (NCBI): domain Eukaryota; kingdom Metazoa; phylum Chordata; class Mammalia; order Carnivora; family Phocidae; genus Halichoerus; species Halichoerus grypus. The sequence continues at coordinate 7,211,006 of NC_135712.1, forward strand.
CAGCCGGTCACACAGGGGGTGTGTTAGGAATCCAGCACCAACACGCTCTGTGAAGGGTAGTTTCCCGCCTCCCCCCCACTCAGATGTCCTTCAGTTTAAAGAACAAGTCCACGTGTGGCAGTTGATGTAACAGGGAGACATTCCTTTGTTGTAAAACATCGTGAAATTCAGAGCCAGAGTCCCCATCACCCTCGCCAATAACCTGCTCCATAGATTTGTGCGGTGAAAGACCCATTTATTACTTCATCTCCTTTTCAGACGGAGTTCATGAAAACGGCTCAGCTCTAATAGGGAAAATGTATGCACCTGTGTTCTTAATGGAGTAAAAAGGAGAATGCTTAGATTGCCCAGTTGCCCTGAAATGTCCTGTTATTGTAACATAATGGCCAGTCTGTCTGGCATTCGTTCATTCAAAAACCGTTTCTTAAAAGAGATGGAGGAGGAAACCAACGTGAGCCGAGCACTTCCTTCCAGGGGGCCAGGTGCTCCCTCTACGTAAGTGTTGGGGGGCTGGAAGGATAGGGCAGTCCCTGCCCCGGGGGGTCCCAGGGGGAGCAGCCTTTCTAAAGATGAGGCTGCAGACCTCCCGTATCCCAATCACTGAGTCTGTGTGTTAACAATGTGCATTCCCGAGTGTGGCCCTTGTCTGCTTTTACGGCACGCTCCGCAGAAACACAGGCCTGGTGGGTGACCCAACAAACTGAGTGAAATCTTACACCCGTGTGCTAAGTGCTGCACGAGAGAATAGTCACTGAAAACCGTTGATGGCATACACGTAGCTCTCCATCCGCCACGGGCCTCTTCTAGGTGCTTTACGGATTAACCCACCTAATGCTACAACAAGCAGTCCAGGTGCTTTCCGCCAGCAGCTTGTTTTCCAGGTCAGGAAACTGAGGCCCAGAGAGGTTAAGTAACTTGCTCAAGGTCACACAGCGGGAGAGGGACCATGGTGTAGGCAGCCGGGCAGCAGAGTCCAGGATCTTAACTGCTCTGCTACACTACCCCTGCTAAGAGGCAAGAAGGAGAGCCCTTTGTGTTACAGGGCTGAACATAATCCTCTTAGAGAATTAGTCTTTGAAGGTTTGGACTGAGTTATAAATTTAGAAATTAGGACGGAAACTTGGAAATACTGATTGAAGACCCAGTGAACCTAGAGAGAAGGAATGGTTTGGGTAGAGGGAAAGGCAACAAAGGTATTCGAGACCCTTAGAAGGAAGTAGTTAAGAACATTTCTCTGGGAAGAAGCCCTGGCGTTCTCGGTTGAAAGCACAAGTGAGAGGATCCCAGGGAGCAGCCAAACCAAGTCAGTGCGGCTCTCCGCCAAGAGATGGTGCTGTGTTTCCTAAAAGGGAGGTGCCTGAGGGCTGCTCAGCCTCACTCCCAGGTTCCCCTGAAGGGCTTAGGCTCCTGTTTGTGTTGTTGCTTTAGAGAGGGAAAACCTTTCCTGGGATTCCCCCCAGCCTCCCAGGGGGGAAACACCCTCCTGCAGGTGTTAGCTGAGGGGGGGGCACATCATCAAAGCTATCTTAGCAGAGCCGAGGTCTCAGGTCTTGGGGCCAGCCCAGGGTCCCCTGCACCTCATGCAAAGACAGTGATGTGGGAAATGAAGGCAAAAGAAAAATTAAATTTCCTTACTCCCTACAGTTCAGTGACAAATCCTTGAAATAGGCAGAGTCACCTTCGTCTAGGAACTCAGCTGCTCGATGTTAATACTTTGCTAAGGGCAAAAGGCAATCTTAGCCCTACCCCCGGGATCCTGTAAGTCTACTTTAACATATAAAAATTCCTTGCAAACTTCCTTAATCTCTGCCCCCCTCCCAAGATATGTGTTGGCAATCATCCTCCAAGCATATAATCCACCGATATACATCTGAAGGGTCTCATGGCTAAGGTTTTATTAGACAGTCATTAATGACCTTTTCCCAACAATAGCTAGCCCCCTCAGGATCCTGGAAATCTTGCTTCCAAAATTCCTTAGACACTCTCACTATCCCTGACCCCCTCTCAACTTCAAAGTATATACTCTGTCACTCCTCAGGACCCCAGTGCCGCTCTTTCTGCCCACGGGTCCTGTCCCTGTGCTTTAATAAAACCACCCATATGAACCAAAGACATCTCAAGAATTCTTTCTTGGTCATGGGCTCTGAACCCGCACATCTTTGCTACCTCAACAACTGTGTGCAGGAGTTGAGAAAGGTACTCAGTCCTGTGGAGTGGCTACCAGGTGAGCAGCCTCACAAAGCCTTCATCTTCCCAACAATGGTTCTACTGAATAGGTTATTATGTTTTTAATCCCCAGTGCAGGGGCCAAGAAATCAAGACTGCCAAGCTGACAGGGCCCGTGTGTGGCAGCTCAGGATGGAAACCCTGACGCTGATGACAAGTCCCTGCCACCACACCCTGCCGTGGAGCCCTGGGGCATGGATGTCTGGGCCCCTGCCCCCAGCGGCTCTCTGAATGTTACAAAAAGAGGATCAGTCCCAGGTGCTAATTTGTTTTCTCAGTATTTGCTTTTCCCTGAAAGGTGGAAGCCAATTGGATTAATTGAGGGTTTCAATTAGTTGCATGCAGACTCACGGTTGGGTCTGATGTCCTTCCTGCTCCAAGGTTCTGGGTGACCAGTCACCCCTAATCCCCATAGCTTCTGCGTCTCTTACAGGAATGGTGAATAAGGCTTTCCTTTTTAGGAAGCGGAAGGCAAACAAAAGAGGTCTTTTGTTTCAAATTTCTTTAAATTCCCCACCCTCTGGTCTCAGTTTGCATCATCAAAGCTTATGTGGGGAAAAAAGAGAAAGAAGAAGAAACATTGTGTCATGTGATTTGCACATAAGAGAGTAGGTCTGGACATCCTGCATCCCTCTCTCTCCCCCGCTTCTATCCCCCCTGCTCCCCACCTACCAACTTCCTCCCTCACTTCCTTCCTCTTTCCTCCTCTTCCCTCCCCCCTCCCCTCCTCTCCCTTCCCTTCCTTCTTTACCCTGGGCATGGGGTGGGAGAGTGCCAGCCAGCTCAGGAGGCAGAGACCAGAGCGTCTCAAATTTTAATGTGCTCACAAAAAAATCCCTTCGGTCCTTGTTAAAGTCTGGGGTGAGCCCGAAATTCCGCATCTCCTGCAAGCTCCCAGCGGCAGCTGCTGTGGGATGTTTTGAACAGAAAGGCAGGAGGAGACATCAAGGATCAAGTGACGCACGTGCCCACCCATCTTGCTCTGGTGAGGGCCCAGCAGGGGCTGCTGACTGGATCTAATGAGGCCTGGCCGGCTGGGACAGCTGGTGGCACCAGGACAGCCGGCCCTGCGCCCCTCAGACCAGCTACTCTAAAAGCTGCAGTTCTGCATCTTGGCTCTTGGGGATCTTTTGAGCTCAACAGGCTCTCATCAGGTTCTGGGAGATGGATTGAGGCAAGTGAAAAGGGGGAGAAGAAAACCGATGTCCATCCCGTTGGGAGACCCTCATTAGATGGGGGCGTGTGGGGAGGCGCCAGGTGCCCCTCTCACCAACTCAGCCCTGCCCGACTTCAAACTCCTCGGATCTGAGGGGGATAGACAACACTCGGGACGGGCAATGAGGGTTCCACCAAGTGTTGTGCAGGGACAAAGGCAGCCCCAGACTGCACCTGAATGTCCAGGGGCGGGTCCCAGCTGCCCCATCTCTTGTCATACTGCCCTGGTGATTCCGACCTATGCTTGCCTCTGAGAGCCACCATCTCCAAGGTCACGTCCAGCTCTGCAGGTTTCTCTTTCCAGACTAGTGAAGCTGTCTTCCCTACAGTGGTTCAGGATGCTTGCAGAAAGGGCTGTTGCACCTCCTCTGACTTCCCATGGTGCTATGGAGGCTGCCCTGTGGCTGGAAAGCTCTCCGAATTCAGGGGTAGGGTCGGGCTTACTTTGCCAGACCCAAACCTGGCCCAGCACCAGGCGTCCTGCGGGTACCAAATGCGTGTGGATAGGCTGGTGGGACGGACACATCACTGAGCAAGTACCGTGTAATGAACGACCCATCCTGACCGTTGGAGCTTCAAGATTCCAGGGATTTAAGATCTTCCCCTGATTAGTGAAGATAAGTAAAACTTTTGAGTCTTTAACCCAAAATATAAAAACAAATGTACCATGCCATCAGTTTTTCTTTCTCCAAATACATAGAGGGTAGGAGACACAGGACATCACACAGGTAACCACAAAGATCCACCAGAGAGAAAAGACTAATTGTGATGGTCAAACAACTAACGTTATCTGCATTTTCCCATCATTATGATTATTCCATGCATTGATCCAGAGCGACAGAAACCATTCATACCTTTATGGTACATACTATAACTACCTAGAACCATCTTCGAGTCAAACAGTTTGGTTGACATGTGATAGGCTGACCTTATTTAAAGAGCAGAAAAGTAAGTCCGTTGAGGTTCATGGTGGGTAGACATCAGAGACCTGAGCTACGTTCTTCTCTAGGGAGTGTGGGCAACAAATCAGATGAAGTAGACTCTCTTCTTTCATTTCAAAGTCTAGCCAGGCTCCAGAAACCAGAACCTTCCCACCTCCCACTTAAGAATAATAACCGCGTGCTCTGGCTGTGGAATTATCCTGATCACTGACATAGAATGATGTTTCCTTGGCTCTAGCTGTCTCACTTGGTTGTTCCCCTGCCCGCGTTCCCCAGGTAATTTGAAAACACTGTTCCACTTTGCTTCCTGTAACTCTAGCCAGAGACCTGCGGGACAGTGAAGAGAGTCATTATTTCCATAACTGTCCACGAGCAATTTTCTTACTTAAACCACATCTCCGACCCTCCCCTCAGAAAACAACCCAAACTAAGAATATGTTTTCTTAGCAAACCTCAGTCAAATATCTTGGCCAGTTTGCCATTTTCTTCTAGCAGATTCCAGGAAACAGGGATGCAAGGGTGCGTTATGAAGCCCCAGCTTGTGAGGTTCCAGACACGAACCTCCCATCCTGAGGAAGGGTAGCAAGGGGTCAGGTGCATGTTTTTTTTTTTTTTCCTTTTTCTTCTAGTACACACAGAAGTATAAGTTCAGTCTTTCTTTCCCCCTCTTTTCTCTTAAGAAAACGATTGTTGGGAAAAAAAAGAAAACTATTAAAAACTGTACTCACGTGAGTTCTTGCTCCCTCTTTGGTACAGATGGTGAGAATTACTGGGAAACTTAGCTACTTATTTCTAATGCAAACAGTGATAGAATCTTGAGGCATCTCAGCAGACACGACACGCTTCCTTGTGGGTTGCTGGTGCCATGGACTGCAGGGAAGGGGAGGGCCCTGCCTGTCGTCCCTTCCCTATGAATTCCTGTCCCCAAATCAGTTCCACCCGAGCCCTATCCCTGAGACCGTCTCCTTCACACATCTCTGACCAATCTCTAACTGAATTCTGATCTCTTCCTTTTTTTTTAAAGTTTTTATTAAAGTGTAATTAACGTACAGTGTTATATTCATTTCAGGTGTACAATACAATGATTTGACAATTTTATATGTTGCTCAGTGCTCATCACAAGTGTACTCTTAATCCCCTCTATCTTTTTTTCTTTTAATGTCCTACATATCTTCAAAATATATCCACTTCTCCCCAGCTCCATTGCTCCACCCAACTGAGATTACTGAAATAGCCATCCATCTGGTGTAACCGTAGCATAGTGTTGTGTAGTTGTTAAGTGTGTGACTTTGCAGCCAGATAGCCTAGTTGGAATACTGGCTATTTATTCTCTCTTTGTTTTAGTTTCTTCATAGTTAAATGAGGATCATAATAGTACCTGCTTCATCAGATACCTCATTTAAACACATATGAGTATGCCAGACGCATACTAAATCAATCAATACTAGTTGTCATTATTATTACCCACTCTGGCCTCCTCTCATCTGTCCTTCCCTGTGCACCCAGAATACTCATTCGAATGCTTTACATAAAGCCATTGTATGGCTCCTCCTTGCACTTAAGATACAGATAAAAGTCTTTAACTCACCTACCAGGGATTGCTCCATGTGGTTCTCACCTACCTCTCCAGTCCTGCCCCACAGCTCACTCCCCTACTTCTTCTCCAGGCTTCACCCTCATGCTTCCAGACCTTGTGCTCACTGCTCTCTTCACCATGGGCATTTCTTTGCACTTGCATTTTCTCAGATTGGGAATCACCTTCCCTCCCTTCTTTGTCAACATAACTCCTGCCCGTCATTTATTTCTTAGTTCAAGTGCCACTTCTTCAGGGAGGCCTTCTGTGACTCCTCTTACTTTGCTCCTCCTCCATGTGGGAGGTTTTTATTTGTGTGTAAGATTCTTAATAATGTCCATGACCCCCATGTGAGGAGTACGAGGGACTGGCCTGCTGCCTGGCAGTTAGCAGGGATTCAAGATTACCCTATTGCATGAGAGTTTAATGAGACAACAATGCCCCCCACCTCCTATCACTTCCAGCCTCCAACAGTTCCCTGTAATCACCTTGCCAGCCTGGGAATTGATGGGCAGAGTAGAAACTCTTCCTTTTAGGCTATTGTTTTCAAGCTCCTATTGGCTTTTCAATCTTTGGTTGGAGGGAAGAGAAATGGTCACGAGCAAGTGGAGTGTCATGGTTCCCTGTACTCATTCCCATCATTACCCTACCAGACCCTCACAAAGACTCAACTGGCAGATGGGGTCATGAGTCTCCCCACTTGCCAATGGGTAAACAGAGGGCCCAAGATGTTGATCTGTCCAGGATCATACAGCTAGTGAGTGACAGAGCTAGGGTGAGACAGACGCCTTAGGAAACTAGCTGTGCTCCAGCATCTGGCTGCAGCCGTAACCCAGACGAGGACAGGTGACAACAGTACAGAGGAAGGAGGTCTGCCCCTTGTACTTCTCATTCTCCTCTTTGTCCTGGAGAAGTCCATCCATTTTATTTCCTAGTTGTCACAAGTTGGGCTGCCTGGCAGCACACTCTGAGATGGAGTTTAGGGTAAAGGATGTTTATGAAAGCATGACCTTGGGATGGACACCAGAAGAAGGGAAGGGAAGAAAAGCACGGTTGGGCTGGGGGAGAAGGTGAGTTGCGGTGCAGGACAGGCAGCCCCGGCTGACCCTATGGGGAGCTTGGGAGCTAAAACGGCTAAAAGCTGGGCCTTTATACTCCCTTCTCCATCCGTCATTGGTTGTGGGTCATCTCTCTGTGACTGAGGCCATGCAAGGAGGGCTGGTAACTGGTAGCTGGTAGCTGGTAGCAATATAGCCTCCATTGAAGGGGAATCTGGGCAGGGCATCATCATGTCTACCTGCTTTTTCTGCCTGATTTATGGTTTCGCCAGTTCTCTAACTCTTTCCCTGCTGTTCAGTCACTCATCAGTCTGGAAGGAATTTTCCTGAATGAGTCTCTAGTGATATGTGCCTATCATCCGGGGTGGCTGTGTGTCTGAGTGTGTGGGAGTTTTGATCTATGATAACCTGACGCTAGAGTTGTTGCTGGGCTTAAGGAATTAAAACCAAAGAAAGAACAAAAGCAAAAGGAACTTACCTCTCCTTTTTCATTAGAGGCTTTATATTCCAACCCATAATCCATATTCTTATGAGGATAATTTCTACAAAGCTGAATAATTACATAATGCACATCCTTGCAAAAGGCCCAGCTGTGAGAGGACACATGCCCCATGGACCTTGCTTCTGTTTGGCCCTTTGCCCTTCTCAGAGGGCTTCCGCATGTACTTGACTTCTCATATCAAGGCAGGCACGGCAGATATCAATCCCTTCCCCAACCTGAGAGGACATCCAGAGGTCAGTACCATGCTCAAGACCATGGCACCAACTCACGGCAGAACCAGGAGGAAAACAATGGATCTCTCAACACTCAGAGCTTTTCACTCTTCCACTTTTTAGGGAGAGCGAGGTCAGTCACAGGGAGAATATCCTTTTGTGTGATACCCTTTTTGTGCAAATATCTAGATTCCTTTTATTGTCCAATTAGATCACTCAGGCTTTAAACTTGTGAAAATTTTCTTTCTTTTGGTGTTCAGAAGAGTCCAGTTTTTTGACACATTGCACCAGTGAACCTCAAGGGAGCCAGAAAGTGTAGACACCAGCAGAAGTGAGCAAATAGTTCACTGAAGGTTTATTAATGTATGATCATGAGATCATTATAATAATAACAATAATTAGAGTAATACTAGTAATCACGATTTTTCTTTTTTTTTTTTGCCTTTCTGGAAAGACAGTCTCTAGTCTCAGCTGAGTGAAGCTTTAAGTTGGCTCTTATTTATTTTGTCTCACTTATTCTCTACCCTCTTGCACTCCCAATCTGAAAAGATGTCTTTAAACCCGTTCCCCGGTCTATGTTTTCAGACAGTCTGAAGATTATTTCAACCGGGCTAAAGACTGATTTTAATTTTCCACAAGTAGATACAAGCTCACAACAGCTTAGCAAGCTGGCAACTTCTGTGACTTGGGACTGCTCTTTTTTGTCCCTCCCTGTTCTTTCCTGCCAGCAGGCTCCTAATCTGTCTTGGCATTAGGACTCGGTCTCTTGCTAGGGGACCTGCACCGGTGGACACACTCAGCCAATGACCCTGAGATGGACTCAGCATAAACACGGCCCCTCGTGAGTCAAGCTTCTGGGGTAAATGAACAAACACGGGGCTGGAAACCCGGAACTGGGCATTGTTTAAGGACTGTCACCTGCTCCGTGGTTCTCTTTGTACCCTGGGGCTGGCTGGGTTGTAGAGTGCATGTCTCGTCCAGAACCACACAAAGGCCAACATTTTATCGACTCTCAACAGCCAAGTAAACACTTGATTCACTTACTTTTTCCTGGCTTTGCTCTACTTGATAACAGAGGAAGTGTCCTGGGGAGAGAGAGTGATGGCAATGTCCGCAGAAATAACTGTTCTGGGCTCACTTGTGGCAGGCGTAGTGCTCACAGAACTTACACGCGCTGCGGGGCCATTTTCACAGGTGGGAAAAGGCATTTCTCACCCAAGGCAACTGTGGCCTCTTTCACTGTGTAAAGCTGTTGCATTTGAATTCATTGAGGTTGAGGAAGGGACTATTTGATTATTATGAAGTGGGAAAGACTGAACAGAAGGATTGTTTCACAGTCTAAGTTACCAAGACTGTCTGATTAAAAGGGCTGATTCTTTAATCTTCATACAATCCCCATCATTCTTGAAAAACTGTCTTAACTCTAGTCTACTACGTTTTGGGGGTATTTATGAGGTCAGCATGTCTCAAGAAAATGCAAGGCCAATACTCTGTAATTATAAATATGATTATAAATATGTTGATGACAAGGTATTATAGTAGATGGCCTAGTGCTTCACAGAGACCTTTTAATCCTAGATTCTGTTTCTATTTCATGATCATTTTGGGGAAGTGGGGAGTTTGAGGTGGGAAAGTTAAAAGGAATTTGAGAAGATGGTTGTGGAGGGACTGTCCCCTCCCTGCCAGCTCAGGGACTCCTGAGATTCAACCCATGTCATACCAGTGAGTAAGAGTGAGTGAGGTGGTCATTGAGTAGCAAATTTGGAGACACAACCCTGGTAATAAGGAGCTGAAATTTTCTCCCAGGGCAAAAGACCTGACATCTGCTCTGAGAAGTGTTTTGAGGCTATCAGAAAGTGGGGAGCAAGTCAGCGTGAGAAGCAGGGTGAATACAACTTCATACCTTCATGATCCTACTAGAAACAAGTTCACCTAAAGAATCTGATCCTTCTGGTCTACCTGGTTTTGATTAGAAGAGGGTCTTCTGTAAGATGCTTTGGAGAACCTGAGTGCTCAGGATCAAAGATAATACAGGTGAGTTGAGTGAGGGTGATCACCATATCTTGTTGGGGTAGTGATCAAGCCTTGCCAAGAAATCTTTGCAAACTCTGAAAAGTTAGAGCAAAAGGGGTAATAATTAATGGTCTCCTGTGTTTGTTGGAATAAAAAGCTTGATAAATGCCCTTTCAAATCATAGTGATTACTCATTCCGTCAATATTTGTTTAGCACTTACTGGTGCCAGGAATGATCTAGGCATTAGGGATAAAATAGTGATGAGAGGGATGTCTTTGCCCTCACTGAGCTAGCACATTGTTCCATGGATAGCAGTTAACTGAAGATGTGGCCACAACAGACAATGGTGTGCACTTTTCTGGAACCCTACCAGGCTTCAAACCTTTTGGTAGAGAACATAATAGATCTTCAGTGTGAGACTTCTCATGCTTAACTACGTGTACAACATCAAGGGTCAAGATGTAACGGTGAAGACTCAGCATCAGATATGTCCATTTAAGCCTACTGACCTCTCCTAGGCTAAGACTCTTGACTCAAGGGAATGGGAATTCTTGGTCACTCCAGGGACACCTCAGGCTCTACCAGAGTTGTATTTGGAGCAGCAGTGACTGTTGATGACTTCATGTCTCTGTTCTTGGCTTGGGCTTGTTGCCTTTGGCCCTTGGTCTAGGTTCTGCCCACATGTGTCCTCTGGCTGAAGTTCTGATGATCACATGAAGCACTTTTCCTCAGAGGCAAAAACAGAGTTGTTGGTTAGTTAGCAGAGTTGTTGGTTAGTAGGCTGGTAGCCCACTAGCAAAGATGCTGGCTGTGACTTAAAGCACCAGGAGTAGCCCCCAAACCCTCCTTTACGAAAACCGATGAGGGTCCTTGGGGAAAAAGAACAGGGATTTATGGTAGGGAATCTGCAACTCTGGGCAAAGATACCTGGAAGCAAAAAACAGGCATAACTGCCAGGAACCAGGTCTGCTGGGAACTGCTGGGGAAAGGGCCAGCCAGGAGCACCTGGTCAGGAAGCCAAGGACAGGAAGCCTCTGCGTTTCAAGGTTCTGTAGGCTGGAAAAGAAGGAGCGTGGTTACTACAAGGACTATGTGTTCCATACCCCTTTCCCAAGGAGGACAAGTTATCCGATTGCCCTGCCTGCTCTTCTAAGGATAATAGATCAAAAGAGTGGAACTTGGGATCTACCCAGAAAATCTAGAATATGCGGCTGTCATGTTGTGGGTGAGGTGATGCTCCTTCCCCACCCCATGTGGAGGGATATCTATTATGTATTTTTGCCTCTTGTTTGTCTTCCTCTTTTTTCTTATTTACTAATTGCTTGAAAACATGGGCAGGTATGAGTGGCATTATTTTTCCTATTTGTAGTTACACTTCATATTGTTCACATACACCTTAAAAGAAAGATGAAAAATCTATCTACCCCTGCATATATTTGTAAGTCAGAACCTAAATGTTTTCATCATAAGTTTGAAAAGGTCTATTTATTGGCAATAAATAAAACAAATACACAATATTCTATAAGATGATGATCGATTATGATTAGAGTATATGTTATGTGACTTGATAAAATAAGTGTTAACTATTTTATTCAAGAAAATCCACCATCTATAAAGGGAATCTCATACATTTTTCTCTGCACATTTTACATAATGTATCTTGAAGAATTTGCTCATTCCACAAAGCATTCTACTTATATACAAGAACACGTGAGAATGACCTGACTGCTTTGGCTGTTCTATATTCAGAATATCACAATACAGGTCAATACACCATTTCTAATACCATGCTTCACCATTAACAGAAATATCTATCTATCAGACTGGGAAAGACAGGAAGTCCTATGGCTCAATGGTCTTTGTTTAGTCATTGAAATAGTCTTTTTGTATGATGTCATAGCTGTATTTCAGCCAAGGGCAATGAACCACAGTAATATTTGAAGTGGGTGAGGGACACCAATTTTTATAGTGGGAAAGGACTATCCTGAATGAAGGTTCACTCTCAGACAGATACATCTTAGGTAAGGGTACCATCTTAGCATAGGTCTTTTGAAAACAAACTCAGAGAGCTGGATGGAGAAGTTTACTGGGAGTGTTCTGGGGAGATCTACATCTAAGGAAGTGAGGAAGACAAGAGTGAGCAGCAGGAAAGGCTGATACTCAACAGCTACAATTGAATTGATACTTCTTATCCCCCTTATCCACTGCCCAGGCTAGATTTCCTCCTTCTCAGCTATACATCTGCTGGTATAGACAGATCACCTGATAGGATGATCCAGACTCTCATCTCTGACGAATCTAAGTCCCTGGGTACCATACCCATTTAGGTCATGGCTGCTATACTTTTAACATTGAAACTGAGCATAGGAGCATCAGGAGATGCCCTAGTTTGTTTTTTTTTTTTTTTTTTTTTTTTTTTTTTTTTTTTTTTAGAGATGCCCTAGTTTGTTACCCAAGTGCCGAACATATTTTTTTCCTGTGCCCACTGTGTAGTAACAGCACTATCATCTCCTGAAGACCAGGACTTACCACTGGCAGTACGGCACACCCTTTCTTCACCTGCTGGCCCCTTGGCATAAGGAAGTTACTGGATGGCAGCCATAGCTTAAGTTTCAGCGAGGCTCTTCATATCCCCTGGGAGAAGCATTTCGACACTCTGGGAATTAGGATCTCTAGACCCAGAAATCCTCAAACTGTAGGGCCATCAAAGCACAAGTTCTTTATGTTGGTCATTAGTAGTGATGGTAAGAGCAGGGCCATTCTACTCCCAGCCTCTGGTCCCCAGACTCAGATTTTGGACGTGTTTTGGACAGAGTACCATATGATGGGCATTAGGTAGTGTGTACCACATCCTGCATGATGGCACTCTATCCCTGCAGCATATCCTCTGTAAGTCTGTGCCTCAGCTTCAGGAGACCATCCCACTGTCTTTCAGGCCAGTGGCTTCCAGGTGGCTGCTCTGTAGGATAGATGGCACTGCCTTTGTTTGCAATCCCTGCTTTATGGATCAAACATTCTATAAATACTCAGATAGTGGGGCTTCCTGGGGCCCTGTGGGCAGGAAAGGTGAACCCATACTTGCAACATATGTGTATGCCTGAAAATGAAATGATTGCTTATGTGCAAATATCCCCAGGAAATTTTGCCCTCTAGTTGGTTTTACCTTCTGTGCATGTTGTTTAAGTCCAAGCCTCTGGCTGCCTGTGGTTTTCCTAAGAGTGAGCCAGAGAAGGTTCTGGAATAGTCAGTGAGGTTAATGTCTTATATTAACTTGCTTTCAAATTGGGGCATTTTTACTCCCAGGGCACACAGCCCTCCTTGAAGCAACATGAAACCACGGGTACAGCTTCCTGGGGCATCAATTTTTTTGAGGTTTTGGGCAATCACTAATTCTATATTTAATATAAAATAGACATCAGTATATGGAGTAGGACATAAAATTATCATGAATTATTAGGGTAAATACAAGATTTCAAAGACATCCCATGCTCATTATGGGACAACTCCAAGCTATCCTTCCAGACGCTGGGTGTCTATTCACCCTCCTTTACAGCCGGAGGTACTCAGTAGAAAATTCTAAGAAATGCTGCCCCATATACACCAAAGACCTTGCTAAACTTGGCCTACTATCAGTGATCCCTGGTTTACCTAAGTCACAGGAAGCTAGACTTATATTAAGGCAGGCATTTGGGGTACTGTGGAGATTTAGTTCAAAGTGGGGTACAGAGTCACAGATTCCAGAACTCCTGGAGCCACCTGGGGCCTCCTGGAGGGACTTGGTCTCCAGAACCATCTATGTTATGTGGGAGACCTACTCCAGGCAAACCCCTGGTATGGACTTGCCTTTGAGGCTGAGCTGAGGGATGAGCCTAGCCTCCTGACTGCCTGGCATCTACCTGCGGCCCTCCAAACAGTATGCGCACATGAGTTGGGCTTCACTTTGGCACTTGTTATTCTAGCCGAGTCCTGAGCTCAAGCATGTTCTATGCTAAACACATCACCTAAAATACATTCTCAATTACATACCTAAAATGCAGGCTTAGGAGAATATACGGCATGAGATTTACATATGTAGATATCTCGAAGTATTGGAAAGTGTTCACTGCCAGGGTTATTTGAGATCGTGTGCCCATGGAAGCCTGGCATTGACTCATGGATCCTGCAGTGCAAACCCACAGTTTGATAGAAGGAAGGGAGGAGGAGACTGAGCTCAGAAATTTCAGTAATCCACTCTCTTTTAATCAGGAACCCCCACTTTCACACAACCTGTCTGCCAGTGAAAATGAGAAGGCAGTGAAGAATCTGGTTTGGGCTGGTATTTCCTGGAGCTCTCTTTCTGGGCTTCTGACCTCACAGTTTCCTGGCTGTGCGATCTTGGGCAATATTCCCATATTCCCATCACCCACCCTAAGCCTCCCTTCCTGCATCTGTAAGGTGGGAAATCATGCATACAAATAGTAATAATAGCTGCCACCAGAATTAATAAAATGGGTGTATGTAAATCCTTAGCAGCATGCTCAGCACTTTGGAAGTGATCAATAAATCTGAGATTTCACTTTTTACTTGATTACATCACAGCTTCTGGCTGCCGGGATCAGAAGGTTGGCGGAAGTAAAGAAACGAGTAAGAACAAGTATACCACCCAGGTGAGTGCCTGTGCCCGCTAGTCTCTGAGGTCCTGTGAGTGCCTGGGGAGGCTGTTGGACTGGGTGGGGCCCCAGAAAAGGTTGGGTGGAAGCAAGGATTCAAAGATGAACAGGCGTTCCTGACCTCAAGGAGCTCAGGTATTGAGAGGAAAGAAACATGTTCTAAAGGAGGAATGACTTTGGCGTTGGGCATATTCTAAACAAGAGGCTTGTTGAAGGCACTAAGAGAGGTAGGGAGAGGAATTCACTGCACAACCTGGGAGGCAGAAGGTGAACTTGAGTGTGAGGAGAGCAAAAGCTCAGGACTGCGGAGCAGGGTGGGAGAGGGGCAGGGAAGAGAGGACGGGAGGAGAGTCACAAGAGGTGCCTGAAGGGTGAGGCTGGTATTTGAAAGGGAGTGGAGCTCTCAGCAGGCACCAGGCTTCTCCATGGGTGGGAGGGATGGGATTGGGGTGGCTGGCCCAGGCAGGAGACAAATGTGCAAACAGCCTAATGAGCTGGGTCAGGGTAGGCTTTGAACAGGTGGCAGGGCTAGGGCAGAGTGCTGGATTGAGTCCATCTCAGGGGCTGACATAGCATAACATAGATCATCCTAAGACCAAGGTCCTGCTGAGAGGCCCCCAGTGGCTCTAGAAATCCTGGAGTGCATGAACCCAGTACCTTACTTTGAACTAATCTCCATAGAGCCCACATTGCCTCCAAATACCTCTCTTTTTGTAAATCAAGCTCCCTGGGACTTGACTAAAGCATGAAAGATTGAAGGCGACATTGTGATTGATAATGATAATTCCTGGACCTGGAGAAGCAGAGTATAAAGCATGGGCTTGGTGCAGGAGTGATGTTGCTGGGATGTCAGGACAGTCCGACTCCAGAAATGACATCTCATGAGTACAGTGATGTCTGGGCATGACACCAGAGCAGATCCACCAGCTGGAAGGCTGAACAAGCAGAGAACAGACCAAGAGGGCCTTACAGCCTCAATCCCCAAAGTGCAGTCTGTGCAACAAGCTGCATGGTCATTCCTGGGAGCTTCCAGAGATGCAATCTCAGGCCAAGTTGCTGCGTAGCATCTCTGAGGTTCTCCTCATGGTTGAAAGACACCTTCTTTGGCTTCAAGCATCATGTCCTCAAAGGCTGTTATAGAAGCCAGGGAATAGGGGCTGGGGTATGTTGTCCTAGGGCTGCCATGACAAAGTACCACAGACTGGGGGCTTCAGCAACAGAAACTTATTGACCCACATCTCTGGAGGCTGGTGGTTTGAGATCAAGGGGTCAGCAGGCAGGGTTGGTTTCTGCTGAGGCTTCTCTCCTTGGCTCATAGATGCTCCCTTTTCCATGTGTCCTCGTGTCATCTTCTCTCTGCATATCTGTGACCTAATCTCCTCTTATTAAGATAGCAGTCCTATTAGACTAGGGCCTCTCTAATGACCTCATTTTAACTTAATTACCTCTTTAAAGACTGTGCCTCCAAATACTGTCGCGTTCCAAGTACTAGGGGTTAGGATTTCAGCATAAGAATTTGGGGGTGGGGACAGTTCAGCCCCAGACAGGTGGCCAGGGAACACAGAGCTCTCTTTGCTTGCCTCTTTTCTTCCATCAGGGAGGAAAATTCTCTCCCAGATTCCCTCCAGCAGATTCCCTCATGACATGTCTGGAACTGGGTCATATGGTCACCCAAACTGTGAAGGCCTTTGAAAAAGAGAGCAACTGCCTTCTTTGACCTTTATAGTGAGAGGGCTCACTGGAGGAGTGAGTTGGTAAAAGGTCTAAGAAGGGGACTCAAGCAAGTCCTTCCCTAACTAGCTTTGTGACCTTGAGGATACCACTTAAGCTTAGTTTCTTTTATGGTGAGATGAAGGGGTTGAATTGGTTGAGCTTTAAGGTCTCTTTCAGTGCAGAGGAATTTATTCTAGAAACCCTAACCCCGTTGGCATGCCCAACATGCATGTGCAAAAGGGCGACTAATTCAGGGCAGTCCCTGGCTTGGGAGTTTGAAATACTTGGGAGCTGGTTGATCTGCTTGGATGATTTCTTTTCCCTGGGACTGAGTAATCAGAAGTGTGTCTGGAGCATTTGGGCTTGTAGGCATTTCAGGGGCCACTGATTAAAGTACCAGGTTGGACATCTGAAGTAGAGCCCAGCTGCTAATAGTCAGTGGGGTTGTGTTATTAACCCAGCTGCCTTGGGGAAGGTTGTGTGGGACTGGAAAAGTCAAATGGTGGGTGAGCAGAGAAAGAGGCTGTGTTCAAATGGAGCTTCATGGTATTGGGGGAGGGGGCATGTGGTGTATTTGCTGATCTCCTTTCTTTCTTTCTCTTCCCTTCTCTCAATCCACTTCTAGGGTGAACTGTTAAATCTGCCCTGGAAGCAATGGTTTATGGGATCAGGCTCCAGGATTAACAAGCAGATTTGAATATCACCTCAGTCACTTACCAGCTGGCCAATGTTGGACAGTTCGCTAAGCTCCAGATTTAAGCTTCAGATCCACCATCTGTAAAATGGTGCAATGGTATTTCATAGGGGTATTTGATGATGAAGTTACTTGATGTGTGTGTGGCATAAAGCCTAAAATTGAGGCTTAATATCATGTGCTGCCTTAAATCTGTTCAAATCAGGGGAGCCTCAAATGGCCTAACCTCTAGTCCCTCCCCATTCTGTTCCTGCAGATAAGGTCCTCCTAAGAAGCAACACTTCTTATCAAGTGGACCAGGTGCAGTTCTTGCTTCTCCCTGAGTAGCAGGCTTCATTCAGTTCTCTGTCAGCTCACAGAATTCTTTGAGCAAAGCGATCACGTCCTGATGCCTATCCACTGATGTCAGTGGGGTATTAAAATCTCCTGCTATTATTGGATTGCTGTCAATTCCTTCCTTTAGGTCTGTTAATACTTGCTTACATGTAAGCCTCATGGTAACCACAAAGCCAAAATCTACAGTAAATACACAAAAGATAGAGAGAAAGGAACACAAGTACACCATTAAAGTATGTCATAAAACCACAAAGTAAAAGAGCAAAAGAAGAAAGGAACAGAGAGGAACTATTAAAAAAGATCAGAATCTTCTCTATTGTCTTTTTAGTCTCTATTTCATTTTTTTTTCTGCTTTTATCTTTGTTCTTTATTTCCTTTTACTAACCTTGAGCTTCACTTGTTCTTTTTCTAGTTCCTTGAGGTGTAAAATTAGGTTGCTAATTTGACACTTTGATTGTTTCTTGCCGGAGGCATTTTTCGCTATGAACTTCCCTTAGAACTGCTTTTGCTACATCTCGAAAATTTTGGTATGTTCTATTTCCATTTTCATTTGTGTCAAGATATTTCTTTTTTTTTTTTAAAGATTGCATTTATTTATTTGTCAGAGAGAGAGCGCACAAGCAGGGGCAGTGGCAGAGGAAGAGGGAGAAGCAGGCTCCCCACTGAGCAAGGAGCCAGATGTGGGACTCAATCCCAGGACGCTGGGATCATGACCTGAGCTGAAGGCAGATGCTTAACCATCTGAGCCACCCAGGCATCCCTGTGGCTAGGTATTTCTTGATTTTCTTTTTGATTTCTTCAGTGACCCATTGGTTGTTGAGCAGCATGTTGTTTCATCTCTACATATTTGTGATTTTTAAAGTTCTCTTTGTGTAATTAAATTCTAGTTTCATATCACTGTCATCAGAAAAGATGTTTGATATGATTTAAATCCTCTTAAATTTATTAAGAGGCCTAACATATGATCTATCCTGCAGAATGTTCCACGTGCACTGGAGAAGAATGTGTTTCTGTTGCTTTTGGATGGAATGCTCTGTATATATCTGTTAAGTCCGTCTGGTCTAATGTGTCATTTAGGGCCAATGTTTCTTTGTTGTTTTTTTTGTCTGGATGACCTATTGCTGTAAGTGGGGTATTAAAGTGCTCTACTATTACTGTATTGCTGTCAATTTCTTTCCTTAAGTCTGTTATAATATTTGTTTTATATGTTTAAGTGATCCTATATTGGGTGCATAAATATTTATAAGTGTTATATCTTCTTGTGGGATTGACCCTTTTATCATTATGTAACACCCATCTTTGTTTCTTATTACAGTGTTTAAAGTCTGTTTAGTCTGATATAAATATAGCCATTCTAGCGTTCTTTTGCTTTCCATTTGCATTGAAAATCTTTCTCCATCCTTTCCCTTTCAGTCTTTGTGTGTCCCTACATCCGAAGGGAGCCTCTTATGGGCAGTGTATAGATGGATCTTGATGCTTTTTTCCCATTCAGCCACTCTACATTTTTTATTGAAAAATTTAGTCCTTTTACATTAAAGTTATTATTAATAAGCATGCTGTTTCCACCATGTTACTTGTTCATGGGTTGAAATGATCAATGTTGTTAAAATGTCCATACCACCAAAAGCAATCCACAGGTTCAATGTAGTCCCTATCAAAATTCCAAAGGCATTTTTCAAAGAAATAGAACAAATAATTCCAAAATTTGTATGGAACCACAAGAAACTCTGAGTCATAAAAAAAAAAAAAAAATCTTGAGGAAGAAGAACAAACTTAGAGGCATATTGCATCCTGATTTCAAACTATATTACAAAGCTATAGTAATTAAAACAGTATGGTATTGGCATAAAAACAGACATGAAGATCAATGGAACAGAATCAAGAGTCCAGAAATATTCCCATACATATATGGTCAGTTAATCTATGACAAAGGAGCCAAACATATACAATGGGGAAAAGACAGTCTCTTCAATAAATGGTGTTGGGAAAACTGGACAGCCACACGCAAAAGAATGAAACTGGACCACTATCTTACACCATATATAAAAATTAACTCAAAATGGATTAAAGACTAGAACATAAGACCTAAAACCATAAAATTTCTAGAAGAAAACATAAGCAGTAAGCTTCTTGACATGTGTCTTTGTAATGATTTTTTGAATCTGACACCAAAAGCAAAAGCAAAAATAAGTAAGTGGAACTGCATCATACTAAAAGGCTTCTGCACAACAAAGAAAACCATCAACAAAATGAAAAGGCAACCTACTAAGTGGGAGAAAATATTTGCAAATTATATATCTAATAAGGGGCTAATATCCAAAATACATGAAGAACTCATACAACTCTATAGCAAACAAAACAAATAATCCAATGAAAAGATGGGCAGAAGATCTGAATAGACATTTCCCAAAGAAGACATATAGATGGCCAACAGGTACATGAAAATATGTCCAATATTATTAACTATTATGGAAATGCAAATCAAAACCACAATGAGATATCATCTCACACCTGTTAAAATGTCTATTATCAAAAAGACGAGAAATGACAAGTGTTGTAGGGGATGTGAAGAAAAGGGAACCCTTATGTGTTATTGGTGGGAATGTAAATTGGTGTAGCTATTATGGAAAACTGTATGCATATTTCTAAACAAAATTAAAAATAGAAGTCCCATGTGATCCAGCAATTTTACTTTTGGACATTTGTCCAAAGAAAACAAAAACACTAACTTGAAAAAATATCTGTACCCCCATGTTCTTTGCAGCATTATTTACAATAGCCAAGATATGGAAACAACCTAATTGTCCGGAAATGAATGAATGAGTAAAAAAATTGTGGTATATGTATATCTATCTGTCTATCTATCATCTATCTATCTATCTATCATCTCTATAATGGAATATTATTCAGCCATAAAAAAGAATGAAATCTTGCCTTTTTTTAAAATATTTTATTTATTTATTTATTTATTTATTTATTTATTTATTTATTTATTAATTAAAGAGAGTGAGCAGGGAGCCCAATGTGGGGCTTGATCCCAGGACCCTGGTACCATGACCTGAGCCGAAGGCAGACGCTTAACGACTGAGCCACCCAGGCGCCCTGAAATCTTGCCATTTGTGACAACATGGATGCACATTAAGGACATTATGCTAGGTGAAATAAGACAGATAGAGAAATACAAAGGCTTCATGATATCTCTTAAATGTAGAAGTTTTAAAAACCAACAAAACAAAACAAAACAAACAAGTTCAGAGTTGTAGACAACAGATTGGTGGTTGCCATAGGCAGAGGCAGAGTGTGGAGTATGAGAAATAGGTGAAGAAATTCAAAAGGTAAAAAGAAAAAAAATTAGTTGATGTAAGAGACATAGAAATTTTAAATCATTTTCAAAATATTGGCTTCACACACACATTTATATAGGGAAAAAAAGAAAATAAACTATAAACAAACAAACGAAGTAAAACCTTCCCTGGGGTGCCTGGGTGGCTCAGTCGGTTAAGTGTCTGACTCTTTTTTTGTTGTTTTTTAAATTTTTTATTGTTATGTTAATCACCATACATTACATCATTAGTTTTTGATGTAGTGTTCCATGATTCATGGTTTAAGTGTCTGACTCTTGATTTTTGCTCAGGCCATGATCTCAGGGTCATGAGATCGAGCCCTGTGTCAGGCTTTGCACTGAGCGTGGAGCCTGCTTAGGATTCTCTCTCTCCCTCTCCCCTTGCCCCTTCTTTCACCTACACTTTGTTTTTCTCTCTCAACAAACAAACAATGCTCATGAATGATTATATAAGCAGAACAAAACAAAACAAAAACAATAAAAACCCAAACCTTCCCTCAACAACCTATACAATCTTCACCTACTCAGCAGTCTCTTTGGTCTTCTTCATAGCATAAATTCCTGAAAGCATTTATACTCATTGGTTTCATTTCCTAATCTTAACTTTCTACTCAACCCATCCCACCCATTATTTATTTTATCAAAACTGTTCTCCTGGGATCATCAGTGAAGTTAATGGAAACTTTTTGGTCCTCATTTTCTTGGCTTTTAAGGGCATTTGAGACAACAGTGACCTTGGCTTCTGTGACATCACATTCTATTTTTTTCTTTTCTTGATATTCAAACGAACAAAGTCCTTTTTAAGCTAAAATAAAAGTGTAACTCAAACCAGGATGTCTTACTCATCAGTCCGTTGTCTCAAACTTTAGCAACGAAGGCTACATATGCCCAGATGAGAAGGAAGTTCATTTTTCCCTGGCTTCTTATCTGTTTCTAGAGAGAGGAGACCAAACTCAGCTATGCTCCCTTGAGGCTGGAGGACTTCTCACCCTGGCTACTGGCAGCTCAGAATGAGTGCTACTGTACTGTTGATATGGCTCCAGAGCCTGATGTTGCTGCCCAATCTGGGGCAGGGGCGAGGGGGGGCAGATCTAAAGAGATATCCCCTTCTCATGGCCACCAGTAGCTCCTAGGGCCTGGCAGGCTAGTGGGACATAGCCAGCTTGAACACACTCACCAGCTCTCTCCAATGGCTGCTTTCCTTGGCTGCTGAAGCAAAGTATGGTATCTGGCTATGGAAACACCATCAGCCTGAGAATGTGTAGCTTGACTGAGCTTTCATCTCTGGCCTTTGTCCTGCCTTTTGGTGCAGATCCCACAGGGAGCTTAGCCAAGGATGAGCCACAACAGAATTGGATTAAATCTCAATGTGATCCCTATATAGGCACATACACAACCATTTCCCCAGGGTGTGAGCCTGTCGCCAATATGCCCAGGATGAAGAAGTTTCTGACACCAGCAACCTAACATAGAACTTGAATCTCACTACCTTCTTCTCCATGATGAGTGCTATCTCTTCCAATGAATAAAAAAACACAACATTCAACAATTCAACAAAGTGCTTATTACGTAGGGCATACTCTCATAGACACCATGGATATAGGAGGAAAGAAGGAAAATCCCAATCCTATGGAACTAGTATTTCTAGTGTTAGTGCTGTTACCTGCTGTTGAGCTTAAGTCAAGACCAGCTTCATCTGCCTGCCATGTTTTGTACAAAAGGAAGCATTTCTATCTATCCTATTTTATTATATTTTATCCTATTCTCCTATGTAAACTGCCAGCGTTTGTACCAGCAAGCAGCATGCTATATCACACTGGGCAAACTGGGAAGTTGGGAGGTTGTGGTTATGTCAGAGAGAAGCTGCATCTTCGCTTTCCTACACAACCAGGGTCCCTGTTTCATGAGAATCCATCTGCTCTGCATCATGTCAAATGCAGACTGTAATTCACAGGGGTAAATGACCAGCAAGCCTTCTATGCTCACCTTGGCATCTCAGTATGCAGCTTCATGTCAGGAGCTCAGTCTATTTAGTCTCAATAGAATGGCTTGACCTTCTTTATTTGCTCACGAGACCAGGGAACATAGTAAGAAAGGAGTAGTCACATAATTAAACTCCATTAGCCTGATCTATGATGGATCACTGAAGCCCTTCCCCTGAAAACCTTAGGTACAATCCATTGTTCCATTCCCCTCAGCTACCTACAAATCTGTTCTGAAGTGATGGGGTGTGCGTTGTCTAAACTATGGCCACAAATTCTTTGACACTCTCTTGAAAAGGTGGAGCCTATTCCCCTCCTCTTGAATATGGGCTGGGCTTAGTGACTCACTGCTAGTGAACAGGGAAACAAAGCACAAACGACAGAGGGCAATGTCAGGGCAGGGCAAATGAAGGCGTGGTGTCTTCTTGTTTGCTTTCTCTCTTGGATCACTCTCCCTGGAAGATGTTAGCTTTCAGGTCAGGGAATCACCACGCAGAGGCCCATGTGGTGAGGAAGTGAGAACTCCTGCCAATAGCCAGTGAAAACTAGAGTGCTCCCATCAATGGCATCTTCTTCAGCCCCAACTGAGCCCTCAGATGACTGCAGCTCCTGCCAACACCTTGCCTAAAACCTCACGAGATACTTGGAGTCAGAACCACCTAACTAAGTCACTCGCACATTCTTGACCATCAAAAACATTGGGGTAATATATGCTTGTTGCTGTAAACCACCACCTTTCGAGGTAATTTGTTATGCAACAACAGATAACTAATACAAGGCACCATTACATTTTCAAAACTTCTAAGAATCTAAGCATAAAATCACTAGTTTTTTTAATGTCAGGGCATCATAATGACATCTTAAGTCAGAAACTCAAAGTTTACAGCTGTGTCAGTCTACTGGTTACCAGCTACTATAACAAACAAGCCTCCCCCACCCGCAAATTCCAGTGACTTATCAGAATAAAGGTTTAGTTCTCCTTCGCAAGAAGTCCAACGTAGCTAAGGCATCTGCACAGGCACCTGCAGTCTTAGATCACTGAGCGAAGGGAAGGAAGGAATGGAAGAATGAACTGCCTTGGTCAGAAAAGGACGCATATCATTCATACTGGTACTCTATTGGCTAGAACCAATCGCATGTCCTCAGTCCAGCTTCAAAGGAGACTACGAAATGTTGGGAAGTTAAGAATATTGATGACTGCTATTGCCACTGCCACATGGCCCTGTTAGGGTCTTCTAATTTCAAAGCTGGAGTACACATGGTTTTAAAGAGGTTTGTAATCTGAGGTATGCTCTTTGTACACAGCCTGAGGATTAAAATGGGGGACATATTAACCATAATAAACCTTATTATCTTATTCTTTGGATTTTGTCAGTAAATTTTATTATTTCCTGTATAAAGTCCCCACCACAAATTGTTTTTCTGAGAATCCCCCAGGCACTTGAGACAAACTTTATCAGATACCCAAGGAGTCTGTCAATTCCTTCCTTTCTCCTGCTGGGCAGCATCCAGCACTCCACAATCTGCCCATGCCACTATGAACAGAAGTAGGTCCATTAGGGCTTAGTGAGTACTATGCTTCTAATAGAAGGTAAACAGACTGTTCCATGAAAGGGGAGACAACTGCCTCTCTCCCCTTTGTGTCTTACTTGGTCTCTTGGAACCTCAAGTTGAGCTTTAGATGAAAACAGATCTTTAGGACTTCTGAGTCTTTGGTTGGAGCCACATCTCTGAAACAAAAATGGTGCTGGCATTCCCCCTGCACTCATCCCCCTCTACACCCACTGCCTGTAACACATTTCTCCCACCATCTCTGGTCATGCATCCACTCCTAAGCAGTCCATAAGCCACTCTTTTATTACATGTCTTGCTGCCTGACAGCTAGAGATGAGGGAACCTGGAGTGATCTGACCCCACACTTTCCAGTCTCTTCCAAGCTTGTCCTTATTGAACTTACCCATGTTTCCCTGAATGGTCCAAGAGGTTTTTGAATATATTCCTTTAGCACATAATGACTGCACACCAAATGGGTATGTAATTCTGGGCCCTAGAACTACCTAAAAGTGTGAACTTTAACCCCAACCCACATTTTCTGGCATACAATTTCCCCCAAACTTCCCCCATTGTTTCCTTTTCCTAAGTTAGATGTTTGAAAATAAAAGTTATAAAGTATTTCTCAGACTTCCAAGAAACTTTATTAAACATATTGATAAGTGGAGTATAAAGAAGTTGAAATATGCAGATCAAATTCTCTTTAAAATACATGAAGACTCATATAAATGAGGAGAAACGTGCTTTACAGAACCATGGTGTTGGTTTTTCTGAACCAAAAGCACTTGAACAAAATAGTTTGAGACATTCAGTAATTCCAAACTGTGGCTAGGCTCACCCATCCCTAATTTCAAGGGAAATTAAATCCATGTGTTTCTCATTCATTTACACTCAGCTCACCAAAATACCGTTCTGTAAGAGTGACGGGACTACCAGGAAGCTGCCCAGGCTGTTTTTAAGCCATGTCCTCAGCTGGGAAGTGGGCCTGGCCAATGTCCCCTTGGATTGGCTTCTCTGGCAGCTGATATTTCACTTTGTGGAACCCGCAAAGTCCTAACAGACTCAAAACTCTCTGAGGTAGACTCATAGAAATGTGAGGGCTCAGAGAGGTCAACAGATGAGGTCTCTGCCTCTGGGAAGATCTACGGTTAGAGCCCTTGTTACTCCAGTTTGGTTCTGTCTTCCTTGCTAATCTGTTCTTATCAACAACAACCTTGCCCTTCAGGAAATTCCTCCTTCCAGCTGCCCTGAAAGGCTGCTGTACCGTACTGGACACTTTCAGTGCTTCACTCAGATGTCCTTGGACACCGCCCCCAGTTCCCAACTTCTACAAGCTCTGCTGCTATAGGCTCACCCTGGGAACTTGGACTCTCTTACCCTCAGTCCAGGCAGGAGAAGAACCATATATTATAAAGAATTGTTATGTTACTTAAAATGGGTTTCTTTGGTGACTGATCTGGGTGGACACAGAATAACACAACAGAGAGGCATATGAAAGTAAAAAGGATTGATTGTATTTGCAGGTCCTGGAGGAGGGAGGCATGGCATGGCCCAGCGTGCAGGGGCCACATGGGCACAACCCCCAGGGAGTGGGCTCAACCAGGCAGGTGGGGAGCTCAGAGGGAATGACACCCATGGACCAGTGCCTTTAGTGGGGTCAGATGGAGTACACCAGCAAAAGGCATGAGGGGGTTTTACTGCTGTATTTGAATGTCACTAGGTCATAGTCAGGGAGGACAAGGAAGGGAACTTGTGGCAGTGGACAGCCTTATCACCCTGGTGCACCTGGTCTCTTGGGCAAGGTACTCACAGCCTCTTTGTGGTTATATTGAGACAATAGGAAAACAGGAAGTTTTAAAAATTTACAATCAGGGGACTTCTTGGAGGATGCATGATGAGCCCAGGTGTCAACTCTCTCCCTAGAAACTGACTGGATGGAAATATTTGATTGGCCTATAGGAAGAAACTCCAGAGTTTTCCCTGCCTTCCATCTCACCTAACAGTCTCCCTTACAGAAGGGATATCTGATCAACACTCCTTTCTCTTGATAGTAGGGATCAAAAGGGCAGCCCAAGTCCCCAGAAGCTCGTATCATGGCTCTCCCACAACCTGGGCTCTGGTCCGAGGAGACACTAGGGAAAAGCGTGGTGCTGGTTCTGCTCTGACACAGCACCAGAAGTAGGAGAATGGAAGAAGGGTGAGGAATGCCGGTGGGAATTCTCAGCAAACTGCTCAAAGAGCAAACTGCCAATGCATGCCATACTTTCAGGGTAACTTGCCAAGATCACCACCATTTTGTGGATAAAGCCTGACACATGGCAAGTGCTCAATAAATATTTGATGTTGAAATAGTAAAGCTCTCCATAAGGAATGGCAAAGTGGGAAGATTCTTGGCATGGATCAGCCACTCTGACTTTCAGGCCAGAACCTGCCACACTTGGAAGACGATAATTCTTTTGAGGAGAAGCCATAAAACACAATGATTACGTGAGCAATGCCTGGGGCTGAGTCTGCCTCCTCTGGGTATCAGCTGGGTGATCTTGAGCAAGTACTTTAAACTCTCTGTGCTTTGGTCTTGACATTAGTTGTTATGGGATGATAATAGTACCTGCCTTTGCACTGAGGATTAAATGAGTAAATTCCTGTGCAGCTGTGAGAACAGTATCCAACACTTAGTATGTGCTTAATTAATGCCAGATATGATTATTATTGCTATTAGAGTCTCACAGATTGATAAGATTATGTAGGAGAAGTTGTGGGACATGTCAGAGCTCTATAAGAATGGAATAGATGATGCTAATCACACATGGGAAAAGGATTTATAAAATGTTCCTTGGCAGTATCTCATCTCAATTTAGTCATATAGTCTCAGGCTCCCTTAAGTGTAGAATTGGACTAGCAGCATCAGTATCACCTGGGAGCTTGTTACAAATGAAAAATCTCAGGACCCACCCCAAGTCTAGAGAATCAGAATTTTCATTTCAACTAGCTCCCTAGTGGTTAGCATGCATACTAATTCTTTAATCCTATTTATTGTGGCAAAATTGAGATATAATAACTTCATTCATTTAAATTGTCCGGTTGGGGTATGTGTGCGTGTGTGTGTGTGTGTGTGTGTGTGTGTGTGTGTGTGTATTTAGCTTATTGAGGTATAATTGACATACAAAACAGCACACATTTAATGCATACACCTTCATGAGTTTGGACATGTGCGCACACATGATACCATCACCACAGCCAAAGTTTTAAACATACCAATTATTTCAAAAAATTTCCTTATGTCCTATTTTATGGAGATTTTTTGTGAGACCACTTAATATGAGATCTATCCTCATAACATATTATAAATTTCAGAATAGTGTATTGTTAATTATAGGTACGATGTCACACAGCAAACCTCTAAGACTTAGTTCTGAGATATAAAGACTATGAGCCATCATCACAACAAAAATTCTGAACATTTCCATCACCCCCAAGAGTTTTCTCATGCCCTTTTGCTTTATGTTTCTTTCTCCACCTTTGACCCCAGGCAGTATCTGATTATCTTTCTGTTACTATAGATTATTTGGGATATTTTAGAATTTTATATGAAATAAAACAGTATGTATTCTCTTTATCTGGCTTCTTTTGCTCATCATAATGTCTTTGAGATCCATCTATATTGTTGTCTTCATCAGTAAATCATTAATTTTTATTGTATTCCATTGTACAGGTAGATCACATTTTGTTAACCCACTCACCTATTGATGAACATTTAGGCTGTTCACAGATTTTCTGGCTATTATAAATAAAGCTTCTATGAACAATGGTGTATATGTCTTTGAGTGGATATAGGTTTTCATTTCACTTGGGTAATGCCTAAAAATGGAATGACTGGGTCTCTGCCTGCCTGTACATTAGGCATTTAACATTATCCCACAGGTCCCTGGTCTTTGTTAACTTTTTAAAAGATCTTTTTTCTCTCTTTTCTTTAGTTTGGATAATTCTGATATATTCAAGTTTACCTATCCTTTCCTTTTTCACTTCCATTCTGCTATTCAAGCCATTAGTAAATTTGTTATTTCAGATATTTTATTTTTTTAGTTCCAAAATTTCAGCTTGGTTCTTATTTATATATTCTATATCACTAGAGGGTTTCTTGTTTTATCATTCATCACCATTGTATTTTCTCTACTTCACTGAGCAATTTTAACATTTTGAGTCATCTCAGGGTCAACCTCTGTTAATTGTCTTTTCTCTTGAGTCTAGGTCATATTTTTCTGGTTCTTCATATGTCATTTAATTTTGGACTGTATCCTGAACGTTGCAAAGGACATGTAGTAGAGACTCTGAATTTCTGTGTTCTTTTTATAAAGTATAAAGTGTGCTGATGCTTTTCTTTTAACAGGCAACAATTTGGCTAAGATTAAATTTCAAACTTGATCTCACCTGTACCTATGTTCTCAGTTTGGACTTTGCAGTCTGCCCCATGTGTCAATGGTTCAGTGATCACCCACAGACTTTTCTAGATTTTATGCACAGAAGTAGGGATTCCCATTCCATGCTCTCTCCTTTCTTAGATTTTTGCCACCCTCCAGTAACCCTGGTTTCCCTGGGCACCTTCTTTTCTCCTGAGCCAGACTAATGGTGACATTTCATAGGAGTTTTAGTTGACCTATGATACACCACAACAGCAATTGCCTTAGGGCAAGGCAGAAAAGATGGGAACTTCCCCCATGTAATTTGCTTCCTGTGAGTTTCAGCTCTCTTCCAGAGGTTACGTGCTTCACTTCACTCTGTAGACTCCTTGGGTAATTGATTTTATGTATTTTTTCCCAGCATATATAGCTGTTATCTGTGGGAGGTTGAATTTGTTACCTCAAATAGAACTATTGTTTGTGTATTTTTTATTTCATTGATTTCTGTCTTGTTTTTGATATTTCCTTCCTTCCATTTATTTTGGGTTCAATTTACTATTCTTTTTCTAACTTCTCGAGGCTAGAGTTTAATCATTGATTTAAGGCCTTTCTTCTCTAAAATAAAGACCTAAAGCTATAGAATTTCCTTTGAGCACTCTTACTGATCCTATCTTTGTTGAAATTTTTGATAGTTTGTCCATCATGGACTTCTTGCATTAATTTTGATTTTAAAAAACATTGCTTCAAAATATTAGTCTAGATTACTTAGCTTTTCAGCACCCCTTACATTTAGCACCCAAGGCAAATGTCTCATTATCTTACCTCACCCCACCCTAGTTTTATCAGAAGAACCCATGTTGAATTACTTATCTAAGTGACCCAAAGCCTGGGAACAGTCCAGTTGCAAGGCCTGGCTCTGGAGATACAGCTGGGCAGTTGTGGACTGTTATCTAGGCACATGTGAGTTCAGTCACGTGTCAGGGAAACCTTCTGAGAAATGGGAACTATGCATTATGGGGAGTCAATAGAGTGGCCAGGGATATCATAGACATTGTCAAGAAAGCCGTTCATACAAGGCAGTGAGCCAACCTAGCAGGACTTGGCCAGGGACATCCCAGACAGAGGGAGAAGCATAACCAAAAGCCTAGAGGCTGGAAAGAGGAGGAAGCATTCAGGGAATTGAGAATGGTTCAGGAAGTTTGAAAACAGAGTGCAAAGCAAATGGATGACAATGGAGGAAGTTATCAGGAGCCAGACCTCAGAAAGCTATCAATCCCATGTTAGGACACTTGGCCTTTATTGTGAAAGAGTGAGGTTTGGTGTAAGGATGTAATATGATCAGATTTTACTGTAATCCATTCTAGAACAACCACCTGGAGTACAGCGTGGTGGGTGGATTGGAAGGGAAAAAGACTAGAGACAGTACAGCCACTGCAAAACTTTTCAGAAAAACCAGATGAAGGAAGATGGTGGCCTGAGCGAAGCGTGGAGTGATAGAATGAGAGCCATGTCAGGGGTGCTGTGGACAGGGACTGTCAATGGATTAGATGCTGGTGGAGAGAGGTGGGAGAAGCAAGGTGGGTCTCAGGTTTCCAGCACTGGGGGTGGAGATGGCTTGGGGATGAAAACAATGTATAAGGTCATCAGTCTCAGAACATGTGATGCCACTTGATTCAGCAAAATGATGCAAGGGCAAGAACCCAGCAGTTGTCCCTTAGCTTCTAAGCTAGTGGTCCCTGCAGAGCTGTCTCCATTAAGCATGCCTTAACTGAAAGAAGAGTTTTTCCTAACCTTTGTAGTAGGAGACACAAAATGCCAAAAAATTACAGACATGGAATTATGAAATGCATCTAAAAATCAAGTACTTTCAAGTCTTGGGAAATCAGCAAGCTCTTAGTGATAGCAGTTGGGGTGGTGGAGAGCCCAGTATATGATGAACTTGTAGAGGCTACAACTAGCCTCTGAGTATTTGAAAACCAGTGTCAAAAAGTCTTCCTGTATATGAAGCAGTAGAGAGGCTTCCCAGGAAGAAGATTTTTTGTTGTCTACACTGAGAACCAGAAACTCTCTCAGAAAGAGTGTCTGGGAGTGTCCCCTGCCATAGCTTGCACACAGCTATGATCAAATCACAGAACATCTGGTAGAGGTTTGCTTTGTCTGTCCATCATGCAGCACTGGGAGATCCAGGACAGTCAGTATAATGGAGGGGAGCCTTTATCTTATCCAAAGAGGAGAATAAAAGGAGGGCTGAGTGTAGACAAGCTGGTGATGAAGTTGTTAGGAAAGAATAGGGTTATAGGTTGAATTGTCCCTTCAAAAAGATATGTGGAAATGACAGTCTAAATTAACCCAAGGCTTACATTCCAGAATGCATGATTTCCATGAACTTCCTCCAAATAAATAAAATACCTTTGCCAAAAATAATAATAATAAGAAGAAGATATGTGGAGGTCCTAACTCCTAGTACCTCAGAATGTGACCTTATTTGGAAATAAGGTCTTTACAAAGGTAATCAAATCAAAATGAGCTCATTAAGTGGTCCCTAGTTCAATATAACTTGTGTCCTTAAAGAAAAGGGAAAGACACACATAGAGAATAGACCATATGAAGACACAGGGAGAGGCCACATGAAGAGCAGGGCAGAGGTTGGAGAGATGCTGTCACAAACCAAGGAATGTCTGGGGCTCCCAGAAGCTGGAAGAGGTCAGGAAGGAACCTGTCCTACAGGTTACAGAGGGAGCATGGTCCCGACAACTGATTTCAGACTCTTGCCTCCAGAACAGAGACAACAAATTTCTGTTGTTCTAAGCCACCAAGTTTGTGGCAATTTGTTACAGCAGCCCCAGGAAAAGAATACAAATAGCGTGGCTCTTTCAGGAATCTGCTTTTAACTCCTTAGTGCAAGGAATGTTGCCAAATCAATACTAATGTGGAGGTCATAGCACTCCAAGGACGTGGCTTTGTAATCAGGTGATTATTAAAGTGTCTGGCTTGGCTGAGCAAATATTAAGTGAAGCAAGGAACCACTTTTTCTGTCAGTAAACGACACACCATATCTGGAAGGGTGCGGCTTGCCTCCTGGCCTCCCAGCTTTGCCTTTGGGAGCTCTGAAGCATGAGCTCTGGTTTCTAGCTCTGACTCCTACTCAGGGGAAGTGAAGATGTGATGGACTATTGGGTCCTCACCAAGTCTACCTTGACCCAGGTCCTGCTCGCTTTGAACCCTTCTTTCCAGGGAGGAAGCCACAATATTTTACCCAGTTCCATTCTTATCTCAGCCAGCCTCTTTGTGCTGGAGTTCCAACCTCAGTTGTTTTTTTTTTTGTTTGTTTTGTTCCAGAAATAAGATTTGCCTTGCTTTTCTTCTTCACTGACTCCCTCCTAGGGACAGGGTTCTATTCCTGATTTGAAGACCCTGGGATTGGGGTCCTGCTCCTAAAATGTCACTCCCTTGATCTCATCCTCTGTTGTGAATTCATACCACCCTTCCCTCCCATTTGCCCATGAAATGGGAAAATTTGCAGACCTGTCTTCCCTGGTATCAGGACCGGTCCATTGGAACTTCCCTCCACAGTCTGCTTCTAGGGACTCCCTTGTGATCTTGTGTTTCTAGCTTTTCTTGGTGTCTGGGTCCTGATCACTCCCACTCCAGCCCTGATCATTATTACTGCAGGGATGGCATGTGCTGGGGCCACTCACTTGCCCCTGACAGGCCCCATATACTCAGTATTAGATTTCAGAGAGTTCTGCTGATTCTGTAGTGTTTGCTTATACCTACAAAGCTCTCTTTGTCTCTCCTCAATCAGCCAAATCTTGAAGTGATTACCCACCTTATAGTTTCACTGAAGATCCCAGTATCAATCCTTACAACTCAGGTTGTTAGAACTCAGCAAAACAACCAGTTGGAAACATACCGCTCCATCCACAGCAGGCAGCTCTAGAGCAAAATCCCTGATTATTTGTGTTGCTGTTCTTCAGGATTAATTCAGCACTCATGGGCCAGGTCTGTGGTGACATAGCAACTCAACCATGCTTTTGTTTTCACTGGGCGAAAACACTTGAGGGCCAAGCAAATGCTGTTTTGCTCCAAAAACATCAACCACTAAATCCCCTAGGCTCCTTTGGATGCCTTGTGTAAGGGCCCACCCGGGATGTAGGATAGAGCCTGGGGAAGAAGACAGGTTTTCCTCCTGGCTCCACCACTTACTAGCTATGTAACTTTGGACAAGTTACTTAATTCCTCTGAGCCCCAGTTTTATCTTCTGTAAAATGGGGATCCTAACAATGCTTACCTATGTGAAGGAGATCTGATGTAATTATTCATTATGACAATGAATATAAAGAACTTTGAACCAAATGAGGTACGTTTTCTTGGTCACCATGACCTTCTTTCAGGATTTCTTAATCCTGGCCACCCCCACATCTATTCTTTGGCTGTTTGTCCCTACTTGGATGAGCAGCAGGGCTGTGAATTCTGTTTCAATCTTGGTGAGTGGCATTCATACCGTTCTGTCCTTTCCTTCCAGGATGATTGCTGCATGTCCTTTCTGCCTTCCTGATTCTTATCCTGTGTGCTCAGCTCCTGAATAATAGGCCCCTGGCAGCATGCTAGGCCCTCATGGAGTTCATCTAGACTCCCAGCCTTATGCTTTCCCTGGGTGATCCATTCTGCCCGATTTTGACCTATGTCACATTGAAATCAGCTCCATAATGACATTCCATGTTGTAAATTTAGGGGAATGTACACAAGAGCAGGAAGGAAAGCTGTAGATGGCTGAACTGGCTTCCTACTGGGTGAGGCACTGCACCTCGGTGAACAGTGGGGTCCTTCTCTTGTGAAGTAGAGATGATCAGACATATCCCACTTCCTTCACTAGGTATATAATGGACTGGTAAATGTTCGACACTGTTGAAGTGTTCAGAACCCTACAAGTGTAGTATGGTTTTGTCCTCTGCAAATTCAACATGTGGCCAGAAGTCTTGAAGCATGTGTGTGTGTGTCTGTGTGTGTGTGTGTATGTGTTGTATGAGCAGAAGAAGGGTACTGGCAATAGAACATGCTACAACACGCTTCACGTGTAGCAGGTCAGCCAGATGCACCAGGTGGAGAGGTAAGGAAAAGCACACAATGTTCTGTGTTGGTGTAAAACTGTGAGTCTGTTGTTTGTAGCAGACTTGTGGTAGATCTTTAAATCCCACGTAAAGGGAGTTTATCGGAATGTGTGCTGTCAAGAGCAAGAGTTTCTGACAGACTCAGAAAGGCTAACTAAGAAGGACAGAGAGTGGTCTTTGGGTGAAAATACATTTGGGACACTCAGATATACTACTAAGCACTATAAGGGATATGTTAAATTCAAGTAAAGATATAGAAAATTTGGCAAAACAACTCAAATGAGTAAGAATTTCCAAGACTTTTGCATGGACTTTTGCACGAAACATTAAATCATTAAACTTGTTTGTCTGACATTTTTGAAGGTAGGTTACCAAAACCCAGGATTTCTGAGAAGAGAAATGACAGCTGCCAGGAGGCCTTGTTTCTAGCCCAGAAGCAAGGCTTCCCATGCTGCTGTGACAAATGCCTGTATTCACTGCCCCAGGGATATAGTGTGGTGAAGGCAAAGCTATCTTTTTTTTTTTTTTTTTTTAAAGATTTTATTTATTTATTTGAGACAGAGAGAATGAGAGAGAGAGAGAGCACATGAGAGGGGGAGGGTCAGAGGGAGAAGCAGGCTCCCTGCCGAGCAGGGAGCCCGATGTGGGACTCGATCCAGGGACTCCAGGATCATGACCTGAGCCGAAGGCAGTCGCTTAACCAACTGAGCCACCCAGGCGCCCGTGGGCAAAGCTATCTTATGTCTTGGACATGGAGAGCTCAATTCTTGGCCAACGTGAACCCACAAGGGCAAGCAAATTCTTGAGATAATGGGGTAGAAAAAAATATGGGTCAGAGAAATTCAGTGCAAATTGAAATTAATAAAATGTTTCCTACTCCCAAGCCTCATTATTGTGTTCCAAATTACTGTGCACCTTCTGGAAAACCTCCTGTTTTCTTGACCAGACAGCATCCTCAAATTTGACTTCTTACTATATGCACCAGCCTTCTTTATTTCCAACTGTCATGTTCTTGCTCAAAGAACAGAGTCTTGCCACCACTGAGAACATTGCAGTGGGTGAGCCAAGATTCGAAAAGAGAAGGTTGCATGAGGGCCTAGCATGCTGCCAGGGGCCTATTATTCGAAAAGAGACACGTGTTGCAGGTTTGGAGCTATGGCTGCTATTCTGTTGTGTGTGTGTATGGTTTCCCCAGCAAGGTGCTTCCAGGACAACAGCTGTCCCCAGTGCCTATCTCTGCTGTGTGGCTTTTAAATAGTTGTGTTGTTCCATAGTTACACCCAGACTGATGCCTTTAAGGGTTACGTAACCATGTGTTTTCTTTCTTTAAATCCATCAAAGTAAAAGAGCAATGGAACACGAGGGACTTTGGTAAGGGATGAGGTGCCGAAAGGATGTTGTTGAATAGTTACTCTATCCTTAATCAGTGACGAAAATGAAATGATTGCTAGAGCATTAAGGAAAAAGAAAGAGATGAGACAGGGTCTCATTTCCTTTTCTTTGATTAAAATGGAAGGAAAAATACATTCTTTCTGGCCCTGACAGATAATCCCATCTTCACAAGGTTTTAGGACCTACTCAGCCCCAAATTATTGTAGTTGCTGTCATTGGAAACAGCCTCTGAGCTCTGATCCCTCTCTACTAGAATGCCACTGTGACACCATTACCATTCCAATGAAATAAAAAGAAACTCAGGACTGTAAAATGAGCTTTATTGTATTTGCTATTGTTTCACAGACTAGATGGATTCCATATATAAACAGGAAAAGGAGGAGATACCTATGAAAACAAGAAATGCCTTGACGAATAGAGGTGCAGGTTTGTAGAACACGAAAGTACATATTTCAAGCTGATTGGTCATAGTCTGATTGGGCTTGGTGGTGACATAGTATACGTATCTGTTAGTGTGAGATTTCTAACATCCACCAATAGTAACTCAATATTGAGAAATGCAAGTCATGATTCTGCTTAGGCAAATCCAAGCATAAAACCCGTTCAAAAGTCAGAGGGAAGCAGGGACACTCATCTTGTGGCACAGTATAGCAATCAGAATAGTGCTGTATGCAGCAAGAGACTGAGGCATAATCAAGATTTTGCTATGCACATACTGCCAGGGTTTATAAGTAGTGGGACTGTTAGCTTGTAAAATCTGCATGTTATTTGGAATTTTGATCTCCATAACATTCTCGTGAATTTGATTAAATGGTATTTTGGAGTGGGTCCTTTTGGAATGGAGATGTCTGTTTGCCAAAGCATACTTTTTGTAACTTACAATTCCATGACACCCTACAGAAATAATTCTTCCAAAATAGATCCAAGTTGGCTGTTATCCTGCCTTCCTGTCCTGCTTGCTATTTAATACTCTGTCAGTACACAAACACAGCTTCCTCTGGTGATCTGGAAGTTTGTTTTTGTAAAAAGCCCCTGATATAGTCATACTTCCTGTAATGATTTGATTTAATACAACATCCTTAATCTTAAGATTTGATTGCAGATGAAAGAATAGAGTTAAATTACAGTGAATGAAAAAAAATCATTCCTTTGAATTCCCCTCCCATCACCTTCTTGGAAGCTTTTTACTTTTTCCATAATATTAAGGACATTTGCAATAATAACAATGACAGTAATGATAAGCTTAGAGTCAACAACTTCTGATTTATTATATTATTATTATTGTTATTGTTGTTATTATTTTAGGGAATAGGTACTCTATAATCAATTGTGGTAGCTTCCTTGGAGTCTAATTTTGAGTGGGTTCTACCTTTACTTGAATATTTTTGAGGGGTGAAATTGGGTATCTTCAAGGGGTGGGAATGCCTGGATACTAGATATGGTTTGGCCTTGACTGAAGATAAGCCCCCGGTGAAGTGAAGTACACCATCATGAAGTGGGAGCTGCTAAGCAAAAGCTTGGTGATGGACTCTTCGGTTGACTTCTCCATCTTTGGCTTTCATTGGGAATCCACCCTAACCATCGGCCTGATTCTCTCATGGGGATTGGGAACCAGGATTCCTGTATGCCATGTGGCAGAGGACTTTGAACCCATCATTCTAGGCCTTTCCTTGATAGACAGCTTCGAAGAACATGCCGTTTTGCACTGCACAGAATGTATCAGGGGCCCTCCGGGTTTTGCTGAAATTTACTTTTACTAATGGGGCAAACTAGGGAAATATCCTTCTGGAATACTCCCTTTCTTTACTGCCAGTTGTATGAAACCTGCTGCTTCCAAATGAAGGGACATTTGTTTGTTGCTCTTCTAGAGATGGGCATAGCTTGGGATTAAGTGAGTACTCTCTGCAGGGCTGTCAGATTTAGCAAATAAAAATACAAGACATTAAATTTGAAATAGTTGTCTAATTGGCTGTGCAATTTTGTAAATTTTGGGGGGAAAAATGAATACAGAACATTTATGACATCTTAATAAAGTCCATACAGGATGAAGGACAAAAATCATTAAATATGAGACATATCCTGTAGACACAGCAAGCCTGGCATTCTTCACTCTGGTATTATCATTACTATTCAGAGTTATATGGATTTACCTACACATATGACATGTTTGGCTTTTGAACTCCTATGTCAGTTATGTCCTTTGACTTCCACAATCAATTATTGTAATTTAATTAGGAATTAACTATCAACTGCAATTACCAGCTGAATCTTGGTTTTCTATTTCTTATACACCAGCAACATACCAACTGAAAAATAAAAATCCCTGTCCCCAAATTTTGGCCATCTAAATATCCCCAAATTACTAATCTGAGTTAACTCTTTTTAACACACAGGATAATTTGACTTAATAGAGTATATAACAAAGATGAAGAAGAGCCAGTGAAGCACGTGTTAAATAGAAAGGAAATTGAGCTCAGCAGAACTGACAGAAGATGAAGATGAGATGAGCTGGCTGAAGCCTTATTTCTGCCTCCCGTTTCTTTTTCATTAAGTATTTAGCAGAAAACTTCGGGGAAAAAGTTGGACTTAAGCCATCAGTGTTTCTTAAAGGCTAAGAAAATTGCTGTCCACAGACCCAAGGAGGGGTGAGCAGCCCATTCTGATGAAAGATAAATGGAAGTTCATAGAGGGTTAAATGTAGGTAGTTAATCAATTAGGAGTGAAATGTTAAAATTTAGACATTCAAGTGTGTCCTCCCAGAGGAAGAAAACTAAGTGCATCTTGGACCTATCCAGAGTCAAATGCTGGAATTCAAGTGCACACCACAGAACATGGAAATCAGGACTTGAAATACTAACATTTCATTTAAAAATTACCATCCCAGCAAGCTTTGATAAAACAACCTGCATTCAAAATTACTTGCTTCAAATGTTTAGCAGGCAAAGAAAAGTCTAGCAAGAATGAAAAACCAAGATTGAGAGACTAGCAGTCTTCATGATGCCACACGGTCAAATGTCTGACCCTTTGACTATAGTGACAAAATACAGAACCAAGCCCAAAGGTGAGGATGATCCTTTACTGAGCTACCAATGCGAAAGCTTAGGGCCTTCTTTGCTTTTTGTCTATCTTTCCTTCTTTCTCCAGATGATATGAGTGCTGAGGATCCAAGGAAGAGAGAAAGAATCATACAGGAGTAGAAGTGTCACTTATTTATAGATTTTAATTTACATTTAATTGTATCAAAATCACCATCAATTAAAATAGAAAATTCAATTCAAAGAAAAATCAAATGAATCGTTGTTTAAAGTCACCTCAAAACCTGGTCCACTTGTTCATGGCATTTTTCACTTTTAGCCAGTTATTTTACATTTCTGGAGTCTCATCTGGTGCTGTAATATCCCCCCTCATGAGAAAGGAACCAATGTGCGACTCCACCCCGACTCCAAAGGTGGCTCCTAGGGAGGATCAATGAGTGAATCTTGGCTATGCTGTCTGGGACCATTGACTACCAGGTACCATGCACGTACAATATATTTTCTTACTGAAATAAGACACAGCTTGCGGATTACACTGATTTACTGCTATTTACTTTGTGGTTTTTAAAACGGAACATGACATTTTTGAATGGTCTCACTGAGAGGGCCTGATGTGTTGGAAATGTTTCAAAATGCAAAAGCCTTTTTGGGTCAACAACATTCCCTTAGTTTGATTACTTCTTAGTTAGGTGTTGAGCGTGAATCTGTTTCCATCAAAAGACTATCCAGATTTAATCAAATAAGTCTGCCACCTAACATCTTTTGTTAGTATGTTAACACCAGAGTATTGTGTACAAAGTAATAATAAGTAAGGAAATGCTAACTTTCAAACCAGATGCAAGTTTAGAACTATTTACAGAATATTATATTACAGTACGGTTTATTGACTTGTACAAGTATTGGCTTTTAAGATACTGCATATTTGTTTTGTGTACAGTGCAAAAGATCAAATGATCAAGTCCTCCAGATTTGGCTGCAATAGAAATGCTAAATGAATAAACAGAAGATTTCTCCATCTCACACTACATCAGTGTACCAAATACAATGTAAGCATGCAAGATTCCTAATCTTGATCACATTCAAATTAGCACTGATGTAAATCCTGTGTAAAGAATTTAATAGTGCAACAGAAAACCTGTAAACATGCCTGTGGCATTATTTTCCTGTTGATTATAGCACAATAGACAATAAAAAACCACATATAATAACTAAAAGAGCTAGTGTCTAACTAAACTAAGGTAATTTCTTTAAGAAATTAAAACAATCTGCCATTAAATTATCAACAGAGAGAAAAAATGCCTGAATAATAAAAGAAAAAGCCTCTTGTGCATTGAAATTGCCCCTTAAACTTCTAGAACTAACTTTACCCCTGTTATTCTTACATCTGTGTTAGGTGTTTGGCTCCAGGTCAGAGGTTTCAGCTACATCTTCTCTTCTATGGAAGGACATTTGAAAATGTGGTAGCATAAAGATATGACTACATTTTCTGTAATCCATAGCATCATTTCACTGATAACCCGAATCCAGATTAATTTCCCCTTTTTCTCTGAGCCCCAGTGTCCCCATTTTTATAGAATAAAATATATGTGAGCACATTTGTTGACGACTTGCTGTCTTAATTGCAAACGTCTTTCAACTTCCACAATTATGCTCGAAAAGCCAGGATGTGCCTGCCTGTGTGTGTGTATGTGGGTTCCTATATAGAAATGTATAGAAATTTATAGAATCCTGTATAGAAATGCCTGTGTGTACATGTATGTGTGTTCACGTGTACACCCATGCAGTGCCTACCCACCTACAGTCACATTCTTCTTGAGTGAATACACAAGTCTGTCCTGGTTTGAATGAAATGAGAATTCACCTTTTGCACATTCAGCCAATCCCTGCCCATGTATATTCTTTGCCTCCCAAAATGTGGCTCCTGGCCCCTAAGTTCTGCCAAGAGCAAAATGTTACCCCATACCACTCGGTTGCATGAGATTTATTTAAATACTGAGGGCATTCTTTACATATCATCAGATTATCAAATTTCGGTCATGCTTCAAGGAGTCATCTGTATATGAATTCATTATCCTCAGGTCTTCTTGTTCCTCATGGCCCCATCCAACCTTGTGGACTTCAACATCTGAGCAAATTTCCGATTTTAATGCGGCTTCATTTTTCTTTTGTGCTAACGATAGTCAACAAGCATGTGCTTAGCATGAGTGAGACAACCATTACCCTCAAGCAACTTTTTTCAATCTTGGGATATCAGTGGCAGTTCCCTGGCAAACAAGGTATTTTAATAGACAAGGAATGCAGTGGCTGACAAGAATATTGGCCCATAATAATAAGCTGAAGAAAGAAGGACAGGTCTGGAGGCCATGTGGGTTTGGGACCCTGAGGGTGCTGTGGCTTCAGAAAGTTCCCTTGAACACTTTCTTGAGTGGACATTTTTCAGACTTTCGTTTGTCTGAAATGACTTGGAGGTCTTGTGAAGTTACAGACTGGTTTCTCTAAGTCTGGGTGGGGCCTGAGAGTCTATATTGCTAATAAGCTCCCAGATGGTGCTGATGCTGCATTTTGAATAGAAAATAGCTAGTACATTCCAACAAAAAAAAATTACTGTGAACAAAAAAGTCAACTCTATTCGTATATGTTTTCACAACTGTTAACTCCTGATTTGTTCAATTTCACTCTGTACAATTAAATCTGATGAAAACAAGTAAGAATGGGATTATTATTTTTGTGAGTACAGAGTCCCCTTGACTTGCCAGATAGCTTCCAAGAAAGATAACATTTTCTCTGCTCGGAAAGAGGGTGTTGTAAAGCAATGGCATAAAGGAATACTGAACCACATTTCAACTCTCGGCCACAACATCTTTGATACTTGTTTTGAATAAATACCTTAAGTTATAGCTGATATCCTGTATAGAAATACATTTCCTTTCAACACCAGCATTGCTAAATGTCCGTCCACCCGGCACAACATTATTTCAATTGTCCTACACCACGGTTTTGGAAATATAGCCCCATTTTAGAAAATAGGAATTTTGAGAGTTTGCTTCAGACAAAGCATTTTAAAGAGGAACCTTCTCAAATGTGGAAATGTTTGCTTAGGCGCCAGATCAAAGGAAAAAAATGGATTTTGTATGTCTGTATAGTTTTTTAGAATGAATCCACACACATTTTCATTTTCACAGTGACCTTTGCATTTGAAGGGAGCTCAGATGTGGAAACAGCTCACAGAGTTAAACCCGGGGTGACCACTGCCATCAGACGTTGCTCTGTTGTAACAAAAGAGTCCTCAGTTCCCTTTCCCTCTGATCCTCCTGCCTGTACTTCTCCTCAAGTTTCTGCTTCTCAGAATCTGCACAGTAAAAGGTGCAATCTGGGCTCTTTCGGATCTGTTCAAACTGACTGAAATCAGCCACATATTTTCCATTTTTTGAGAGAGAAACCACAGGCACAAACTCAAAGCCCCAGTAGATCTCCTCTGGAATATAAGATGTGCGGCTCTGGCAGACTGCACTGGTGGATTCCACGGTGGCATTGAGGAGGACCACGAGTTCAAACTCCTTCTCCTTCAGGTTTTGGGGTGTGAGATCTCTCAGGGGGCTCGTCTCATCCAGTACGTGGTAGAATGTCATGGGCAAAATGAGGAAGGGGCTCTCCGAAGAGGAGTCCACGTGGAATTTGACGGTGGCTTGGTTGAGCAGAATCTGCTCCCCCTCTTTAGTGACGTGGGTCTGGAGGAGTTTACCAGAGAGCTGGCACTGAATCAGGAGGCTCTTCCTCATGTTGGCCACCTGAATCACCAAGCACAACTTCCCGTTCTGCTTGGTGATGACCGCGCAGTGGCTGAACTTGATGGTCTCTGCCCGCTTTTTGGGTCTGGCAATCTTGGCCAGAAAGGTGCCCGTGATGAAGATCTCAATCAAGGTTGTGATGACCAACTGAGCAACCAAGAGGAAAATGGCATGAGGGCATTCCTCCGTGATGGAACGGACTCCATAGCCAATGGTTGTCTGGGATTCCAGGGAAAAGAGAAATGCTCCAGTGAGAGAGTCCACTTTCATGATGCAGGGAGTGTGATTCGAAACATCCTCCCTTGGTTCTAAATCCCCATGAATAAATGCAATGGCGTAGTAGATCACTCCAAAAAGGAACCAGGTCATCACAAATGTGGCAGCAAACAGGGTGAGCTTGTATCTCCACTTCATGTCAATGACGGTCGTCCACAAGTCTTGAAGGTAGAGCAAGTATATGCCATCCACTTTGTCAATTCTCACGTTGCTGTGCCCACTCTTGGACATGACTCGGGGTCTGTTGGTCTTGGGTCCAGCTCCTGCAGTGTGCTTCACCACGGGACCACTGGACATGCTGATGTGAATGGCGTCCATTGTCAGGCTGTTGAAACCACCTAAGGAAATGGCAAAGAAAGACATTCCATTACTGTCACATGTAGTAGAACATCCAGAAAACAGAAATAGGATAACCATGTGAAATACGTAGGAATGCATATAGACGTATATCAGAAAGGAGAATTTGGAAGGCAAGACTAGTCTACTAGTCTGAAGAAGACAGTAGGGTGGAGTGAGGAGCATGGACTCTGGAAGACAAGCAAACCTGGGCTAAATGCCAACTCTCCAATTTATTTGCTGTGTGACCTAGGGCAAACTATTTAACTTCTCTGGATCTCAGCTCCCTAATCTATAAAATGGGAATACAACTTACTCCTCAGGTTTTTGTGATGGTTAAATGAGATAATAGCTAGAAAGTGCCAAAACAAAGCCTTATGCTCAAAAAATCATGCCAATCTTCTCACGAAATCACATTCACATGCATCTACCCCACTGAGTATTATGAATATTTATGTATAGTCAACTAGCACAGATTTCCAATTCTAGAAAATTTAAACATAATTTGACTGAGCATAGGGTCAGTACTGATATAACTAAAATGTACCATCTATAAGGTAGTTTTGATATAGCAATAGATAATATAAATACATATCTTAAAAACTTCGGTAATATTAATAAAACTTTTAAAAACTTACCCTTTTGTGTGGCGTTCTCTGCAACAGAATTCATTTTCCCCCCAATCCAATGAATAATTTAGAATCCATGACCTCTATTAGTTCTTGATGACATTGGAAAGGACTAACTTATCAACCAACGAACAACAAACACATAGTGAATAATTACACTTTATTAGTAGTTGGTTGATATGCTGCTTATCAAAATGTCATATTAGGTATGACATTTAGGTATGTCACAAAATTTCTGCTTTACTCCTTTAGAACTGACTAGAACCAACATAGGAATCTCTTGAAAAAAGCTAAAAACAAGTAGGTAGGTATAGGCACTCGACATTGTGGCAGAACAGACCCACTTAGAAGCTGGACTTCCATGCTAAGTCCCAGGGAACATTCCCCTCTGCATCAACAGACAGGAACAAGCTGGGTGTGAGGCCATACAGCATCTTATACTACCTGCCTGGTGACTGAAATCTGTCACCCTACATTCCTTGAAAAGGATAATGTGAGTGATTACAGGGTAACTCTACCTGGTTCGCATGTTTTTTTTTTTTTTTCCACCTCATTGGTATTTTAAGGATAAAGGAAAAATCCCTTCTTTCAAAAGGAACTGGATACAGTGGTCTGTGATTCATGCAATAACCTTTGCTGTTAGAGCAGCATTATCTCAATAGAAGTTTTGGAAGCAATCTTCTGGGCAAACCTTTTCAAGGAAACTGAAACCATCCATCAGAGGCTAACACTTGTTGAGGATGCAGGGAGTTGTTGTGCTTTTTAATTTTCCTGTTATATTAAGAGCGTGTCATTTACTGAATTGCCCTTGAAATGATTTTTTTTTTTTCTTGGAAAGGAAAGTTACTTTTTCATTTTCATTGCAAAGAAGGACCCTAAGCTACTGAGAATTTATTTTTCTTGTTGAAGCCTATTCCACTTATTTGGAGACCAATTTAGAAGAAAAATATAGGATATAACTGATGAGCATAGGTTTATCAGCTCCTCAGCAGCATTTCTCAGTAACCAAGAGGAAAGTGACCACCACGAAGGATTGGGAACCAAACGCCATGCCACCATGCCCAAACACCTAGTCAAGCTCAGATCACGAGCACTGCCAAAAACAAATGCAGCTTATGTACAAGTAAACACATGCACTTTAAAAAGAAAGAGAGAGAGAAACTGCTAGAGGAAAGTGCATGCCATTCAATCCACTGAAATAAAAACAGAGGCTTAAGTTTTCAAGTGTGAGTGACATACAAGTGTCCTGTGGGCATGAGCGAAGCTCCAAGTTCAGCTGGCTGCCAGATTCTGGAAAACTTGGCCCTGTTTGCATGAAGGCAATGCCGTGAAGCTTCTGTTTTAACCTCTCTTTAAAAGGGGCAATGGGCCAGCCTTTGGGATGAGCTGGATCCTTTCCCTCTTTCTGCTAAAAGCTCTTTTGTTACATTTCTGCACATCTAGTGTTGGAGATAAGGACACCAATAGCCACCCGAGATTGGTGGTCTTAAAGGGGGAACAAGACCTAGAGCCTCTGGGGTGGGGGTCTCAGTTTTAGCATCTCATTGTGGAAAAGAGTGGCTGGTGGACCACACTCAAAGAGTAAACACTTTTTCCCTCCCTCTCAACACCCTGTGCCCTCAGACTGTTTACTACCTGGTCACTCCCTCAGCAGGTCAGAAGGCGTCTTCTTCAAGGCAGGTGGGACGTCCTCGCTCCCCTTCACCCACC
This sequence comes from Halichoerus grypus, assembly GCF_964656455.1. Classification (NCBI taxonomy): domain Eukaryota; kingdom Metazoa; phylum Chordata; class Mammalia; order Carnivora; family Phocidae; genus Halichoerus; species Halichoerus grypus. The sequence goes on from NC_135712.1 coordinate 7,255,689, forward strand.
TGGCTACCATGGGATTCTGCTTCTGCCTGAAAGAAAGAGGGACGCGTGGAGTTCACAGGTGTTTACAAAGAGATTGACCCAGTGAAACCGACCCTTAACTGTTCCCCCCAGGGCTAGAGCCCTAACATTCACCTTACAATCCCTGATCATCTGGCATGGTGCCCAGAATAGACCAAAGGCTCAAGGAATGTTTTAAGAATTAAATTGAAGCCCCAACCACTGTCCTCCCTATAGAATTCCCACCCTCTGGAGGGAGCTCAATACTAAAACACCCTGGAAAGAGTGGGTTAACTCACCCCCCTTGAGGCCCACTATCAACTGACCAGCAAACAGGGAGGCAGGAAGGGGAAGTGCAGAGGAAGTAAACAGTGAGCATTGGAAGGGAAGAGTCTAGAATATTTTTACCGCCTGTGGAAATGCATTATTACTGTTGAGTCACAGAACATCAGAGCTGAAAATATTGTCAAACCCGAGGCATCTGACACACATTTTTCAAACAAACAGATAGATCTGGAGGTTGACTGGTCTGCATCACAAAGATGGTTCACGGCAGAAAGAAAAATGTCCAAAGTCTTTAAAAGCTAGACTGGAGTTCTTGTCAGTACACCACAAATGCCTCTTTAGCCTCCAAAGTTTAACATAATCTGTTCTAAATTCAAAAGGCTCTTTCGCTTCCTACTTTTCTGGAGTTCTTCTTCCTAAGATATATATCTGTAGATCTCTCCACATTTTTGTCTGTCTTACACCCAGGTGTATACACACCCTTCACACTTCCTTTCTGATCCACCAGTTACTGTAAATAGTTACAATAAGTACTCTCTGATCATGCCAATAATCCCCATTATCAACCTGGATAGCCTCTCGCACACTTGATTCCCCCAGTGTGTTCGCAGTGTTTGGCAAACGATCTCTTATCCATTTGCATCTGCATTTATTATCACTGTAATCATCATCTGTGAAGATCCAGCATCTCCTTCTTTGTACCCATCAATCTTACCTGTATGCTTTATAATTTACACTTCATCGTATGCTCTGAATATACGGTATTGTATTCTGCAGCAGACTTTCTTCGTGAAGTCTACTTCATTGTTTATACACACTCACTTCATATAATTTTATGTCACTACCTTAGATTTTTTTTCTTCAGTGATTCTGCAATCTACCTGGCTTCACTTCTAAAATGTTAAGAAATAAGAGCAGTTTCCAAAAGCTAAGTTGGGAAACAAGATTAAAAGATATTCTCTAAATTCCCCTCTCCTAATCCCACGAATAAGCAATATTCCCTACAAACCATTATCGTTTTCTTTAGTCTCTGGAAATTGTATTTATTTCTCTGGTTTTCACTATATTGTTCCAGCCCGTGGGTTGGGATTGCAATCTTAGAACGGTGATATCTTTATTGAGGTGAAGTCCTTGAAACTACTGAATGGAGAGGTCAACATTCCTCTCCTACTTCAAGCCAAGAACACACACATGGAATGAAGTCATTTTGCCTATGCTGTGGAGCATTTGTTTTCTGAAGATAAAAGAAAGAAAAACATATTTTTGAAGCAGAACTAAAGAGTAAGCACATTGAAAAAGGTATTTAGCTATATGAAGAACTACACATCCAGTCTTGGGGACAAAACAATGAGAATGGAAGAATGAAAGGGAGTTCCCATCATTTCCTCAGAGAGGACAAAATTCTGTCAAAGAAAGAGGGTTTTAGGAGAATGGATGATCAAAGAAATCAGCTGCACTGAGCCGGAACACCCTGTCCTATCTATAAATGACCAGAGAAATCAATCTATAAATGACCAGAAAGCCACTGACCAAGTGGAAGAAATATGCATGCAAATAATAAGCATGAATAGAGTCAAAATAGAGTCAGAAGTTGTCCAATGTGGGAAAGATGCAGATAAATAATAACAATGACAATAATAAAGATTCAGATAAGTTATAATCATCATCATCATCATAAATAGTTAACGCTACAGCACTGTAATCATTGTTCTCATGCCTTCCATACGTGAACTTAATTAACCCTCATACCAACTCCATGAGGCAAGTGCCATCATTATCCCCATGAGGAGGAAACAGGCACGAAGAGGTTAAGCAACTCACCCAAGTTCCCAACAGCTGCACAGTGCCCCTGTGAAGCTCCCATGCCTACCCTCTCTGCCCCCTTGACAAAGGTGCTCGAGTTTTAGCTGCATCAGAATCACCTGGAAGGGTCAGAGTTTCTGGTATCAGTAGGTTTGGGACGGAGCCCAAGAATTTGCACATCTAACAGCTTGCAGATCTAACTACCACACTATGTCATCTAACTACCACACTATGATATACAGTTCAAATGATATCAATAGCTTTTCCCGTCTTGATGAAGACCCTTATCCCCTCATTTTCCCTGAACATTCTAAAATAACACTGTTGCACACAGGTACTGAAAACGTCTGGTTGTTCGTTTTCAGAAATGTCCTATCTCCACCATCCTCGTAGATGAATGCCAACTACCTAGTGGGCCAATGATAAGTACTGATTTTTTAAAGCATTAAAGAATGATTTTTTCCCCCTCCTAGTTAGTACAACAGATTCCTTCTAAAACCTTAGTGCTCTGTTGAGTCAAATTTTGGGAGTTTTCAATTTGCCCATCATGATAAAAACTTCATTCTGTGTTCCCTGGTGGGCAGAAAAATAACTAACTTTCATCTACAGAAAAATAGCTAATAACAAAATAGGGAGGCAGCAGAGTTCCTCAGCCAAAGCTCAAGTGAAGTTATTCCACGTACCTTCAAAGGGGGTGGGGAGGCATGAAATAATGAAATCCAAATCAAACTACAACTTTGGATTTCCAGATGAAAATTGCAATTTGAGGGTATCTGACTTTAAAGCTCTATCAAAACAGTTTCCTGTTTGTAGGAAAAGTTGCTTAAAAAGCTTCCTTGGACATCAAGTATTTCTAACAAAACAGTTTTTGCATGATCTCTTAGCTATGAATCCAAAATACCTGGATTAAATTTCACATTAAGGAACCATGGGTTTAACTAGTAAGTAGAAAAAGAAATGCTCAACAAGAATGTACTTGGGGTTCACTGAACTCAAAAGGTTTAAAAATAATTGAAAATAAAATCAGTGAGGCTTGGCTGTCCTTTCTTTGGATCCTGTGACTGTGGCCACACAAATACATGTGCTGGGACCTTTGGCTCTGGCCTCATGCCATACTCTTCCCTGCTCTTCAAAGTAGTCTACGACTCGCTTCAGTGGCTGGTCTGACTGTTCTTTATGAAGTCATCAATTCCATCCATGTCAGCTGAGGACATGGTTGACTTTGTCAAGGTGACCTCAGAAATGGGCATGTCTACTGAAAAAGAAGGTGGACAAAGCTGACTCTCAGCAGATTCCAAAGGGTGCCTCTATGGTTCTTATCTGTCGGGGAAATGACTTTTTCCTTCTGCAAACCCATTTTTCCCATCAGGCCATTGAGGACTGAGGATGGCTGGGAAGAATGACAGCTTCTGGGAAGCTGTAGAATTGGTCCTTCTTGTCCATAAGAATCTTAATGATCTGAGGGGAAGCACCAGTGGAGATGATGGGAAATTTGCAACTGAGTTTCCTCTATCTTGCTCTGTGTTTTGAGGATAAGAAGTTGGATCCTAACTGACAAAGCTAGGTCATTTTTTTTTAAATTTTTTTATTGTTATGTTAATCCCCATACATTACATCATTAGTTTTAGATATAGTGTTCCATGGTTCATTGTTTGTGCATAAAACCCAGTGCTCCATGCAGAACGTGCCCTCCTCAATACCCATCACCAGGCTAACCCATCCTCCCACCCCCCTTCCCTCTAGAACCCTCAGTTTGTTTTTCAGAGTCCATCGTCTCTCATGGTTCTTCTCCCCCTCCGATTTCCCCCCCTTCATTCTTCCCCTCCTGCTACATTCTTCTTCTTCTTTTTTTCTTTCTTAACATATAATGTATTATTTGTTTCAGAGGTACAGATCTGAGATTCAACAGTCTTGCACAATTCACAGCGCTTACCAGAGCACATACCCTCCCCAGTGTCCATCACCCAGTCACCCCATCCCTCCCACCCCACCCCCCACTCCAGCAACCCTCAGTTTGTTTCCTGAGATTAAGAATTCCTCATATCAGTGAGGTCATATGATACATGTCTTTCTCTGTTTGACTTATTTCGCTCAGCATAATACCCTCCAGTTCCATCCACGTCTTTGCAAATGGCAAGATCTCATTCCTTTTGATGGCTGCATAATATTCCATTGTATATATATACCACATCTTCTTTATCCATTCATCTGTTGATGGACATCTTGGCTCTTTCCACAGTTTGGCTATTGTGGACATTGCTGCTATAAACATCGGGGTGCACGTAGCCTTTCGGGTCCCTACTTTTGTATCTTTGGGGTAAATAAAAGCTAGGTCATTTTTGGTTGTTATAGCTGATTGTGGCTTCCAGTTATTTGCTGCTCTTCTCTGCTGGGTCCGTCTATAAGGAATCCTTCCTTGGGCCTGTCCCTGGGGATGGGGGTGGAGAATCTGTTTTCATCCTTTTGTGTCAGATGTAGTCACATGACTGTGTTGGCCAATGGGGTGTGAGCTGCAGTGACTCACACCACGCCTGAACAGAGGCATCAGACTCATGGCAGGGTCTCAGGTGGGTTGCAGATGGGCTGTTCCTTCTTCTGGGGAATGGGGAGAGGGGGGCACCTGCAGCCCAGCTACAGCTAAGCCAAAGCTGACTTGCAACACAAGTGACAAAAAACTCTGGTTGCTTAAGCCACTGGATTCTTGGAAGTGATTGTTACTGAGGCAAAATCTAGTGAAAGCCTGACCACAGGGACACTCTTACTATATGTTTTTGTGTCTTAGGATTATATGCCTGACCTAAAAGATACGGTATTTAAAGGAAATATGGAAAGTCTTGAAATACCCTAATGTAAACTCTGAATGTCGGTCTATGACTAAACACAGAATAGAAAAAGAAACCCAAATCTAACAAGATTCAAGTAGGAAGAAAGATTTGCTTGACCTCTAAGGACAACATAGGAAAGGCTAGTAAATTCTCGTTAAATTGCGTCTAAATCAACATTTAAGTTTATCTTGACAAGACAACTTTTCAGGGTGATAAAAGGGCCTTAGATGCTATCACTCTAATATTCTGTTGAACAAGAAGCCCTTAGTTAAGGTGATGAGAGACACACGTTATCATTATATCACTGACAGCTTTCATTTGGGTAGGGGATACTTAAAAGGGAACAGGAACTTTCCAAAGCAACAGACAATATGGTATTTAATCCTTCTTTTTACCTTGTGAAGAAAGTATTTTCTCAATTTTCTAAATGAGGAAACGAAGCTTAGAGAGATGAGATAATTCACACATGTTCATAGAGTTAATCCATGGAGGACCTTGTTGGCAAGTCAGATCTATCTGTCTCTATAGCTGAGTTCCTATCTAGCCACTGTGCCCCTTGGTCGTCAAATTCAACTCACAAAGAGCATCTCTACTCATGATGAACTTTGATGCAGCATAAGGTAAGTTCCTGCTCACTACATGTTCGTATCCATTACAGAATAAATAGTTATATTTGATTTATTGTTGATACCATGCCAGACCTTATAGAGGTGCCATATATTAATTCTCACATCAATTCTGAAAGAGGTACTGCTATTGTTTGAGGATTCCAGGTTAGGAAACTATGATACAGCACAAGGTTTGCTTGAGCCTGTACTCCGTGTCTCTCATCTCTAAACCATGACTTCTCTAACTTCAGCGGCCATCAGAATCACCCGGAGGTCTTGAAACAAGGCTGGGTCCCACCCAGAGTTTCTGATTCAGTAGGTCTGGAGGGGAGCCTGAGAATCTGCATTTCTAATGAGTTCCCAGGTGATGCTGACTCTGCTCGTATTGAGACCACACTTTGAGAGCATGATCTGCACTATGCACCACTTAATGAATTATAAAAATACATAGGAAATTCACAAGCACATAAATCATAAATCTCAAAGTTCAGTCTCACTACTTTCAAACAAAGGAATGGGCCCTTTGGTGTAAGAAAGAAGAGAAAGTCAGTGGGTTTAAATATATAAGTACGGTAGATGTCCAGTAGAGTTTTCAATTGCCAGAAGTGTCCTAGGGGATAGAAATTTAAGTACAATATTGTGGGGAAAAATGAGAAATTTAGGGGAAAAGGAAAGCAATTGGTTGAAAATTGCCCAAAAGTTTCTTCATTGGATAGTGGGTATCATCCTGGAGTGGATTTCAGGGTTCACTGGCCAAGAATGTCGGAGGCCTAAAGAGTGAACTTGGACTCTATGGCTGAGTGAGCAGGTGCTGAAGGGTCTTAGCTGTCCTTTGTTAAGTTTTCCCCCAAGTGTATGGTGCAGGCATTCCACAAATAAAGGGATTTGTACTCAGATAATTTTGGGAAGATTCGCCTACCAAACATCCAAACAGCTCATGGTCGGCACCCACTGGAGACTGATGCCTCATGGCGTATACTACAGCTTCTGAGAAGTCCTGCTGAACTATCTGGCATTTATGTAACATTTGAGAACACTTTGAAGAGTGCTGATCCAGTCTAAATTTGCACTTCATATCTGGGGGAAAAGAGGATCAAAAAGTTGCGTGACTTGTTCAAGGTCATTGAGCCAGTGGCAGGATTAGGGGAGGAAGCAAGGCTTTGTGCTTCTCAATCCGTTTGACAGGCAGGTATCTGTGTTTGTTCTCACAAAGTATCTTGAGATGAGCTATCCATCTCACTGGATACTGATGACAAAGTAGCATAGAATTGGGTGAACCCATCCCCCCAACAATTGCAGCATCAGCACCACCGAGAAGCTCATTTGAAATGCCAATTCTTAAGTTTCCCACTTCAGCTACTGAATCAGAAGCCCTGCAGGTGCTGCCCAAAACCTGTCTTAAAAAGAACCCAACTTCCCAAAGAATTATGTGGCCAGAGTTTGTCAGTGATGGCTTGGTGGGTTGGCGATATCTTTCTTTTGGAAACCAACGACTACTCCTTTAAAGACAAATCCCACATTTTGCATTGCATGTGAGTGTCTGATGATCCAATTTGCCTCTGTGGTCAAATATTTAGCCTTCTCCCTATGTTTCCATTCTATTATTATTGTTTCAAATTCCATAAGTACTAAAAAAATCCTTTTCCGTCTCTAAATGTGGTTTGCATAGTTATACCCTTTCTTCCTCAATGCAGATTCTTTTTAAAATTTTTTTCATTCTGTAGAACATCAACCTTTCTCTACTCGGCAAAAACAAGTTTAAACAGACACAGGGTTCAACAGGAGACTCATTTTCCATTTTCCATGGCAAAGAATCTGAGCACTGGAATAAGGCAGAGGTATCATTTGCAGAATATTTTTGTAAAGACAGTTTAATTTCAAGCCCTTTATTTGTGAAAGAGCTGGCTAACCTAAATAAAACATTATACATCTGTCTGTTGTTACAAGTGACCAACTTCAGCTGAACGTTATTACTTAATAACAGCTAACTTTCCTATAGAGTAAGAATGTGCAGCCGCTGAACAGCAAATGGAAATTTCCTTTGGTTTACCACCCTTGATCTCTCCGTGCTCCAACATGTGAAGAACTTGGGTAATAAGCATACTCTCCCCTCTAATCACAGCATGGCTTGGACATGCATTGTTGTGGAATGACTGGTAAAACAGGAAAATTTATGTCTGAGGGGGGAAAAAAAAACCCAAGGCGAATTGTATTGCATTAGCCTCCCTAACAACACTGCCCCTGATTTTCTCTTCAGGGAAGAGATTTCTTTGACTAGCTCATGGACTCTCGCTTACTATTCTTGTCTGGATTAGTTCAAATGTAACACAGAGAAGGTGGCTTAACACTGTCCCCTTCAGATTTCAGATAAGGAGAAGAAAAGGCAGAGCATTTGGGTTTGTCTGACCGTAACCTGGAATAAATCGGAACGGAAGGCATCTGTTTTTGCAGACAGTGCTTGTAGAGAAACAAATATTTTATTTGGTGTATTCTGTTTAATAAAACTCAAACTGAATATAGTTGGAGCATTAAAAGAAGAAGAGAAAAATGGGAAGCAAGCCAGGACATTCGTTTTCTCTAACCTTTATCTCCCTGCTTGAAAAGTTGCTTGAGACTAGAGCACTGTGTTGTTCCAGTGTATCATTATATAATTTGCAAAATTTCAAGTTGATTTTCCCATAATTTGCAAAATTTCAAGTTGATTTTCCCGTTAATAAATCTCTCACTCACCAAGACATTGACTCTACCACCTTTAACCCCTCACATCTTGCTTTGCCTCACATTTATAATATTTTTACTCTAATAAAGGCATAGAAATATAGAAAGAGTATCACGTTATAAATATACATACCGATTGCAGGCTGGCTTCTTTTTCCGGCTGCAAGCTGACTACTTTTTCTTCTGCTTAGAATTAATTTGGAATTGTTGGTCTCTGTCAATTGATGATTAATGGCCTTTGGTGTGATTCACCTGGACACAAGAGTGGAATTCTTGTCCTTGGTGATTTCCACACTCATTATTATCATGATTGGAACCTTGTCTCAGACAAAGGAAATTAGGACTTTTGCTTAATTTGGATTATTTAACAATGGGACAAGTGTCAAAAGGTTTTGAAATTCAGTTTCACTCTCGGTCTAAACTTTGACCACCTTCTCTGATATGTGAATCTCACGGTATCTCAAGGGGACACAGTTTATACCCAAATTCTTGGATCTTTGGTCAGTTTACTTGAAGAACTGGTCATATTTCTGATTTGTCTGCTGGTCCCAAAGTTGAAAACATAGATGCTTATGATCACTGAGTGATAATAAGAAAATCTCAAACTTCAAAATCCCTTCCCATTCAATCAAAGTCTGAGACCTTTGGCGGTTAACGAGTCTCCATCAGTAAACAGTGTAAGGAGACACTTTCTAGCCATCTATAGTTAATTAGCTGGAGGACTACCAGCCCAATTTCGGTGTTTTTAGGGTTGCTAGGTAAAATACGAGATGTCCAGTCAAAACTGAATTTCAGGTGGACAATAATTTTCCAGTATAACTATGTCCCATGCAATATTTGATATATACTTATGCTAAAAATTATTCGTTTTTATCTAAAATCCATATATATGTACTATATAGATATGGTATAAAGGAGACCTATATATTTTTTAAAGATTTCATTTATTTATTTGTCAGAGAGAGAGAGCACAAGCAGGGGGAGCGGCAGACAGAGGGAGAAGCAGGCTCCCCGCTGAGCGAGGAGTCCAATGCAGGACTCGATTCCAGGACCCTGGGATTATGACCCAAGCCAAAGGCAGATGCTTAACCGACTGAGCCACCCAGGAGTCCCAAGGAGAACTATATTTTTATTTGCTAAATCTGGCATCCTTAGGGAAGAGCAAATGTATGCTCAAGAGTAGCTCAGAAGGTCAAAAAATTTAAAGACAGGGTTTCATGTACAGATATCATTCTTAGGAGAACAACCATCCAGACTTTCCCAGTACTAGGAACCCTAAAGACAAATGTAATCATTGTGGGATGAGAGTGTGGCCATTTCATGCATGGCTCACCAGAGCGGTCAGAAAGTCTAGCTAGCTAGTCTCATTTTTAATCTTTCAGCTGGGGGGGGGTGGTCCTTGACCATTTTTGTGTTGTGGTCCTTTGGGTTGGACTGCCTTCTCAGAATGGGTTTAAATAGATAAAAATAAGCTAAAGAGGATTACAAAAGACACCAGTAATATTCAAATGCACTCATTAAAGCCTTTAAAAAAAAACCCAAACTGGGCTTCTCTTTTAAGCATTAATTAATAAGTGCTGGTATTTTGAAGGTGTGCTGAGCCGAAACCTTATTTCAAGGTGTCTGAAACAAATGCATTGTGAAGTGGAAAAACATGACTCCTGCTCTGTCCAAGTCATAGTTGCGGCTGGTAGGATTGCAGTGTGTTCCCCGTTCATAGTAAAAAAAAAAAAAAAAGGTATAAATTTTAGTTAGATGTGATTGACAACAAACCGCTCCTCCCCCTGCCCCAGCCTAGGTCATGGGCACCCCTCAGTTCTGCTGCTAATCTCTCCAGGCTCCGTGGACCTGGGTTTAAGCCCTGTTGTGAATAAGGCTCTGAAGTGTAGTGCTTCTGATCCTGTCACAGAAATAAGGCCAACATCTTGAATCCTCCTTGCCTGATTGCCCCATAGACACTCTTAACATTTTTAGCAATCCTTGTTTCTTTTAGAAGAATATCCAGGATCCCTAACAATTAGAACCGCAGTTCATTCTTTTCCAGCAGGACATCACTGCATGGCCCAGCATTGGCAGTGACCATGCACAGGTGCATGGGGACTGGAACGACAGTACCCCTGGGGAGACAACCCAATACCCCCTACTCGGAAGCGACGGTACAGTTTCTTCTTACGTGGAACCAAAGAAGGAAAAGATAGCTCAGATACACGCACAACCCTCTGTCTTCAGAGCCTGCCACATTGCACTTCTCAGAATTGTGAAGCTGGATTTTTACAGCAAATATACTTTCAGTAGCACCCAGCTTTATCTGACCGTGATTTCCTCCTCATTCTTACCAGGAAGAAAGAAAGCTACTCATCTACAGAGTAGTTATCCCCAGAACACTCCCCTTTGTAAATCCTCCAACAGCCCTCACTGCTGACAGGACCAGTCCTGCACACCTCTGCAAAGCTCAAGACTTGATTAAACCCAGGCTCTCCGCTCCCTCTTTATCTTTGTTCCCTTCCGGATGTAGCCTGGGTGCATACTTGCCTTTTCCCTATGCACTCAGTGCCCTCCAAGCTCCTTGTCTTGTACACGCCATTCCTTCCTAAAGGTTCTCATTCCCCCTTCTCCGTTAACTCCCATCTGTACTTTAAAAGTCAGGTTGAATATTACCTCCTCTGTACTTAAAAAAAAAAAAAGCTACAAGCCTTTCTTCAGAAACATCACAAAGGTTAAGAGTACAGAGTTCTCCTTCTGTTAATAATAGCTGTGCGACTTTCAACAACTTACTTAACCCCTCTGTGCCTCAGTTTCTCACTTGCAGAATAGTGACAATAAGAACTCCTACACATGATGGGGTGGTGTGAGGTTATAATACATAAAGCACCACAATGCTCTGCCTGCTCCCGCTAATTATTATATAAGAGCTATTATCATTTTGTGTTTGCAAGAACCAAAACATACAAAATATGACTTACCAAAAAGAATTATGTTTAACAACGATAACAGCAGAGGGTTAATATTTTGGTTATAGAAAGTTCTTGCAAGTTAACAAAAAGCCATTGCCCCCAAAACAGCAACCTTTATAAACATACACCTCAAAAAAATTAAAAAGCTGAAAACTCTGAAGACATTTTGACAGTGTTTGTTCGTTCATTTGCACACCAAGAAATTACTGAGCTCCTGTTATGTGCTAAGCCCTGCACTGGGTGTTGGAGATCCAGCAGTGAATAAGATTAGCTTGGTCCTCGCTTTTGTGTAGTTTATAGTAGAGCAGGGAAGGGAGGCATTAAATAAATCATTAGATGAATTTTTAAAGATATTTGTGGGAAGAATTAGGGAGACATTCAAGAATGGATGAGAGAATAGAACATGGGGTGTGTAATATATCCTAGTCTGGGATCCCAGGAAGGCATTAAAGTGGAGACATAAAGAATACGGAGCACTAGACAGGTTAAGGAGGTGGGTTAGGAGTGAGATGAGTGTTCTGGGCAGAGGGATGCATGGCATTTGCAAAGGCCCCAGGTGTCACGGAGCTTTTACTTCCGGGAAGTAGGGAAGGGCACTGAGTAGGAGGAGTAGAGCAGGGTCAGGCAGGAGCTTGGAGCAAAGCCACACCATGTAGGGCTTGGGGGGCTCCTTGAGGACCATCAGCCCCATCCTAGGGGAACGAGAAGCACCTCAGGGTTTCAATCAAGGAAGAGAGGATCAGACCTGCTTTTAAAGTCGTCATTTCTGGGACACCTGGGTGGCTCACTCATTAAGCGTCTGCCGTCGGCTCAGGTCATGATCCCAGGGTCCTGGAAACGAGTCCTGCGTCGGGCTCCCTGCTCAGCGGGAAGCCTGCTTCTCCCTCTCCCACTCCCCCTGCTTGTGTTCCCTCTCTCGCTGTGTCTCTCTCTGTCCAATAAATAAATAAAATCTTAAAAAAATAAAGTCATCATTTCTGACACAACATGCAGAATGAAGTGGCAGGACGCAAGCATAGATGCTAGAAGTCTGGTTAGCTGATGCTTTCAGCAATCCAAGCTGTAAGTCACGATGCCTGGACATCCGTGGACTGAGAGGAGCCAGGGGCTCTGAGTTACCTGTTCCAGATAGTCAATAGACACCTCTAACAGGTGCGGGGGGCAGATGAGGTCTCAAAAATGGCTCCTGCCCTCCTGGGTGGATGGGATGGGGGTGAGCGGGTTAAAGGGAACACTGATGCAGAGGACACTGGATCTTCCGCTGGAATTTAAAAATCATTCATATGTTCTCAGATCCCATGCTTTTCGAACACTTTGATATGATATGTGTGTGGAGCTCACTCTGGCACACAATTTCAATACAGAAGGAGGATCTAGGCCCTCCAGGGGTGGGTCTGAGGGAGCGCTGGGGGATGCAAAGGACAGGTCTAAGATAAGACCTGGGGTCTGGGCTGATGTTCACAAGAGAGAGCTGGGCAGGAGGGCCGCCTTTAATGTTGAAGGCTGCAGATAGAATTTGAAACATGTAAGTGGGTGAGATTCTCCCAGACATAGAGTATGGGAGAAGCAGCCCCAGTCTGAGCCTTGGGCAGCCTATGCGCCTGGCAGAGTAGGAGACCCAGGAGCCACGGGTCCAAGGAACACAGCTTTTCACTGGTCAGGTCATCAAAGATCTTTAAGACATGTCAATGGTTCATACTGACAAGCATGCAGAGGCGAATGGCTTCATATACGGCTTTTGAGAGAGTCATTTGCCGTAGCTTTTTCTGGTGCCAATTGACAATATGCTCAAAGTTTAAAACTATTTATTTATACTGTTTGACCCAGTGACTTTATGTCTAAGAATTAATAAGAAGTGTGCATTGGGATTATGTACAAGAATGCCTTCTACATTAGTTACAATATTGAAACATTCAAATCAAACTGCATCGCCAATACGGTAGAAATGATTTTAAATTTATAAAATATTTATAAGCTGATATACTGTGCAGTCTTTAAAAACCATGGCAAAGTGCTAAACGTGTTCAATTAAAAACAGGTATTTGATGAAGCTGGACATACAATGTGTTTGCTCTGTGTTTCCCTCTCTAGGTAAGATTAAACTGAAATGCCTCTAAAATGTTAATAGCAGTTATCTCTTCAAAGGAAAACAAAATTAGGAAGGTTTTTCAACCACACTTTCCATTTTTATGGAGTTAATCTGAAAATTCAATTTCCCTAGTACAGACCATTCCCAAACATTCCAGATTTTACTGTAAATGTGAAGTACTTATTGTACCCTACTGAGAAACTTTCCACACACTGCTGTGGCCAAACCGTATGAAATAATTTACTTTCAGAGACGTTTAGATAGTACAACTCCAAGAACCTAGTGTTCAGTAAGTGTTCAGAGTTATTATTTCACGTCAGCTTAAGGCTTCCTTTAATTGAGTGGGTTAGAAGAGTTTGCATTTCACTCAAGAGGCGTGCTGATAAAGCAGGTTTCCCGCCCAATGCCTTCGCTCAGGCAGGTCCCTTTACACCAAATTCCTTTTTTGTACCCTGTGTCTGGCAACCTCCTATTCATCCCTCAAGGCCCAGCTCAAACATCACCCCCTTCAGCTTCCAGGGAGAGTTCCTCTTGCTTCTTCCTTCTGCCTTTTGTAAGTTGTTCCCACCTCACGATAACATTTAAGTGTTGCTATAGTGATGTGTTTGCGACCCCTGTTTCTCCTTAAACCAGGCTCAGTGTTCATTTATCTTTTAACCCTAAAGCCAACACAAGTCCTGCCACATGTAGGGTCTTCATGTCTGAGGGAAGAACGGGGCAAAGATGCCACGCAAGCGAACTCCCAGCTGTCCGGATTTAGTAACTGATGAAGCTCGTTTAAAGATACGAGAACTGACGTTGTAGGTCGGAGGGGAGGCCAGTCCGAAGCTAGGCACCTCAGAAAAGAGAGGGGTACAAATCCACCACTGACTTGACTCACTGAACTAGAAATGAAGGTTTAGACTTTCCATTTTGAGTCATAGCTCAAAGAATATCCTACAGGATCTGGCCTTGAAGAGAAAATGGGTTTTATATTTCTCACACTGATGTAATTGACAAGCATGAGCGGCATCAATATATTCGATTTAGCTTAACAAATTACTTCCTATGGTTTCATGTTCCATGAGGTTTCAAGCACACTGGCCGTCATATATAGAAGGCTCTAAGATCCCTTTCAGCAATGGCTTTCCGTTTGCTTCCTTAGAACGGGAGTCTCTGACATTTTGTGTCTCAGGAATCCAAGAGCAAGGAAGGAATAGAAGTATTCAAATTGAGTTTTCACTTCCTCCCTTTCAGTGTTTATATGTTGCGTATATTTTAAAATGTACATAATATATTATTACAGGACAAAAAGTGTATGTATCATGCCTTTAGGTCCCAAAATGTCTGTGTGCGTGTGTGTGTGTCTGTGTGTGTCTGTGTGTGTGTGTGTGTGGAGGGGGGGCTGTACATTTTTCAATCCTTTGCTTTAGACCAGTGCTTATTAAACCTTGATGTGCAGACAGATTCCCTGGGTCTCCTGTTAAAATACAGATTCTGATTCAGAAGTTCTGGGCTGAGGTCCGAGAATTTGCCTTTCTAGCAAGCTCCCCAGCAATGAGGTACCTACACTTGGGGTTGCAATCAGCATTTTCCAACCACAGTTCCTCATCTGAATGACACAACACAGAACATAGAAAATGATTTCGGGGACTTTGTTCTCTCCCATGGATGGCCATCACCAGCTGTGGGGGCCAGGAAGGCTGATTTCTCTTACACAACTCTGTTGCGAAAGGGGCTTTACCTATGGGAGAAAGTTCAAGGTCACTAGCTGGCTTCCTTTAAAAAAAGAGAACATTAAAGAGCATCGTAAGCCAGTCTGTAGTCAGCAATTCTCTTCCTCTGTTGGCTTAAATCTGGAAACCCCCTTTATGAGAAGCATGGCTAGAAACCAACATTTTGACAACTCCTATCATCAAAGATCCCACAGTACTAATGGTAAGTCGAAGAAAACTAAGTCAGAAGTTTCTGACTAGAAAGAGCTACCTCCATACACCCTCATCCTAATGGGACCCTGGTGTTGAGAGTCAGTGGGTTACAAATGTTCTTTGTCCAAAGGAAGAGGAGAAAAATACATAGAGTGCTCAATGAATACTTGTGAGTTAAAACACACACACTCGTTATTGACAAACAAAATGATTCTCCTAATTCACAGTGTACCTGGCCATTCACGTTGGTGTGTCCCAGTGCAACTTTCAAAAGACTACTTTGGTCTAATTTGAACCACAAGCTTTAGCTCAATTTCTGAGCCACCTTGTACTCTGCAATAGCAGTTGCGAACCCATTTTCAAATATCCGCATCTTCTATCCTGTGTGGCTGGTGTCAGGGAAAAGCGATGTGTGATCAAGACGATGCTTCCTCTGAATCTAGGCCCACATCCCACAAACATAATGCAGCCCAAAAGGATTCAGAGTCGAACACCCCAATGCCTGGGAGCATGTGTTCGGGATTAACAAGGATCGTGGAGAGGACGAAAGGGGAAGTTCTAAGGGGCGACGACATTGGCCACTTGACATGAGTTGGCCCCTGAATTATACCTAGTAGGCCAATTCTTAATGTTTTATCTTGCATCTGTCTTCAGCCCTATTTTCCAGGAAAGATACCATTTTCAGAGGGTGGAGCTGGGAACGGGACCCTGGTTGCCAAGCCCGGGCAATGTATCCTTGTGTTCCCTGTCTGCCATCTCTTGTATCCTCGTGATCACTGGTAAATAACCCTCATGGAACGAGAAAGGCCAAATTGCTGTTTTTGGGTTGTGGGGAGGGACAAAAATTTCAGCTAAGGAGAATGCCTTGCATCACGCAGCCAAGCTTGGGATACCTTGAAGCTGCCCCTCTCCCTTCTTACCACCATCACCTTGGGTTAGAGGCACATACTTTCTTTCTTTGGGGATTGAAGCAGGCTCGTAACCAGGTCCCTGTCTCCAGTGGCCATCCCTCTAAAGCATTCCTCAGGGTGCAGCCTTGGTGATCTCCGGAAAGCGCTCCTCCACTGCCCAGCTCAGGAACCCAGGTTATCTACAAACCAAGGCCTGAGCTCCTGACCTTCTGTACATGGTGTGTGTGCCCTTCAGGATCTGTGCCACCTACCTCTGCCTTGGCACCAGCTGTTCCTCAGCCTGCACAAGCCATGCTGAATGACTCACAGTTGCCCTAATGGGTTGGTCCTCTGTTGATTGATTCAATGCTCCCAAACATCCCAGGTCATCTGCTAGAAAGCTCTCTCCCTTTCTCCACCTGTTTTCTCTTATCTACCTTTGAGACACTGCTCATCCTAGGCAGGTGCTTCCCCTGTTCCCCTGATTTCCCTACATGCTCTCCGGCCGGCCCCTGTGCTTCTGTCTCTCGCAATTTTTACCTCAGTGGTGTAACTGTTTGCTTCCTTATGTATATCTCGTTGCAGTAACATTTATCAAATTACCAACAACCATTAGCTGAGAACATACACGTGACCAGCACTGTGTTGGCAGTTCTTACTCCTTTACTCCAAACGGCAGAGTAACTGGTAGAACTCCAGTGAAAATAAGGGGCTCAGACAAGTAGGAAGTTTGCCTAAGACCACACGACTCGTCAGTAGTGGTGACAGTATTTAGATCCTGGTCGGTCTGACTCAAAATCCAGCTCATTGTGCGTCACGCTTCATTGCCCCTCATTGGACTATAAGCTCTCATACCTTATATTGCGGGGCTGATGCCAAAGTTTCAGCAGGGGCTTAATGTTGATGAATAAATGAATGAACGAACGAATTATGGAAGAAAGGCAGCTTAGAGTCTGGCAGTGCTAGAAAAAGCAGCCATGGGTCTCAAAATGAATGCTCTTATGTATTGGTGTATTGATGAATTGAGTGGAGAAAAAGTTACTTTGCCTCGGTCCCCTGTAACACACACCCCCGCTTACTGTCGGAAGATGCAGGAGGGATCCCGCCTACAAAGTCGGCCTTCCCTGGAAGTGTACAGTGCTGCCATGCAGCACCCCACCCAGAAGGTGCGCCTCCTCCGTGTCCTTTCTGTGAGTGGCTCCACAGTCCCCCAAGCCTCGTGCCAGTCTGCCTCCCTTCCCCTCTTCCTTTATAACCACAACCCATTGTCTTCAGTTCTGTCTCCAGAACAGTCCTTGTTTCCATCCCCAGCTCCTCCGCCCTTTCAAGGCTTCACCCTGCTCACTACATCCCTGGCTTCCTTTTGGCCCCTCTTCACTCTGGCTCCCTGTTAGAGCCAATCTCCCTTTCAAAAATGAAAACACGTCTATGTCAGTTCCCTGTGTCAGCCCTCAAATTGTTTTTCATTTCTTACATGATAAAGTCTAAGCTTTTTACCCTACGTCCGAGTTTTCCAAGTGAGAACACCTGGCTACCATTTTGGTGACATCCTTGGATGTTCTCTCCATCGTCCATGCTTCAGTGATGATGAACTGCTCTCAATTCTCTGCATGCTGCGTGCTGCCCCACACCTTTCTACCTGCCTTTGCCTTCCCAGTGTCTCGGCTGCCTGACAAGCCCATCCTAGTGTGAGATCCCTTAGCTGAAAGCCCATGGTTCAGCCGGCTAACTCCTCCCACTGAGAGTTCACTTAAGACCCTGCCTCTCCTTCCCCACTATAACGCATGCTGGCAGTACCCTCACTCCAGCATCATGACATTCTCTTAATGCGTTCAACTCCCCTTCCGGATGGTGAGTTCTTTGAGAGCAGGGACTGGGCCATGTTCATCTTTGTACCCACCAGTAACACAGTCCTGGATATATAGTAGGTGCTCAAAAAAAAAAAGTTTTGATGACTTATACTCATCACTCTATAAATGAGTCAACAGATGAATTAATAAATGGATTAATAATCGATCTATAAGTTAAAGAATGAATAAAGGTCAAAGACATGACCCAAAACACGTGAGCAGTTTCAACCCATTTATCAGTACACGTGATGTTCTCTGAATTCCTTCTTTGAAGTGACTTATGGTTACACATTGTTCCACCTCTGTGGGAAGTGAGTGTCCACTGTGCTGCAATTCTCTGGGTTAAGAAACACTTCCTTTTGTCTGTCCTGACTCAGATGCTCCCGGAAGCTGGCCTGACCATTTCAGCTTCCTCCGCTGATGACCCTTATGCTGTGATTCACGGGTGACCTTAAGGAGAACATGGATGTTCAGATATGGCTTTTCTCCCCAAGGATGGCTTCCGTTTTAGGGAATGATTAATCATACCTGTTGTTCCTCAAGAGATTAAAGGTTTCCACTAAAGAAGTGTAATTACTTTCACATGTGCTTTGGTTCCTCCCTTATTTACCCTGCCTACCCCATACACACATGCACACACATGCACACCACATACACACACATTCACACACACACACACACACATACACAACATTAGCCTGGATGCTGCAGAATCCTATTTGTCTTCATTAACTTAAAGATATTAAAATATTTTTTAAGAGGCCCAAGGACTTAACTTGAAGACCATGGTAAGGTCAGAACGAAAGGAGGGAAGGCTCATGGATCAATAGGGTGGGCAGCTATTTCTTCTCATCTCCTCCAGTTCTTCTCTTTATCCATCAAACCATCACATTTGATCTCTAGGATTTATTTATTAAAACCAAAGGGGCTAAGTTATTATTTTGGGCAGACCATTACCCTCTTCTCCATCATGAGAAATGGGACCTAGTTTCTAATGCTATTCCTATTACCATTTTAAATAAACTATGGAGCTTTGTGCAGTGACAGTATCGTAGCCAATGAGGTTTATCCGAGGCGCGATTATTGCTAATTAAATAAACTATGGAAAGGATGATTGAGGAAAACTGTAAAACTCACACATAGCCTAGGATTAAAGATGATGACATGGTTTTTAAACTCCAGTGGTGACAACCCCTCCATCCCGGCCACTATTTCCTGGAAGCTGTTACTACTCCCCAGTGATGCCTAATGACACCAGCATGTCATTCATTCACTCACTCACTCATTCACTCATTCACTCACTCACTCATTCAGCAAACATTTAACACTATTATAAGAAAATGCGGTCTCATGTCTGGTCTTAGTCCTCAAATTATACCATCTAATAGAGGAGATGACATATACATGAATTATTATAACACCAAGCAGAATAGAACCCTTTATGGCTAAACATTATCTTGTGGACACTTACAGACTTCTATCACAAAACTTATGTTATTTACTGGGTCATGTGTTTCTCCTATCCCACTGTAAGCCACATAAAGACAGGGACTTTGTCTTATTCTAATACTCTATGCTGTCCTTATCTAACTCAGTGTCTTCCCAGCTGACATGAATGAATGTAATACATAGAAACTTCCAGGAAAGGATTGATTCTTTCCAACTGAAAGAATCAGAGAAGTCTTCATGCATTTTCTGTAGGAAGAGGAAATAAAAGGAAAGGAATTGTCTGTGAGGGGAATTGCCCAGGCAAAAGTATGATGTGAGGCAAAGTACTTTCCTGAGTACGTTCATTTGATTGGATCATAGGTTATATCAATAATTCTCAACCGTGGCTGCATCTAAGAAACATCTGGGGAAATTTTTAAGTGCCCTGGTACCTTGGCTTCCCTACATATCAGTTGAATCAGAATCTCTCATTAGGAGGAGGGAAAGGAGGGACATATTATTTGGAGCCTGAGGTTTGGTACTTTTTCAAAATTCCCTATTTGCTTCTAATGTGTATTGATGGTTAAGAATCACTGTGGTACCTCCAAACAATGAATCATGGAACACTATATCTAAAACTAATGATGTAATGTATGGGGATTAACATAACAATAAAAAAATTTAAAAAAAAGAAAAAAAGAAAAATGGGTATATATAAGCTCTCAAATCTCATTGCTCTTTGGGGTATTCACTTTTTCCCTGTGGTGCCCTATGCACGTAATGGTAAAAATTAATAAATTTGTATAGTTTTTCTCCTGCTAAAAAAAAAAAAAAAAGAATCACTGTGGTACCTCAAGAAAGTTAGTACGAAGACAAATTAAAAGCTATACTGGCAGTAGATTTTAAAAGGCCATGGAGATCAAACTGAATTGTTTCAACAGGTAAAAAGAAGCCAGGCTCATGTAGCAAGACAGGTGGAGATCGGGAGAGTAGCTATGGAGACATTATTCAGGATGCTGTTAAATTCAGTAAGCAATGCATGAACTCAAGGGCATCACCACCTTGGCTTACCAACAGAGGAAATTCACACAACTATTAGATGTGGGATGGTGGCAGGGGACGTGGAGCTGATAGGTCTCTGGGGTTTGGTCCCTGGATGAAGAGGAAGACTTACATGAAAAGCAGAGAGTATTGAAGGCAACATCGTGAGGTTGGCTCTCATCATGTTTGCATTGAGATGCTCATCTCTAAGAAATAAATTTGGGGCTCATGATGAAGACTCGAAAAGTTAACCACATGAGTCAATGAGATCTATATAAAAGAAAAATACCAAGAGCAGAAGGCATATGAGGGCAGAATCTTGGAGACTGCATTGAGGAGAAGGAGAGAGGACTTCCCAGCAAAGCAGCTGGAGAAAGGGCAGACAGATGGTTGGACAGCAATGTAAGTTCAGCAGAGTGGACAACTAAGGAAATAAGATTTCAGGAAAGAGGATATGAATTAGAGGTCAAAGTTTTGAGGGTTGACGGGAGACACTGATGCTCCCAGAGGTTAAGTCCTAGAAAGGAGGGGGACACCTGTTTCCCAAAGACAGGAGGGAAAGAGGAAAGGTTATACCCACTGCACATGTATTTATTGAGCACCTACTATTTTCCAGACTATTCCAGACACGGGGGATACCAGTGTACAAATGAAATGCTTATTCTCATAAAGCTTCTGTTCCAGTTGAGGGGACGGGAAAGAGAGATAGGAAAAGCTATAGAAAAATGTTAAGCAGTAGAGGATGAAGCTTGATGAACTGTGCTCTTAGTCCAGGGAATGATGCTATGGTCATTTGGGGTAAGATGAGCAGGGCTGAAGGAGGTGGAAGGATCTGGGCTGGATCCCTAGAGGCCAGGAGAGGAGACAAGAGATGAAGAAAGGAGTTCAACTGGCCACAGGGCCCATGAGGCCCTCACTCAGGACCTGGTCTCTCAGCAGCACCTGCTGTGACTTTGCGGACACTGCACAGCCTGGGAGCCCTGGCTGAGTATGGAAGAAGGGAGGTGCCCAAAACTGGGGACTGGCGAGGCCTCCGCAGTAAAAGGTTACCGGGCCTTGGGATTACAAATACCACGTTAGAAACATAAACATCTGAAAACCACAGAATGTAAATGCTCAAGGTCACAGCACACTCATCAGCTCGTGGGATCCATATGGTATTGAGCACATTAAGAAGCCTACTAACTCTGCTATTGAGTTTTAGAAGGGCTATAATTTAGTATTGCCAGCTATCAATTAGGCCTGTTTTCCTCATCTGTAAAATGAGAGGGTTGGACGAAATGGCCTCCAAGCTCTCTTCAGCATGGGCAGCAGTGAACATCAGAGCGCACGCGAAATTCTGAAACTTCACTTACTTCTTTAACATGCACATTGAATGTGTAGCTGTTGGTGCTCAACAACGCAGCTGCAGGGTTTACACAGCTCTGGGCTAACTAAGCCCTTGGTCTTATGGACCACCCTGGTTTTAAAAATAAACTTCCCTGTGAAAATTCACAACCTAAATTCTGGTGGGAGAGATCTCAGGTGTCATGGGTAATTGATAAGTTATTGATAGGACATTGGAACAGACTGACTAGAAAATTATTAGAGATGAAAAGGTCCTAATATTTGCAAGCTGGGGAAATTGCTTTGTTAATATTGGGAAAAGGGGAGACACTGGTTAAAAGATATCAAGAAAGAAAGGAAGGAAGAAAGGAAGGGAGGGAGGGAGAAGGGAAGGAAGGAAGAGAAGGTGGGCGGAAGGAAGGAAGAAAAGAAAAGGAAGAAAAGAAAAGGAGCTTTTCAAGTATTAGAATGAATAGCTAGGGATATTAAATAAAATTATACACATGTAAGTCGTCTCTCAGAGATAAGATGAATTTATAGCAATATATGTAGGATCTTTCTCACTCTCAAAAGTTGTGAATAAGAGTTATTCAGGCCTTAAGTAGGTCCTAAAAGCCCAAGGTAAATTGTGATCAACTGGACAATCAATAAGGATAACTAGGCTACTAGCTAGCTACTGTCATTTAATATTTTAAACATCTTATTACTTTTCACATGCAATGCTGTTTGTGAATAATATGATACATGATATTGAAAGAAATACACCTAAGGATGTGTGCTTGTTCACACAGCTGCATTTGTCATACACCGTGTCCTTGAGATCAAGGTCTTTAAGGCTCAAAACTCAGCACTAATTCTGCAAGTTACTTATTTGTAAATTTAATCTGAATTAATAGCTAATAGCTATTTTTAGAAGCATGCTTGATGGATTATTAACAGTTTGATACCCAAAGTTTTTGTTTATGCAAGTAAATTGGAATTTCAGGCTTTACAGTACAGGGTACAAGTGTTACTCACTCTTTTTCCTAACAAAGTTATTGCTGTATTTTATTTGCAATCTCACAGAGTTGTGCTAATTCATATTTAAGCACTAGAAATTTCAAAAGTGGAAGTTTTCTTCAAATCAGTAAGATACATGCTAGTAGAAATGAAATAGAATAGAGAGTAGGGAAAAAATTATGCCTGAGGTCAAGATGAATCATTTTGGTTGGACCTTCCAGAAATTCCTTGGTCTTTTGAGGTTTGGGTGTTTTATCTTTCTCTTCCTTCTGTACCACCCTGGATGACCAGCGGTACGCACTTTGGGGGTCTTACCTCGAGTCCAGGTGCCAGGGTCCACCTCAACAGAAGGTCCCAGAGATCCAGGGTGGTAAGGACGGGACCTGGCTCTGCAGGAAAGAATCCTGGGCCTCCGGGAGGGTGTGTGCAGTCCAAACCTTAGGCTCTGTGCTCACATGATAGCTGAGAGAATGGGTGGGAACCTGTCCTCTACCCCAGGAGGCAGAAGCTGGGCATTCGAGCTGTCCTCCCCCACTTCCGTGGTGAATGAACAGCAGAGCCCTTGGGCCACAAGGACTCCCAGCACAAGACTTTGGTTTTTATGGGTAAATGACAGCCCCTTTGCCAAAAACGGTATCTGTATCTGATTTTTTTAAAAGCTATTTGGCAACAGAAACTGCCAAGCAGAACTACCACGTGGAAGGCAGTATGGCATTCTCTCATTCTTCATAGGTGCTGGGGGGCACTAGAAATTCTTTCTCTCTCTTGAATTAATTCTCTCCAAAGGCTCTAGAACCTTGGAAAATGATCTGATCAAGAATCACATTTTAGGGGACGCCTGGGTGGCTCAATCAGTGAAGCATCTGCCTTCGGCTCAGGTCATGATTTCAGGGTCCCGGGATTGAGTCCTGTGTTGGTTTCCCTGCTAAGCGGGGAGTCTACTTCTCCCTCTGCCCGCCCCCCCACTTGTGCTCTCTCTCTCTCAAATAATGAAATCTAAAACAACAACAACAACAAAAGAATCACATTTTAGTAGCTCTCAAAGCTGTCATGGACCTCACACTGTCATGGGCCCGATTCTGGTGGTAGGTCACAGGTTTTGTGGTTTGTTTTTGAAACACCAGGCTAGGAAGCAGCCCCTTGTGGTGGATAATTATAATAAACAAATGGGAACACACTAGAAATTTCCCTGACATTGGATGGACCTCATGCACCTTCGTTTTCCATGACCTACACATGCATTTCCACAGATGTTTCTTCTCTGCCAATCTGCTCCCATAACGACCTCTGGACAGGATGTGGACTATCTGCATGGAATAACAATGACCAGGCCCACCGCCAGGGTGTGGACGATTACATACTGAAAGCAGTATAGCTCACAGGCTTATTGCTTTCTGACTAGAAAAATACCGAAATGGTGCTCAGCTCAGTCCTCAGGGATTTTCCTTATAGGACCGTCCTTAAGCATGACAGTTCAGGGAAGGAACTACTGAGCAATGTCAACAGTTTAGGGACAGTCGGAATGGTTCACCTGTGTTAAACCTGTCCTCTCTCTCTCTCTCTGTATACACACATACACACACACACACACACACACACACACACACACACACACACTCTGGTCCAATTTACAGATTTTTGTTATCTTCCCTTGATTTTGACAAAATTGGATGAATCACCACATATTCGTTCCATATTATTCCATGCTCAGCTTCATCTTGAGCATTTTGGTGATAGGGAAGCAGCATGATATAGTGGAAAGGAATAGGATTGGAGCCGGACAGATTTCGGTTCAAATCTCAGGTCTTTTGGTATGACAGTGAGGGGCAAGTCCTTAAAGTCTAAAAGCTTGGGCCAAGGCCCACCTGATGGGCGCATCCAGAGGATAAGCAAAAATGCCCTGTGGAAGGTACTTGGGTTGGTGACTTCAGACAAGTATCTGGTCTCCCTGATTTTCAGCACCCTCCTTTCAAAAAAGGGAGGTAAGAAAGCTTGCCTTACATTAGAACTAGGATCACAAATGGCCAGCTGAATGCACCCAACACAGGGTGCAAAGCAGGACTCTGAGGAGGGTAGCTAGTTGTCACTTGGTCAAATGTGACAACCCCCTCGCACCCACCCCCGGCAGTCAGGGGCTGTCATCTGATTGGGGTGAGGGGCGACACCTGCACTGAATAAATGCACACATGGGGACCCAAATATGAAAAGGTCTTGGTGGCACAGACACATTCTTGGTCTGGTCCTGCCCAGAGAAAAGGAAATTCAGGGAGTCTGGAAGTGGTGAATCTCCATGGAAAGGAAAGCTGAGCCAAATGGGCCTTGAAGGAAGGGTGTTGAAAGTAGATAACAAGACTGGGAGGATAAGGAAAGATGAGCGTCTTCAAGGAAAGAGACCACCCAGGCAAAGGCAACAAGGTGAGGATGAATCCAGAGCAACTGAACAGGGGACCTTGGTAAGGAGAGGTGGGAGAGGAGCGTAAGAAACTGAGCTCAGTGGTGGAGAATGCTGGCTAACAGATACCTGGATCGATGCTTATGATAGTCAGGTTCCATAAATCCAAGCAAGACCGCTCCTAACTGCAAATGTCCCTGACTCCCAGGGACACCTGGTGTTTTGGTGCCAAACTTCCTCTCTGTCTCCTTTTCCCTGATTTTAGAGAGTCTTGTGGTTTCTTTCCATACCAGCCTGTGCAGTATGTACTCAATTTATAGTTTACAGGGATTTCTCACACACCCATGTATGTTTTCCACTGGAGTCTGTACTTTTTCCTAGACCCACCCGAATTCCAGAGCATGGTTCATTTGTATGCCAAGTTCATAGTATTTCTCTTTGTCACTCTCCTCTCCTTATAAAACCTAGGAGAAAGTTACCTTTTTTAATGTTTCTATGTGTTCTTGACAGCAAAAACAAATATGAAGGCTGTCAAAAAATAATTACAAGGGTAATTTCTGATTGAATTTGCAATGAGAACAACCCAGTAAACCAGCTTCTGCCAAATCTAAATCTTGTTCATCCAAGTTTGAGTAGCTATAGGGGTATAATCCCCCTTTTTTAAAAAGGATTTTATTTATTTATTTGACAGAGAGAGACACAGCGAGAGAGGGAACACAAGCAGGGGGAGTGGGAGAGGGAGAAGCAGGCTTCCTGCTGAGCAGGGAGCCCGATGTGGGGCTCCATCCCAGGACCCTGGGACCATGACCTGAGCCAAAGGCAGACGCTTAACGACTAAGCCACCCAGGCACCCTGGGGTATAATCCCTTTTATAAGTAAAAGAATAATAAAAAATCTGTTTGAAGATTTTGTTAAGGGTGGTGACTTAGACTCTGGAATTCTGAGTTCCTTTATAAAGTCAGTTTTTAAAAAACAGAACTGTATAAAAAGGGAATTAAGTCCCTAGGGAGGAAAGTAAGCTCGTTCTGGTCATTTGGAGAATCCTTGTTATCTATTGATTCCTAGAAGACAGAAGAGCCTTCCCGACACTTTCACAAAAAGCATCTCATTTAACTCCCTGGTATCCCTGTGGCAGGAATTTCTCCAAGTTTACGGATGAGAAACTGAGAAGTTAGATAACTGGTGGAGGATCACACAGCCCTCCAATCTAGTGCTTCTGCCTCCAAATCCACCCTTTTTCTCTTGAGCCACCTTAAAGAAAAGCCTGTGTTCACCTTGGGCTGGGGTGGGGGGGCGGCCGGGATGTTGAGGAATCTGCGTGGGAGGTGGGGACCTTGAATGGAAAAAGAAGGAACCAGTTTCTATTGATTGATGGTTTCCCATGTGCCCCCAAATGTGCAAAGATGCCTAGGCTCAGAACATCACTGTGCCTTACCCAAGGGCTCTGTGGCTGGGAGTCTGCATGCCCGGAATTCACATCCAGGAATGTCGGCTTCCAAAGTCCAAGGTCTCTTGTCATGAGATCAGCCTGCCTCTCTTAACAACTACCTGCCAGGGGCTTGTTCTCACTCATCTTCTGTTTCTGTAGGGCTTGAAGAACTCTTATCACATATGTATGTTCTCCTACCCAGAAGTTTCCGATATATTCCTCACTTGACTTTTGCTAAGAAAACGAAAGCTTCCATTCTTTTAATCCCCCTATATATTTTTCAAAATGACCATAATACAGCCCTTTATGTTTTGCTGAAGTTTTGTTTAATCACAGCACAACACCAAGAAACCAGAAGGTAGTCCCAGCAAAACAAACTTTAAGCTGTAGGTCCAATGCCAACAGCAGCTAATTGTTCCGAGGGAACTGGCATTGCTTGCTCATTCTCTTTCCCTCATTAGGACTGTCTTTGTCAGATCCTGCTTGTGTTCAAAAGGTCGCTGATCTTATGAAAGAATAAACTTGAAAAGTCTTGCTTTAATCATTGCAGTAATTAGCAAATTTGGACACTGCATTATCTTTCCCTTTATACTGGAAACACATTCGCATTCAAGAATGGGCTTGTCATTTATCCAGAGCGTCTCAGGAGAACTGAAGCTCATAACTTGGAAAAACCAGGTATTCACCCAGGTGTCAAAGGGCCTGAATTGCTAGAATCTTCCTTCAGGAGCACAAGTAAGCTCCCCTCTGCACTAAGCCTGTACTTTGAAAATCGTGATAGAGGTGAATTTATTGAATCACTTGGTTGAGTTTCAGGAGGAAAAGGAATGGGCTAGCCACCCTTAGAACAGGGCATGGAGGGAAAGAAACTCACTAACAAAAGGCTCAGAAGGAGCCACCCTGTAGGCCTCCGAGGACCCTGATTTGCCAGCCAAACGATAATCTCTCAGTCCTCTGATTTTTTATCTGCAGCATGAGTTGGGAAGAGGCCACCAAGTCCTCCCCTCATCTTTTCTTGTTGACACCATCAGACCACCAGCAGCATCTTTCCCTCAACTTCCAAACCTGCTCTCACCTGCTATGATAAATGAGTCAAGGTGGTGTCAGCAAGAGCATCTCCAGAAAGTTCCTACTGTCAGTTGCTACTTCGGTCCTCTATCTGCTTCTCTGATGATTCATTCTCTTTCTACGTGGTAGACTTTCCCTCTTCTCCAACCAGGCCCTCGCCAGTTATGTTCCCCGGGGGCCTTTGCTCATCCTCCTTTATTTCTCTTTATACTGTCCCTTGTATCCTCCACCTAAGCCTCCTGACCATGTCTGGTCCCATCACATTAACTGCTGCTGACCAACAGCACTTCTTCTGAGATCCACTCTGTGTTTTCAACAGCCCCTGGCACACCTTTCCTAGAGAAATGCCCAGAACTGACTTGTCCCAAACAGAAATCATATTATTCATTCTCCCTAAATGTAGTTACTTCTCCTGATTTTTGGTTCCAAACAATGGCATCCTCATCCCACCACCTGTCTGTAAAATCCTTCCCTCCCACATAATCTAGTGCAAGCCCAGAGATTCTGCCTTCTAATGCACCCAGCGAGCACCTTCTTTTTCCCTTCTGCTGTCACTCTGGGCTCCAGGTCTTCATGCCTTTTACCGGCCTCTCAAAACACCCTTCTGGCAAATCACATGGCCTTCACTGCCAGACCAGTATTTGTAAATGCAGCTCAGAACCCCCAAAACCAAAGCTTCCAGTGATTCCTCACTGCTTAGCAAACTGAACCCCAAACAGTCCTTGGCACCAGGCTGCCCTTGAGTCTCATCTCCAGAGGCTCAGCACTGAAGGGCGTGGTCTCTAGAAGCCAATGACCTTGCCTCAAAGACGGCTTCACCCCTTCTGAAGCAAGTTACATAACTTCTGTGCCCTGTTTTCCTCTCAAAAACAAGGCTCATAATAAAGCTTACTGGATAAGATGAACAGTTGTTGTTAGGATTAAGGTGGACCTAGAACCAAGTGGCCTTTAGCGAGCCCTCAGCATCATCACCTAGACTACTGCCAGTACTGCACCTCCTTCTCTCCCTGGTGCACCTGCCATTCTCTGACTCTGATGGCTTCTCCTCCCATGCTGACTCTCAAAGTCCTAGTCACTCTCCAACGCTCTCTGGAATACCCCAGGCCTTTCCCAACTGTCCCAAATGTATCTGGTCTTATCTCTTGACTATCTCCAGCTGTTGGCCATGGCTCCTCCAGCAATTCTTGTGTTCTGCCCGGCACGACAGATGTTCTGCTCTTAGAGTGGTTTTTACTACTTTTCCACCTCTGTTCCCACCCACACATCCTCACAGAAGCAGACTGGGGGCTCCTTGAGATCAAGGACTGAGGCTTCTCCCTCAGCCACCCAGGCTCCTGCCGAGCAAGCTGCCCGCACATGTGTGCTGGGCGAAGGGGACTGGGGCTGGAGCCCAACCATCCAAAATCCTAATTGGATTTGATTAAAAACTCATTAAATATGCATTTCCACCCACATTAGGGCTAGTCATAGAAATGTCATAGACTGTTTCTTCAGATATTGAAAACTAAACAAAGTGTGCTACGAAAAGCATAGTTTAGAGAACATCCCCAGGAGACTGGACTAGACAAGCTAATATTCATCGTTATAAAATTTATTTTTGAATATACATATGCTCACACAGCCTTAGACTCTGAAACACTGTGTGCTGGCATAGACTGCTCCTAGTCGGAGACGCATTTGATGGTGATCCCAGAAAGGTGGCTCTTGTAAGTTTGAGTCCTAGACTATTTCATCCTTAATATTGGAAATCTTAGAAAATTCTCTTCAACTTAAAATTTAAAACAATTTGAAAGCCAAATACCCGTATTTCCCCAGGTATGCTAACACAGGCCAGGTCAAAACAGAGTACTTGAGGGCGACTTGAATGATGTGACGATAGGGCCTCATCCCCGGGATTGGCCAAACCAGGGATCAAATCATCCTCTTCTTCACCAGGATTGCAGCAAATTCCACCTCTTCTTTCTTTCCCTTGTTTTCATCCTCAGAATCAAACTTTCAGTCCACACTCCCATGCCAAAGCCATGGAGTTTTATTTCAATTTCCTTCTTTCCAAAATATTTTGCATGCTGCCTATTTTCCCTGTATGGGGTTTACTCAACTACTTTGTTGTAGGTACAGGGTACCCTGTAGAAACTTGTAAAAATATGTCTCCCTTCCATAATAACCCCACTGAAGCAATTCTAGCAGTCGATTTATCACTTTGTAATGTTCACCAAGAGAAAAAAAATGCACCAGTTTGTAGTTTTCAGATACATGTATTTTTAAAACACTTTGGATAAAAAGTTCTCAGTTGGCATAAATGCAGGTCATGGTTCAACTGAAGATGTAATTATGGCAAAAATTCCACCTTCGTGTCAATGCGTGTTGATTCAACAAGCATCGCCTGAGGAATTATTTGGGCCAAGCTCTGGGAGCGCAGAGGAAGAATCAGGTAAAATCTCCATCATCATGGAGCTTGCAATTCAGTAGGTGAAAGAGACAAGTAGATGGGTTCTTATAATGTGGGGCCAAGTGGTAGGAACCAGCTAGTCCAGGGTGGGGAGGGACGTCTACACAGAGCTGCTAGCCCAGGTGTGGTGGGTCATAGATGGCTTTCTGGGGCTCGTGCCAGACCTGAGTCTAAACCAGTGGAGGATGCTTGTCCCCTTGCTTACGGACAATTAAATTATAGACATAGTGATACCAAAAAAAAAAAAAAAAAAAAAAAAATCCTAAGAGGGAGAATAGACAGTATCTTTCAAAGGAATTATAAAATATAATGCATGATAAGACTAGAACCAGCAAGGGCCTCATTGATTCCCTGGTTCAAATATAAAGTGTATTTACAACTCACATTTAATTCTGAAGTCACAAACAAGATTCTGCCACCGTGAGCCTGTGTACATTGTGTTTGCGTGTTTTTTATTTTTTTAATAAATAAAACTCATATAAAGCAAGCAGATGATTTAATCAAATTACCTCTTTGAGGCTTACCCATACTTTTTCTTTTTCAACTACTTTTACGTCGTGTTGTATTTGTGTGAAGGTATGTGGATGTGCCTTTGAAAATCCACTTAAATCCTGAGGGAATCAGATGGAGGTAGAGAAACAAAGAGGCGAAAAGTAAGTACATTCTTAGGGGCTGACTATCTGTGGTCATGTTGCAATCCCGAAGGCCGGCCAGTCACCTGCAGGGATCGTGCAGGTCCCGAAAGTACAACTCACAGTCAAGGGACACATGAACATCACAACATGTTCTTTCTTGGAGAGCACGACACCTTGCCACCCCATACCAATCATAGTCTGGAAAGGTGTCCCCAGTGGGGCTGCACGAAATATTAGTCAGAGGAGTGAATAATAGTAGCGAGGAAGTAGGAGGAGGTGGGAGGCAGTGAGAGTGTTATCTGGCCTGGTAGGCATGGGTTTTGCAAGCATTCGTACCGAGAAATGGCATGTTACCCTGCTGCTTGACCTGGAAACAGTGTTAACAGAAACAAAGGGAAGAGGCTGTCCCTTGCCAGACACATGGACGTTTCATGGACATTTCACGGGGGCAAACCCTCCAGCCTGTTAGAAGAGAAGCACATTCTCGATGCCTTTCATATCATGCTAGGTTCTAGGCTCATGACTAGCACGATGTTCTTCTGGCTTTAACTTGAGTGAGGACTTTTCAAATGGAAAAAGTGCACCATTAATTTCAGTGCCCACATAGTCTGCTATAGGAAAAACAGAACTTTGATAGCATCTTGCCCTTGGGCCCAGTTATGGCCTGAAGGCTTGGCCACAGCGCAAGGATCTACATTTCACGGCAACCTGCCAGTGGCATGAGAAATATTCTACATATCGCCCAGATCAATTTTCCATATATCACCGATCTTAGATACGTATAAGCACGATGGTATTTTTGCTTATCATTTTCCAGTTACTCAGAGGGCAGCCAGCATTTAAAATTTACATAAGTGGGGGCGCCTGGGTGGCTCAGTCGTTAAGCGTCTGCCTTCGGCTCGGGTCATGATTCCAGGTCCTGGGATCGAGCCCCGCATCGGGCTCCCTGCTCCGCGGGAAGCCTGCTTCTCCCTTTCCCACTCCCCTGCTTGTGTTCCCTCTCTCGCTGTGTCTCTCTCTCTGTCAAATAAATAAATAAAATCTTTAAAAAAAAATAAAATAAAATAAAATTTACATAAGTGGATGCAACCATTCCTTCAAAAAGCAAGTATTGGGTCTTTATTATGTATGACACAGAGCGGATTTATCATGAAGGTAATGAAACCAAGCTTCAGGGAGTCTCGCTTATATCCAGATCAGCCCTCTCCAAAGCTTTGTACCTAATTTTCTAGTCATGATTTTGCATTCATTTTCCTTAAAGAGCCACCCCCCCACAATTGTATATTTTTCAAGCCCCATATGATCTTGATCAGACTCCAGTGCGGTCCTGGAGAAAACACACAAATATCTCATAGTTATTAGCCTGATACCAGGGCAACTTCAGCTGAAATAGGATGTAGATTGAAACCCAAACCTAACTACCTGGGTCCTCAAACCAGCCTGAGAATTGGATACCTACTGCAGGAGTCCCCCTCTGAGTCCCCTGTGTATTCCCACAGCCCCACAGTGATCTGTAATCCCAGGGACATGGTCAGGTGGAGAACCCAGAAACATGGATGGGGGCATAAGTGGTCAATGGAACGTGGCGGCTCTTGACCAGCAGGCTCCTTGGTGAGCAGGGAGCCTGATGTGGGGCTCGATCCCAAGACCCTGGGATCATGACCTGAGCCGAAGGCAGACGCTTAACCAATTGAGCCACCCAGGCACTCCAAGGATTTACTCATTTTTTCCCTTTCGTCTCAACCAAGTAACTCTTACAAAATAAAACTTCTAGGTTATACATTATTTTCTCTTATTCTGTGCCCTCATTTCTCCCTTTCAAGGTGGGGAAGCAGGCTGCACTTTTTTCCTTTAGTTGAGGAAAGGTTTGGCATTTCTAGGGTTGCTCATTTCCGGCCACACAGTTCCCTTTACCTGCCTGTAAAACCAGCACAGGGAAACTACCCGAACGGCAGCAAAGAGCCAGGGGGTTGGGTCAGAGCTGTCCCCTGCCAAGGCACTGCATCCTTGAGGGGCACAGAGCAAGGCCCAGTTTGCTACCCCACTTCCCAGCCCTGCTGCACCCCACTCTCTAGCTGCACCAGCAACCCCACAGCCCAGGTGGCTCTGTGAGACAGATGAAAGGCAGGGGAGAGGGAAGGATGGATGAAAACCTCTGCCTGGGGGCACCAGGGTGGCTCAGTTGTTAAGCGTCTGCCTTCGGCTCAGGTCATGATCCCAGGGTCCTGGGATCGAGCCCCGCGTCGGGCTCCCTGCTCGGCAGGAAGCCTGCTTCTCCCTCTCCCGCTCCCCCTGCTTGTGTTCCCTCTCTCACTGTTGCTCTCTCTGTGTCAGATAAATAAAATCTTAAAAAAAAAAAAAAGAAAACCTCTGCCTGATACGGCTCCTGCATTTACCCACTAATACACAACAACCTCTTTTTTTGCAAATCTACAAACTAACATTAACTCTGGCCATAGCTCCCTGACTATTTTTGGAGTAAAGTTATTCTGACTTGAAAGATAAATTAAAACACATTTGGAGACACCCCCATTTCCTCCAGTGTGAGGTGCTTAAATTGTTGCAGAAAGACAGTGGCTGAATTACTTATATCTTAAAGACTGCGGGAAATGATTAGGGAGGTTGATTCGTCCTGAGCAGGGGCTCATCATCTGTGCCCCGTCACGCGCGTGGCTTCGTCCGTGGACTGCTGTGTTGGCTCTAAGATTCCGACGCGGCCAAATGGCAAATATAGTCCACAAACAACTCTGGACTCTGAAGTGGGCATGCGAGGAAGTCAGAGGATTGCTCCACGTCTCTAACCAGGGAGGAGGTGAAGCAGGAAAGGGTATTTCAAATGCTTGACATTTACTGATTGCGTCTGTAAACGTTGGCTCTACGAGTCAGTACCACACAGCAGTTACGGGGCATGTTGTGTCTTTCAGGTATATAATTACGCGCGTGCGCGCACACACACACACACACACACACACACACCCCAAAACAAGAAAGCACAGCCCTTCCCAGGTCTCCTCCACACCAGGGCAGAGCAGGAGTGTCTGAGCCCTGTGTCAGGCAGCCAACAGACCTGCTTTTGTTGGCTCTCACGACTGCTGGCGTGGGAAGCCTGGGGTCTCGCTCTCTTTCCCCCCAAAAAACGGGCCGTCTGCCCTTGGTTTAAGTGTGAGGAGAGGAAACTGGGGAAATAGCACTTTCCGTAAAATGACCACAACTGTTGGTGGAGGAAGGAGTGGTAAGAGGGTGGGAGGGCTTTTTAAAAATGTGTTTTCCTTAAGCGACCAGAATCACAACATTCAACCAAGTCTATTCCTAACAAACCCCCAAAGTACTTAGGCGTTTCCTTAGCTCAGTGAAGACGTGTCAGCTCCATTATTTGATTAGCGTTTCTGAGATGTGATTACCTGATCTGGATAAACTCTTCTACTTTTCTAGCCTTTTCTGAAGACTTGCCATGTGACCTCTGGGTGGCTCCCTGCATGGTCATTGATTATATTCCCAGCTAAAGAAGTAGGAAAACTGCTAAAAAATCAAAACCAAACCAAGCAAACAAACAAAAAATAACAACCCCCCCCAAAACCCAGGGAAGGAACAGCGGAGGGAGCCCTGCGTGAGTAAGTGCTCACTTCGTTCCACTGCGAGCCTCCTGACCCGGTCCACAAAGGGATGGCTGCAATGGACCCTTTTCTTTGAATTCTTCGGACAACTTTAAATCGAGAGAATTTGTCACCTAAGGCTATTGTTGATCGTTACACGGTTTTTAAAAACGTTTATGAGAGAGGACAAAATGGGGTGAGATCGGGGGTAACAGTTGATTGTACGTGTGTGTGAGAGAGAGAGTGTGATTTGGGGGTTTCAAAGAAGGGACTTTACAAATCAGTTGTCATTTTTGTCTCTAAAATTCTTCCTTTAGGGTAAAAAAAAAAGAATGAAAATATTTTCCATTCAGAAGACATAAACTTACATGTGTGAACTGAGTAGGACGGATCATTTTGCTCTTTAATTTTGCCAAGTTGAACATTGCATTTGTTGTCAGTGTCCTAACCTGTGGCTTTCAGAAGTTGGGAGGTCAAGAAACACCTCATTGAACGACAAATTCTTATTTCCTTCAGGCGACTAAATGCGGAAGTGCAGAGAGGAGATAAAAAACTAGCTTCACGGGCGCTGCGTGGAAATTCCACCCAGAGTAACATTTCTTAGCCGAGAGCAGTCTAAACTCACTGGAAATCATTCTCAGGTTCTAAGACACATTACCCACAGGTTGTGAACAAAGGTTCATAATGTTTCCAAAGTCAGAATTGTTTACCTTCCTTCCACCTACCACGGAAAACTTACGTAACTTTTTTTTTTTTTTCCTCCTAAGGATAGGTAACAGATTTTGAAATATTCTGGTGAGGTTTCGCCTTACGGCAACCTACACTAACTTCTCCCCGGACAAAGGAAACTGACTGCCAGAAAAAGACCCAAGAACTCTATAATCACTGAAAATCAGTAACAAACTTGCTCTGACAGACACTGTGAGAGTCGTTCCTTCCCTCCACCTAGATCACTTACACCCACAGCAAACAAGACAACATCTGGATATTGTTTCACAGGCAAAAATAAAGCACTTTTTTTTTTTGCCCCATCATTAAGTAAAAAACCCGTTTTCCACATGCAAACAGCACTTGTAAATTTCCCCCAGATAAGCTTGGAAGTTTTGAATGATTTTAAGTGAGTTTTAAGAGAATCACCAGTCGTTCATTGCCTGGGAGTAAAGTTTTTCAGAAATCTCTCCAGCCGGCTGAGGGCTACGGTGTTGACCGAAGCGCATACCTCTTACCTGCAGAGACAGATGCACCGGACGCCTGCCTAGATGGGAAGTTATGACCAGGCAAAGAAATGATCGGTCGATGCAGGTTGCCTTGGGAAAGAGAGGTGTTTAGGTTCTCTCAAAGTGAAGAAAAGTCTCTCGCTGTTTGCTGTCAGTCAAAAACAAGTTGGTACAAGTTTGAGTAGGATTTACCTGAAGGAACTGAAGAGAGGAGGAAAGAGATTGGGAGAGATTGAGCAGAGGGAGGAGGGACGAGGAGGGAGGAGGGAGTGGGGGGGAAAGAGAGGGAGAAAGGGAGAGGGAGAGGGAGAGAGGGCTCCATGATGTCAGCAATGTGCCTTAAGGAAATCTACAGACCAGCAGAAAATTCTAGTGGACACCCAGTCCTGAGCTCTCTGAACACCTGTAGGAAAGAAAACTAATGCCCTTTTAAAGAAAAGAGCCAGTTAATCTTTGAAGAAACTTTGGCCATTCTTATCAAAACCTTTTTTTTAAGGCCCCTTTGCCTAAATAAACCATAAATAAATAACCAGATGATCTCTTCTAACCAGCTCTCCTATACCCCATGTTCCCTCCTCCTCTTCCCTCCCCCCACTGCAAATGATTGTTAACAAAAATCCTTACTTCTTG
Organism: Halichoerus grypus; assembly: GCF_964656455.1. Lineage (NCBI taxonomy): Eukaryota > Metazoa > Chordata > Mammalia > Carnivora > Phocidae > Halichoerus > Halichoerus grypus. Next base: position 7,291,822 of record NC_135712.1, read on the forward strand.
GGAAAAAGCAAAGCAACTCATACAGATGATGATACACATATCAAATATATAGAAGCAAAATGTCACAGAGAAAAACTCCGTGTTTTTAGCTCAATCTCCCTATAGCCTCCGTTTTCCCTGACCAAAAAAAAGCATAAAGAAGTTGGATAGATATGGGTAAAATTGGATTCTTCTGGATCGTGGAAGTTGGGATTGGCGCTGGTTTCCAGCATTTGTGCCCCGGTGTCCGTGCTTTTATGAGAATCGGTCAGATTTCCATCCTTGAAGCAGAAGTCTAAGGGGAGGTCACTGTCTCTGGAAATGGAGGCAGAGTTTCTTTCTGGAATACAGCTGTATGTCCTCCCTACACCGAGCCATTTCCTGTGGCCATCATGCCAAGGCCTGTGTGGGTCACCAGCCTTCCTGTGGCCAGAGTGCACACGGACTCTGGCAAGCCCACAGAGGAAGAATGGCTTTCCCACAGGTGCCTTCCCCGGTGAGATCCCCTGCACAGGTCCAAAGGCAACGCCCAGGGAAGCGAAAGGCCTCTGTCACAAAGATGATGATGACACACTCACGTGTCCTCTGCACAGGTTCCTTGGCAGGGTCAGGGCTCTACAGCTGCTTTAGGCTGGACAGAAGAGGGGGTGACTCAATCCATTTGTTGGAAGCCGATGATATGTCCCCTCCCCTGAGTTCTGGGTTCTACACCCCTGCGCACCCCTCCACTTCACCTGGGTATAGCTGTTGCCCTCTGGGGGCTCAGTCTAAGTGGGGGCAGGAACGAGTGAGGGGTCTTTTTTTTTTTAAGGGGGAAAGTCTGAAACTGCCTACTTTATCCAACCCCCTCCCTTGACTCCAAGTCCTGGCATGAATCCTGCCCTTTTTTCCGATTCGCCAATAGGAACGGTACATCATCCTTTTGTCCCTCTCTTTCCCAGGGAGCAGGGGCCAGCCTGCGAGAGTAGCGTGGCCCCTCGGAGAAGATGCTGGGCTCCCCGGGGGCTCAGGGCTGGAGAGAACGAAGAAGACATGCAGGGTGCAGATGTCTTCGAGCTGGCACTCTTACTCCAGACCATGGAATCGAATGCACGTCAGAGGAGGATGTGATGAAAGCCCCATATAAAACAGGGAAACACAGAGGTCCAAGATAACAAGAAGGGGAAAACCCAGCTTCAAGGCCTGACCGTATCCTACCCCAGGTGGTTTGTACAGGCTGTCCCATCGGCCTGGAATGTTCTCCCTCAGATCTTCATTCGCCCAGATGACCCCGGTCAGGACTTGGCCCAATGGCACCTCTTCAGCGGGACTGGGCCTCCATCTCATATGGCGCTAACCCAACTGGGTACCTACTTCTCCCTTTTAGTCTGTATGCCATTTACTACTGTCTAAATTGTCCCGACTCTTTATCATTACTGTCGGTTTCGTTTAGCACTTGACCGCACCTGTCTTGTTCACTATGTGTCCCTGAAGGGACACCTGGCACATCACAGTCCCTAAAACAATTAATTGTCAAGTAGATTGATAAAAGATTATAAATGGACAGTACAATTTGTTATGATTGAAATTTAATTCTTATTTTCTTACTTTTATTTTTTTATTTTTTTATTTTTTAAAGATTTTATTTATTTATTTGAGAGAGAGAATGAGATAGAGAGAGAGCATGAGAGGGGGGAGGGTCAGAGGGAGAAGCAGACTCCCCGCTGAGCAGGGAGCCCGATGCGGGACTCGACCCCGGGACTCCAGGATCACGACCTGAGCCGAAGGCAGTCGCCCAACCAACTGAGCCACCCAGGCGCCCTTATTTTCTTACTTTTAATCAGTATTTCCAGGCTCAGCTCTAATTAGTAAACTAACATTTGAATACTTTTTCTCAACTTATAAAGTTCTTTTAGAAATGTTATTCATTTGATGTTCAGACCAAAAAGGCATGATTAGTTTAAGGGCAAGGAAGTGGGAGCCAGAGAGGTTAAGTGATGTGCTCAGAGTCACAGAGCTGGAAGGGGGTGAGGGGTGAGGCTCAAAACAGCTCTTCTCTCTCAGTCCATGCATTTTTCATTAGGCTACATTTTTCTCAAATTAGTCTATTGTGGGCATACATAGGCATATGTCAATTTCTTTATATATCAAGTCATACACTACATGAATGATAATCACAGTCTAATACTCCAGCAAGGTTTAGTTCTTACAAGATCGTACACAGCTGAGCTCATATCCCTTCATGACACACTCTTAAAAATGATGAAAGAAGAAAATGAGTTTAAAATAGTATGGATGCATGAAATCTTTTAACAGTTAAGATGATATGCTTTATGTAGGTGATGTTTACCTGTTTTTGTTCATTTGCATCAGCTGGGGCTACATCAACAATCAGATGTTGAGATTGTAGATACGACAGAATTCACAAAAGGAGATGAGGCATTATAAATGCATGATAAAGTGTTGAGTCGTTGAGTGGGAAAGCTCTAGAAAAATATCTATGAGATTTCTGTCGCAGGGGACAGATTTTCCTTGGCATGTTTTAATAACTGAATGATCTAAGTATTTCCAATGCTACATGAGAGAGAGAAACGGGACAAATTATTAATGTTGACAAAAACCATTTTGTGTCACCCAATCTCCCTCCCATCCAATGAGTGGAATCTGCTTTTACAACCCACTTCTAAGGAGGAGGGTCCAGAATCTGCAATCAGATCACTTCAAAAAACATAGCTAATTATCTTGTAACTGAAAATGGTCAGTGTTATTGATCTTTTAGCCTAAAATAAAAACACAAACATGAATGAATGTTCAGTAAATCTTCCTTCTTTCCTCCCTTCCTTCCTTCCTTCTTTCCTTCCTTCCTTCCTTCCTTCTTCCTTCCTTCCTTCCTTCCTTCCTTCCTTCCTTCCTTCCTTCCTCCTTCCCTTCCTTCCTTCCTAGTTAATTGAAAGCAAGACTCTTACATGTGTCAAATTTTAATACAGTATATATCTAAAATCTGAATTTTTATCCAAAGTTCTAAAATGATGTCTGAAAACTGGACAGAAAAGACCACAAGAGCTAGCTCTTTCAAGAGAGCCATTTTCCAAGAATAATTTCCAAAAAAGAAAAAAAAAAAATGCTGTAGTGCTTCCAATTCCCATCTTGGCTTAAACCGAGACATAAAAACCTTCCTGTGTGATAAGAGGGAAAAAGTACATTTTTACCTTTGACTAGATCTATTTAAGTTGCATTAGATATGGGATGATTTACAGAGGATTATGTCAGTTTTTAAAACTTCCTGGAAGCCGCCTATGACCCCACCGGCTTCAACTGCCCTCCACAGGCCAGACAGGACTTGGTCCGGTCCCTCCTTTGCTCCCGCAGCCCCTGACCCAGAGATACGTGAAACATCCCATTCCCGTTTGAATGCAGATGAGCCATGGAGAATGAAGAATGCCCATCTCAATCCTTTCAAAACTCTGCGGGCCAGAGCTGGGGGCCTGCTTGCCTTTGACCTTGCCAATGGGAGGCTTGTCTCAGGAAGCCAAAAGTTGAAGTCTTGTCTTGGAGTGGCTCTCTAGAAGCAGCTATTGCAACAAGGATGTGTGTGCAATTTATTAAAGTGCTCCTGGGAGAAATCTGAGGGAGAGGAGGGGAGGCCAGCAGGGGAGGGATGAAGTTAAGTAAGGGGGCAGTTTTAGGCTCAGGCCAGTTCCTTGCCTGAATCTGGAGGGGCTTTTGGAGTGAAAGTTGCACTTCAATGAGGGAGCTGGACTTTCCCACTCCTGCCCAGCCACCTTTGCTAAGAGTGGAAGTGCTAACAGGGTATCCCACTGCCCTGGTGCTCTGGTTTTCTGTATCTACAAGGAAGTGGGTCTGGTAGCCCAGGGCAGTCTTATGAAGTGGGCTGGGGCAGTGGCTGCAGGGCATCAGAAATAGTACTCATGGAAGCCTACGAATGCGCACCCAGAAGCTGAGAAGGAGGTCCGAGGGGATTTGGGCAGACCACCAGCAGCATAGGCTCATCCTGTGAACACTTCCACTGGTACAGGTTCTCCCTTTACTGTGAACACTCACTCCCTCAGCAACCCCTACCCTCCTCCTCTGCTACATCAGTTTCCCACTCAAAATAGAATTGGGGAGGGAGGCGCCTGGGTGGCTCAGTCGATTAAGTGTCGGACTCTTGGTTTCAGCTCAGGTCATGATCTTGGTGTTGCGAGATCAAGCCCCCCATTGGTCTCCAAGCTCAGCATGGACTCTGCTTGAGATTTTCTCCACCCACCCTTCCCCAACTCAACGTGCATGCACGTACTCAATCTCTCTCAAATGAATAAATAAATCTTTAAAAAAGATAAATTTAAAAAATTAAAAATAATAAAGTTGGGGATCTCAGCACTAAAATTTGGAATTTGACTTAAGATGCACATGGTCTTTTTATGCACAAGGGCAGTTCCTCAAGGTGCTGGGAGGATCCCAGCAGGGCCTTCTAGCACCACTTCTAGAACACTTTGTTATTGATATCATATCAATCTAATTTGATTCATAACTAAATCTCTTTGCTGGGTTACAAAGACCCCACAGTCCCAGGATGGAGTAAAGGGCAGTTCAGCAGAAAGATTGGGAAATAGCTGACTATAAACAGTGTGATAAGTGCTGTATGATGGAAATATTCTAGAAGCCCACAGGAAGGGCAGTGGACTCTACCTAGGAGTTTGAAGGTAGGTTTCCAGAGGAGGGAATGATGGAGTTCAACTGATAAGGTTTTCATAGGCAGGGAAAAAGGTGGGCTGTAGGCATTACAGAAAGAAGGAATAGAACGAATAACAGTGAAGATGAATCAAGCCAACTGAGCGCCCCCTTGGGACATCTCAGAAATGCAGCTCTAACCTTAGCCTCATGGAATCTTGTCCAGAGAGCAAGAACCACAAAAACAAAAAGTGGATTCCATTATAGAATCATTAGGGTGTTTCACTGAGTGTGAAAATGTATAGGTCAAGTTGGCCTTAGTATCACCTCATGAGCCTGAAAGTTACCCTTCCCTTAGTAACATCTGAAGAATGAAGGCCACATTTTTATTTAATTAACATTTTGTTGATATTAATTTTTTTGGCTAAGTGATTCGAGCTCACTTTTGTTCTCCACCATTTCTACCTTCCATTCAGAAATTTCAGTCACCAAGCAGAAATGGGCTTGCCCAGAGCTAACCCTGTAAATCCCATTTTATCTGGGCAACTCATCAGCTCTCTAAGCCATCCTGTACTTAAACACCTCCTCTCCCCCCTTTGCAGTCCTACCTCTCCCACCGAATATCTCTTCATGGTGTGGCTCTGAGGGAGAGGGAAACTTTTACTAGCAGTTATGTTCCAAAAAGGAAGCAAAGAGAAGAATCAGAGAGGCTTAGTTATAGCTCGAAGGAACCTACAGGTCATCCCAACCAGTCTCTTAATATTTCGAGTTAGACTCTGAAGACCAGAGAGTGACCTTCACAGTGTCCACAGAGCCTGAAACCCAGGATCTACACCAACATCTCATTGAAGGTCCTCATACACTGTGCTATACTATGTTAGTCCCTAGTTTTACATGTTTGTGCACATACAATTTATTCAAGTGGCAGAAACCCACATCAAAGCTTGTATTGGTGTAAAAAGAAATGTGGGTATCAGTTTGACGTTGTCAGGATGTGAGAACATGCTCTTTGACTCATTCCCTTCCCAGATTTGGCTGATGGGCTTGGAGGCTCAAACTGATGAAATGTTAGTAGAGCAATAAGAATAATTACTCCAAAGACGTGGGCATGAGAAATTCTCCTAGTGGATACTACACCAGATCAGGCTAGAAACAAAATAGTGTCCCCAGGCATTTAATGCAAAATGGAAGCAGGTGGCAGCCCTTATCCTAAAGCTTGCCCTTTGCTTTTGGTGCTTCCATGGCTGATCATTTATGACACATATAACATCTCTGAAGAATACGAAGATTCAGAATAGTCTCATTTTGCCTTTCAAAGATTGTTACCAGTTCTAGCATTCTCTCTCTTTTCTCCTTCTTCCCATAACATGCCATATGGTCCAAACAAGGTCCCTGTGGCATTAACTTCTTCCTGCTGTCAGCTTGCCTCAACCCAGAACTCACAAGCTACTCAAAGTTTTTTTCCTTAATTGAGGTTGAGACAGATAGGGAAGCAGATCAACACACATTTGGCCCTCTTCTGTTGAATACAATCATGATCAAACATGCCAAGTTTTAGGGCATCATTTGGAAGAATGTGGCTGTTCTGTGTTCCATGAAGGACCTGCGAGATTTTGAAATTATCAACATTAACAACAAATTCTGAAAAGGAGCTTAACAAGCCAACTACTCAAGTCATAGAGGCTACCGACTGAAAGAGTAAGGCAAAGTAACAGTCTTTCAGTAAACCTAATGGAAAAGCTGGCCTTGTAGGTTTCCCAGATCTTGTGACAAGGCCACTTACTGCTGTCTGATGCAAGAAAGACCTCTTGCATAGAACAGGTGAATGGCCCTCGCTGAATTACTTAAAAGGTCAGATGTTCTTGAACTTGTTATCATGTACTAGTTTTTAAACCAGGTCCCATAGGACACAGCCCCTCCAACTAGTAGATCATTTGCCCTGTTCACTCTTCCAGCAGATTTCCAAAATTACCTGTCCCCTTGTCCTTTGGGTCCCTAGGGGAGAAGCAGATGGGACTGAGAGCAACCTCCAGTTGGTCACTGGAGGTTTCTCCATCTTCCCATCACCATTCCCAACAAAAAAGAATTCCTCCTCAGGAAAACACAGAGGCTTTCTCACATGCTTCTTTAATGGGATAGCACAAAACTTATCCTAAAATGCAAAAGTTACTTAACAGAAATGTAATCTCCAAGTTATTCCTCTGAAGGGTGAGCAACCATCCTGGTTTTCCCATACTTCTCCAAGTTTTAGGTCTGAAAGTCTCGTGTCCTGGAAAATCCCTCAGTCCCAGAAAAACTGCTATGGCTGATCACCCTATTCCCACATGTGTCCTCGGCTCCTTTGTAGTCAACTGCTAAATTCTTAATACTTGGTTTGGAAATAAAAGTGTTCATATAAGCATGATATCCTAATTTGTTAGCACCAAACTGACCTTTGCTAGGGCATGTGTAAAATCCAATTTTGTCAAACGGGAAAATGTGATACAAGAAAAGTCAGATACAAGAAATGCTCACCACTCTGTATAAAGGCTGGACACCATCCTTTAAACCTCCACTGAGTGAGTTGGTGATTGTACGTCCCTACCTGTCACATGGCTTGGGAGTTGGTGAGTTACAGAGCACCACCAACATGAACCCAGCAGTGTCCAATTTCCCCTTGCCTTATTCAAGTTGGACTTTGTTGCTTTAGCTGTTGTTGGTGCAACCTTATACCTCAGGTTAAATACACACAATTTGTCTCTGGTTCACCTCAGAGCCACTTTTACTAAGTGAACAGTGGCAGTTCCCATCAGTGAAAGGTATATCGTAGTGTATGGTTGAGAATATGGGTTGGTAAACAGAAATGCACCATCTACAGGGTAGAGTTACCAACTCCAGGTCATTGCAACTGATATGATGCCACCTTCCTTTTAAAGCCTAACAATATCACTGATTTGGCAATGTGTTACATGCATTAACTCACTTCTTCTATTGCTATCTTATTGTTGTTTAATCCTGAACCAACTATACAGGTAATCTGCTAGACCAGACAATGATAGGTGCATGGCCATGGACCCTATCTCCACTAGATGGCCAAATACAGTATTTTATACATGGTAGGTTGAATCTGTGTCTGAGACTCCAAGAGCTACACTTAGAATATTTAAAATAGAAGAGTACAGAAAATGCTAGTATCACCGTGAATAATTTCAATGATCAATTGGGGAAGACAAAAGCAGTGAATTATTCTAATTTCCCCCTGTTTTCATATTTAATGATTGCTCCTTGGTTATTGATAAGCTATATTCTTCAGCTTTAAAAAAAAAAAGCACCAAGTTGATGGTGCATCTTTCTTTTTGGGCTGGAGATATCAAAGGACAAGCAAGGTGCGCAACTCCAACTGCTGTTGCGGCCACTACCCTTCCTCACCAGTCCGTCCCCTCTCTACAGGCCTCATTGTTCTGGCACTTCTTGACCTGATATTTGGGTTCCTGAGAACACACAGAGCCTTTTCCACTTCTCCCAAGTTCAGTCCCTGGCTTCTAGCTCAGCCTACTGTGTGCACATTGAATGTTTTCCAGCCCTTTATTTCGTTTAGCAGTTAGTGATATTATTATGCTGTAACTCTTTCATTTGTAATGCCCTGAATAACTTCCCTATGAACCCATATAGCCCCTATCTCTGGTAGCCACACGAAAGAATATCATAAAACATTCTGCTTCTGCCTCAGTACCCCTATTTCTACAGGACATAAATGCAGAAAGGCCTAGGAGAATTCTCAGGGCTCATTTTAGGTATTTATCATTAGCAGAGGTGGGTAAACAACTAAGGTTTTTACTGTGGGATCTTTCCCATTGCAAAATTGTACCTTTTGCCAAATATTCTAGTTATTGTGGAAAAAGTGAGTGATGCAAACTGGCTAAATTATGCAAAGTGCAAGATCCCACCCGAGTTGTCATAAACTCTGAAGGACTTCACACCAAAGATGCAGTGTGAGTGTAGAAAGAGGGTGTTGGGCACTCTTAAAATACCAGCTGTGAACCCCATCTTTTCCTTGTCAACCTCAGCAGAGTGTCCATGCTGCTCAGGTAAACACTGCCTGGATAAGGTGCAGCTCTACCCAAAGCATGTGTTAAACAAAAAAATGGGCTCAAAGGGAGGGTTGTCCACGGTCACTCGTGTCCTTGCATGGCGCTTCATCTTATCAAGTGCCCTTGTAGACACTGCTGAGTCACCAGCAGAACAAAGAGATGATAAAGAAAGCCAATAAAAGGATGCCTTTTTTTTTTTCTTACTGTTCTCCTCCTTGATGGTCCAGCCTGAATAAGAGAATCTGGAGAATTCTGAGGCAAGCCTGGGCTCCTGAAAGCCAGGCTGCGCCATCTTCACCTTCCTCAGCGGTTGCTAGGACCTATCCAGGCTGGAAATGGCATTGACTGGATTTGCTTTACTCCCCCACTAAGAAATATTCCTCGGGTTATTTGTCCTCCATGCATTTATTTTTGGCCACAGGCTGGAGGACATTTCTGTCTCCATCATCTGTTCTGTCCCACGAGCTTGGGTTCATCACTGTGGTCACCTTCATCCAGAGTGAGCGCTGATTGATAATTTGCTCCTTGTCACACTATTCCCGTTGTCAGCTTTCTGCTAATCACTGAAAACTTGCCTGAGCTCACTTCCCTTCTGAAATCTGTGTGTACTTACTAGCCAGCGGTGATGCCAAAGGCACAGTGTTCCGGTCTATCAGTCAGTAAATAGCACTTATCACTCAGTGAAGCACGCACACAAACCGAAGTACTTGGATTATCAGCTTAGACTCACATTGATCTCTTGGACAAACATCGTCATGTTTTGTTTTTCAAATTGCTTAATGGTAATCTTATCTTACTTGTCAGTTCTCACTTTACAGTGCGAGACTTAACAGAAGAATTGAAGGCAAAATGTCATCCTTGCCTCAGAATGCTGAATTATTGTATTATTTCTTTCTGGCAAGCAGTACAATATAATGGAGAAAAGTATAGGTTTAGTCTCAGACAGCTGTGGATTTGATTCTAGAATGGCTATGCACTAACAGCATGACCGGGGGTAAGTTAACTCACTTCTCTGAGCTGGTTTTTGCACGAGTGAACTGAGAGAAGCAGATTTACCTCCTGGGTTCTTGTGCAGTTTACATGGGGGAGGGGGTGGGAAGTGTCTGATTCCATGAGCGCTCTGTCAGGGGACACTGGGGAGCAGAGTTCTATGGTGAGGGTGGCTGGTATCAAGACACTCTTCCTGCCCATTGCACTTGGCCACTGTGACAGGATACTCATTTGTTTTGCCGGAACTCACACCCACTAATGGTCCTGTGCATATCCCTGTTCTAATACCTAGATTATCCTTTCTTCTTCAGTGTTTGAATTGTGGGACAGATAAACTGGATACTCCAATTCCTTTAAGATCTGCTGTGTTTTTACCAGTCCTTATGCAGGGACCCTGAGCTGGCTTAAAATACCTTAAATGATTTGCATTCCCTAGAAGTCCTGCTGCTTCTTCCAAGGGCAGCAGTGTACATCTGAGTGTTTTCTGAGTATTACTCTTTTTTTTTTTTTTTTTATCGAAAACCACTTGAGTAGTCAAATAGTTTAGATTACTTGAAAAAATAGAACTTAATTAGCTCATTCCTAGGAACCTTGAATTTAATCACACCAATTTTCCTGAAGTGCCTTGCATTGCAACGATTAGCTATAAGGTTTATGCCACTTAGTTAAGCATTGTTTCTTGACTTTTATGGGACATCAGTATTCCCAGAAATCAAGCATGGGAATCTATCTCCTATCTTGGTTATAGAACCTAAGATAATATTTGACGTTGCCCGAACACCCCTTCTGTTCCTTGTTTGCTGCTGAAGTGCTTATTCCACCTGATGCTGAATCAAATACAACCAACTTGCTGATGTGTGTAAGCAAGGAGGGGCGGAGATTAAGGGGTGGGGAGTGTATGGATAGTGTTCTCTGTTCCTTACGATGCAATGTGCTCTTATTAGCAATGTATCCAGGGAAAAGTTGGATTGTAGAAATCATGTGGGCAGGGTCAGCAGGGGCCAAATCTGGAAACAGTGATGCTTGTCAGTTCACTGAGTCCTAGAGATGGAATTTCAGTTAAGAGGGAAGCCTGCATCACCAAGGTCCTTTCTGATGTTTGTTAGGTGTTGGGTTCCCTCCTCAGAGTACAGTGAGAGGGTAGCAGGTAATGGAAAGCTTCTCTTATAGTTGTACATGCAAAACCATGTGCGTGTGCTCCTGATGCACATGGGGAAACCAGCACAAGATGGAACAAGAATGACAACAGTGACATTATCTTTCCACTGAGAGGCTAAGTGTACCAGTGACCTTGGGAGCATGGTGTACAGAATAACAGGGATTTCTTTTAATTCCAGTGTTAATCTATCATCTATCTATCTACCCATCCATCCACCCATCTGTCCTTCACTTTCTGGTATTATGATGGGATTTTCTCTTTTTCTTTGAATCGAAGCTCAGGATAACTTCTCACTTTAAATGTCTCCTATCAAAAGGACTAGCCTGGTGATGGGTTTTAAGGAGGGCACTGCATGGAGCAATGGGTGTTATACAAAAACAATGAATCGTAGATCACCACATCAAAAACTAATGATGTATTGTATGGTGACTAATAAAATAAATTATAAAAAAATAAATAAAATTAAATTTTAAAAAAGGACTAAGTTCAAGTTTGGTTTTCAAACATGCATTTATACTATTGTGAACAGCAAATCCCAGATGTGAAATTTGTGGAGTAGGACTGGTTCTACCAGTCTGATAGAGAAGTAGGTAAATACATTCCCCTTCAACACACACACACACACACACACACACACACACACACACACCCCATACTGGCCAGGAGGCAAATATTGTAGTCATAAGGTAGGGTAGCATGAAACATAATTTATCTCCTAAAGATTATGTTGGAACTTCGCTTGCTTTGTAATATAGTTCTGCACTGTTTTGTTTTGTTTTGTTTTTTTTTTATAATTGAAAGCACTGGAGAGGTTCATACTTTGCCTTAAATGATTAACACTTATTTTAACCAAGATTTTAGAAACTCTCCTTTCAGGTCACTGTAACTCATCTCTTAACCCCCAGCAGATAGTAGGGAATATGGAAATATCCTCATCCCTCATATGAGTTTCTGTGAATTCAAAGGAAATCAAAGGCAGCCTTGGAGATTTTATTTTTGGCTTGCATTCTGCAGAAATATCCCTCCAAACGTTCGTCTTCATTGTATGCCAACAGTAACCAATACTCCTGGATCTGACTGAAGTTGGCAACACAAGCAAACTCTAGGGAGCTCACTGCTCAAGAAAAATCAAGACTTTATTAGTGGTCATGATTCTTATTCCGGAGCCATTATCCCATATGATAAGAAATTGAGACTTGGGCCAGACACACAACTCATTTTGGTTTTAATCATAAAAATTGCCATTTGTGGAAATCTTACCATGAATAAGGAATTTGATTTAGGTATTTTATAGCCACTATCTTGTTTAATTATTATTAACTATTAAGTTATTTATTCTAATAGTACATTTACTACCGTATTTAACAAATCAGTATCTGTAAGATAAAGATTATTATTTCTACTTTATAGATGAGAAAACTAAGCCTTAGATTAAGTCACTTGCCCAAGACCAAATAGCTAGTAATTTGAGGCACAGAGATGCAAATCTTGGTCTCACTTCAAAGCTCACACTCTGAATCACTGTATTTTACAGCCACCCATGAATTCACAACCCAAGTGGGTCATCTCAGGGTTGACTGAGCTACAGTAATGGGTCACACCATGAAGAAGACAGAAATGGCCAAAAATGAACACATGACATCAGACCAGAGTCCTGTTTGATTTCTAGCTATATACATCCTTCATCTTTTTAAAAGAATATATAAGTGGAATCATTTACAAGGTGATCTCACAACCTAGTTTTAGATGAGGGGGTTCTCAAGTGAAGGGACCATGGGGCAAATGATAGCCTTTGGTAACTTCCTTCTGGTAGTATTTTTAGCTTTGTGATGATAATGAAATAGAACAGCAGTACTCAATCCTGACTATACATTAGAATCACCCAAAGAGACTTTTTAAATGGCCAAGGGAATCTGATTTAATTGGTCTGGGGTGAGGCTTGGACATCAATATTGTGCTTATGATCCTGGGATGATGAGAATAAAACCAGGGTTGAGAAACAGGGAGGCAGACAGAGAGAAGACGTTGGGCACAGACCCAGTATGAGGTAAACTCAGATTTCCAGTCCAGGTTTCCAGCCCACTCTCTCTTCCCACTGAGCCTCCCTCTGCGACTTCCTCCTGTTTTCAGACCTACCCTGTGATGGTGCTGCGTATAGAACCCTTCTGTGGCCACTGAGAGGCTGTCCCTGTACCTTTCCCAACCTTGAAAATAGCATCTTAGACCCACAATGTCCATGTGGTCATCTGCCTCCTGATGTGTCCAAGTCCCTAAGCTGGCCCTTTGGTCTGTTCCCAGTCTACCTCTCTGGTTACTTTGATGACCTCTTCTTAACAACGGAGGCTGTTCTTAGTCTGGAGTACCTACTGGTTCCAATTAGTTCTGCAGAATAAATACCTTAAAAGTTACAAGACAGGGGCGCCTGGGTGGTTCAGTCAGTTGTGTCCAAGTCTTGGTTTCAGCTCAGGTCATGATCTCAGGGTCGTGGGATTGAGCCCTGCCTGAGGTTCCATGCTCAGCGGGGAGTCTGCTTGAAGATTCTCTCCTTCTGCCCCTCCCCCATCTCAATCTCTAGAAATAAATAAATCTAAAAAAAAAAAAGCTACAAGACAAATTCCCACTGTCTCATTAGCTGCTAGTGCCATTGTCCCTAGGGCCTGGATGAGACATAGCTTTTCCAGGGGTCAAAGGAAAACGTTCCTCTTCCCCTACTTCCCTAAGTCATTTTGAACTCTGGGTTGTGTAGGGGTGGGCTGGAGCCAGAGGTAAATATCTTATTGGTTGGGCTTAGATCTGTTTAGAGGGGACAGTTGGAGACCAGGGGGCTCTGGGTGTCCCCCTGCCAGGGGAGTCAAAAGTTCTATAGACAATTTCCAACCCGCTCCAGATGAAACAAATGCAACGTCTGGATGAAGTGGAAGGCACAGCTATGCAGAGGGTGGTTTGGTAACCACGAGATGAGGAAGGACAATGGTCTATGGTCAGGTCCTAAGGCTCGGTTTAGGTCGAGTTTCTGTGTCAAGCCCAGAATGGGGACTCATCTCTGCTTTCCTGGTGTTTTTAGGGTCTCAACTAAGGGACCAAAGTCCATCCCGTTGTTCTCCCTTGTGTACAACTTGTGTATAAGAACTAGCTGTTAGGCCCAGGGAGAATGAGGAGGTGCAGTCTGGTTTATATTACATATCGATCCCTCCTCAAAATACATCTAATCTGGTACAGTCCTTTCTTTCTCCCTCCCAGATTCTGGTGGGTGAGAAACCAGTTTAACCACAAAGAGCTTAGTGAGCCAGCACCAGGAACTTTGTCTCAGGTTGGGTTTGTGTAAACAAGATAGTCACAAAGATGGGGTATTATTTAAAAGAAAAAGGAGGAAAAAAGAAAAGACAGTGCCTTGGTGCGTTTCTTAAATGGGTCAAACTTCATGCCATCTAAAAATGAAATAAATAAGGATTCAAGCTTGGAAGTCACTGAGCAAGTCTTTATTCAAGTAACAAGTGGACAACAAGAGAAATGCAATGGAAAATGATCTCACGTAGTTTAAGTCCAATTCAACACAACAGAACCAAACAGTTTGCTTTACAAATGGTTATTTTATGGTAAGAATAGTCTAGCTCAGGGACCAGCAAACCACAGCCCGAAGGTCAAATATGGCCCACCACCTGTTTTTATAATTAAGATTTATTGCAATGCAGCCATGCCCATTTGTCTACAAGTTGTTCACGGCTCCTTTCATGCCAAAAGTAACAGTGTCACAGAATTGTGACAAGGAAGTATGGCCCACAAAACAGAAAATATTTACTATCTGGTCTTTTTGAAAAAAAAAAAAAAAAAATGCCAACCCTTGATCCAGCAGATCAAACTGTATAAAATGAAGCATTTGAAACAACCTTCTTGGCCACAGTAAGTACAGGAAGTCTCCAGAAAAAAAAGGGGGTTCTTTCCAATAAATAATTATTGAGCACCAAGTGCAGGGTTTGTGCTGTGAATATAAGGGAATAAAAAGATGTTCACTTTATAATCCTACCCTACAGTCCAGTAGAAAAAGTCAGAAAGAAGATAAATGGTCCTAAAATGTCGTAGCTTGAAAAACATCCAAAATCTTAACTTTCTAAAACTTTAGCCTGAATCTCACTAATGGTACAGACAAAGGCAAGAGGCTTTCAATGTTTCTGAATTAGACATAAGCTATGTCAGATAGTTTTAGCCGAATTTCCATTGTTAGCCATTTGTTACTTGAATAAAGACTTGTTAAGTGACTCTCAAGCTTGAGTCCTTTATTATTTCATTTTTAGGCTGTACTGAGGTCACAGAGCCAGGTGGAGAGGCAGGGAATGGAATCTCAACTCTTTGTTTTCTCCTCACACACCGCAGCATTTGGCTTGTTCAACAGTCACCAAGTTTAATGAAGCACCTGCTATGGGCCAAGCACTCTCCTACCAGCTATGAAGACAGCAATAAATAGAACAGACCCTTTGTGCTGTTGAATTTTCTTTCCCCTTTCCCTGGAGCGTCCAAGTGAGCATACATTTGCCTCATTTGTCAGGAGGAAAAGAAGACCAAGGTAAGTGAAGGTCCTGGGGATCAATGTGGTGGCTGGGAGGTCGGGAACGTGCCATTGAAGAGGCTAGGTTTGGACTGAGACCTGCAAGGATGGAGGAGTTGGCTGAGCAGATAGAGTCCTAGAGGGGAGGCTGGGGAAGGAAAGTTTTGGGTGTGCGCAGGGGAGCAAGGATGCCGGTGTGGTAGGAGAGGCATGGGGGTGAGGGCTGAGCAAGAAACCTTGTAGGGCCTGCAAGCATGGTAAGAATTTGAAACGAAGCTACTTGGGCACTTAAAATGATAACAAATGTTGGATGGGGCCCTTTCTCTTTAAAATCCTTGCCCTGGGTATTTTTTTGGTTTGGACTCAAAGGGTGCATGTTCCCATGTGTGTGCTGGTGTGTGTGTGTGTGTGTGTGTGTGGTGTGTGTGTGTGTATGGGGACGGGTCTTTTATGCATGCAGCCCCATGTGAAATGCTGGTGCTCAGGTATCCCCAGATCGCTGTCCGCGTGGCAGAAACAAGCATCAGAGAGGCATTAGTGGGACAGGATGTACTTCGGAGCAACCTTGGGTCGATCTGGGAAGCTCATCACCACGGTAGTGCTGGCTCCCTGATTACATTTTCTGTTTGGGTAAAGAACCAAGAAAGAGCATGGAAAAGGCACTATTTGGGTGTTGCCTGAACAAAAGAAAATGGCCAATGCACACATTGGCGGGGGGTAGAGGTGACCACAGGTCCAGGTACGCTTGTGCCTGTTGAGGATAATCCCTCCCTGGACAGAAGAAAGCAGTCTACACACAACACTGGGACCAAGGAAAAAAGAGAGCCAGTCTTTCTTGAAACGTTTAGACTAAAAAAATGGGATAATCCGTGGAGGGTGAAAGTCCCATATTGCTTTGCCCAAATTCATCTAGGCAGTTACCTCAACCGTACACATTGTCACAAATTTGCTATTTGTAGCAGAGAGTCTGGATCTGGAAAGCGAGTTCATTTGTACAAGATGAAAATTCCACTGGGCTACCCTGGTCCGTGCCATTCACCACGGACGGAGAGGTGTCAGCAGGCCTCACGGCAAAGGCTGCAGGCTCATGCTGCCCACTGGTGAGCTGAACTCCAACACCCCAGCCTTCGATGAGACCCCAGGAACTAAAGCCATGCCCCGCTGCATAGGAAGGTGACCTGGCTGCCTTGCATTGGGGAAATTGCAAACCTGAAAATTTTCAGCAAGAAAAACATGTCTTACCAAAGCGCAAACCAGACACTTGGCACCCACTCTCTGTGACGCAGGGCTCCCCGGCTGGCAGGAAAACCACAGTAAAGAACTGATTAGGCTGCTAGAACACATTCCATGGGCTGTCCAAAGCTATTTTTATTTTACAATAAGGTACAATATGTTCCATGATGCTGTCTATCCTGGACTTTTTTTTAAATTGCATTTGCCATACTCATCAATCCTGGTAAATCGCAGAAAATCTGTCAATCGTTTGAACAAATTAACTAGTTTGGGTGTGTTTATTAAATTCAAGAGCAACAGTAATACACATATGTAACCTTTATTGTGAACAATACACGGATGGTTAGTACCACCTGTTGACCATGGAAATCTTTTGTGGGAGATGGGCCTTTCTAGAAACTGAGTCCCTGGAAAACGCTTTTGAGTTTACAGACCAAATGCTGGCATTTTTAAATCTTTTTTTTTTTCCTTTCTTTCCTTTAAGAGAAGTCAATTGTGAAAGCAATGTTTGGTCAAGTGTTATTTGGTCAAGAAATGTACTAACTCCTTGTAATAGAGCATTCCAAGAACTTTACCCATAAGAAAATAAATGTGCCTGTTTTCACTTAGACTCCATAAAAATTACAGTTGTTTTGGAAGAAGGAATTGTTCCCCTGTAACATAATGGATATTCAACAACTCAGATGCAATTGGGGAATGACTTCCCACCCACCTCCGAAAGGAAAACAGACAACCGGTGTAAGATTACTGGTAAAGCCCAGACCATGCATTACGACTCGCACTCAAGAAAAACTTCCTTGCTAATGCTTAACTTGTTATCGTAACCACTTTTGATTTTTCAGAACTTCCTAGCAACTTTTTAACCGTTTTCAACCAGGAAAACTGGACAGAGTGCAGCCAATCCAGTTGTCAGGCCCTCTGAAGAAGGTCTAGCCTCTAGGACCTTTGAAAATTCCCCACTGTTTTAACTTCTTGCCAACCTTGAAAAATCTAGAGGTCACAAGATGTTAGCCATCCGCAAGACCATGGTGGGAGTCTACATTTCTTGATGGCTGTTTAAAAAGAGGGTGGGAGGGGCGCCTGGGTGGCTCAGTCGTTAAGCGTCTGCCTTCGGCTCAGGTCACGATCCCAGAGTCCAGGGATCGAGTCCCACATCGGGCTCCCTGCTCCGCGGGAAGCCTGCTTCTCCCTCTGCCGCTCCCTGCCACTCTGCCTGTTTGTGATTCCTCTCTCTCTCTCTGTGTCAAATAAATAAATAAAATCTTTAAAAAAAAATAAAAATAAAAAAAATAAAAAGAGGGTGGGCACAACAATCCCTGTGATAAAATGTATTTTAAGACAGTGGTCTTGGAGATACAAGAGTGAGGGGAGGTAGAAATGACTAGCAAATTTATTCATAACAGGGAAAAAGACTAGGGAATATACCCCAGAACTAGAAGCTCTGCAAGGGACTGCAGTAAAATAATGCTCATATGCTCATATGTGCAAATTTACACCTCATAAGAAAACATACATAAACCAATGTTTTAGCGTCAATTTTGCTGACAAGATCAGGAGACATGAGCCAAACATCTGCATTGAATGATAAAGTCACAGCAAAAATGTTCTTTTTCTACTGTCAGGCCATGACAGAATGTTTGCTCCTTTCACCTCAAGTTGAGAGGAGACCCCAAGGGAAGCTCCTGTGCTGTGAGCATTAGTGCTGATGTTTCCCTTGTAGCTCTAATTTGTATTTTGAGATAAGGTTGGAGGAGCGGACTTTTTTCATACCTTTGGTTTGCTCATTAGCCTGCAAATATCTTGCACATCTATGCAGTACCCCGTGCATTGTTTAACTATTATTTTTTATTTAGCTTTTATAGGGTACCAAAAATGTGGTTGGAGTTAAGTACCTTTTCTGCTTTTCCAGCTACAGTGGAAATTATTTTTGTTTGAAGCTCTTCAAAAGAAAAAAGTGGCGGGGGTGGGGGGAGGAAAAACATAAAAATAAATCAGGACCCAGAAGAGGTTTTTCAGAACTCATGTGTTCAGATGCCTTGACAAGGGAGTCCTGTGGGTTGCCCATGGGTTCTCTGGGAAAGTGGGATGTCTTCACTGAGTGCCCTAGGTGGCTATTAAATTTGGTGTACTTTCTGGCTTGGTGGCTTTGTGACCTTGGGCTAGTCAGATAGCAATCTCATGGGAACTGAGCAATGGCTACAAATATCAAAGTTGTAATGTAAATGTCAAATCAAAGAGATTTCTGGCTGAATTCTTAGTAGTAAGTGTGAACATACCTCCAGGAACATCTGGCTCCCTGAAATATTGAAAACAAAAAACAAAAAGCAAACTAGTTCTGAATTCTTCTCCATCCATGCCATGTGGATAGGTCTTTTCTTGCTCCTGTATCAGCAAGCCAGGAACCACAGCTTCTATGGTTCAGTAGGAAGTGGCTTGTTACCGTCATCCAGCAACACCCTAGATGTCCAAGGTCACAGTTGTGAACCTACTGTTAAGGTTTGAACTTACAGACCTTCCCAAGGGGACTTGCCTTCCAGTTGCAAAGCTGTCTTTAACTAGGGAGTGACCTCTGAGTACAAAAATGCTTTGTAAGGGAAAGACGGGTGAAGAGATTTAGAGAGCCAAAGGGAGAAATGGTTTACTCCTACACTCTTGCTTTTCCATACCAAACCCTGGACGGTATAGTATTGGAAAACACTTTTATCTGATTATTCTATTTCTTTCCTCTTTTCCTTCCACTGGGGAAACTTTCTTCCTTTTATGAATAATCTTTCAGAGGACTTCTTCCTCAGGTTTAAAGCATTATAGCCTTCAACCCGGAAGTGATAATTAGGCTGGTTTTTAAATAACTGTGTTCATTTTGTCTTTGCAATTAACAAAAGGAGGTATCACTGTGATCAAGCTTTAAGATGCCTGTATTCATATGCTTGTATTTATAACTGAACACACACTGTGGGTCCGGCTATGGCCCAAAGGGAAGCTATCAGCACCCTTCTCAGAGTTGCCCTGTTGCTCTTCTGAGCCTTGGGAAAGCCCAAATTGCTGTATTCACTGGACCTGGTCATCTACCAAAAATGAGCAGAGTGCCTGAACACCATTGATTTTGATGGGCAGCCAACATCACTTTCCACGTCCAGATGAAGAACAGCAGGAAGAACTATTTCAATAATTGTTGAATGAAGACAATTGGAGGCAAGAGACTGCCGCTTGCCTAACTCACCAACATCTTCAACTCTTTATGCACAAAGAATCAAGCCTCCAATATAGCAGCTAAAACACTATACTTCTCAGCCACCTATGAGAAATAAGCAGAAGATTACTGAGAGGGTATAATAAAGAGTCTGACTCCATTTCTGATATCTGACTGCTTTCAAGCCCCACCTCCCTTCCTCTTCTGCCCCACATCTAGGAAGCTGATAAGGAAGCCTGGGTACTCCCTCCTTTGATGTGGTGGAAAGTTTCAATCCCACAAGCTCCTACCCACATGCAGGAACTCTCACCCTGGCTTAATCTCCTACCTTCCATAAAAGACAAGGCAGTCTCCTTTCGCTGCTGTCTTAAGCTATTTTTGGATCATCTTGGGAGCATGCCTTTCTCACCCCACAAAACTTCATTTTGTCAGTAGTAAACATTTCCATACCCTCCTGGTGGATGCATGTACGGTATCATCAGTTTCAACACCTGAACCAAATTTCGGGTAAGGTGTCCATCCACCTCTAGAAGACCTCTTTACAAGAATTTACTTAACTGGATGTGTCACTTTTGCCCTTCACTCTTTCCCTATTCCTGCTGGTGGTATAACAGCCAGCCCTCTTGCAATGCGGAGAAGCAAACCTGTGCTAAGAATGGCTGAGTAGAAAGAAAGAGGGAACCTAGGTCCCTGGTGACATTGTAAATTACCCTCCCATCCCTACACTGCCTGCTTCTGAGTCTCTCAAGTCGTGAAAACCAGACAAATTTATTCAGTTGCTTGTAGCTGAAGACAGTTCCAACTATAGGACTGTGACTGAGTTGTTTCTTGACCTCATAAATGGAAATTAGTACTTTTTGCCAGGATGTGAACAAGTGAATATCAAAATATTTGAAACACCTAGGACTAAGTCATTCTCAGTGGAGTGTCCCTGTAACTAAGGGCATTTACTGGATCTTTTCTGGGCTGGATTCCTTTGGGAGAAACAAGCCTACATAAGCTCACAGAGAGAACCTGTTTTCATAGTTGGAAAATGGTCTGGAAATTGGTCTACAGTAGAATTTGGAGAGAAGTTCAGAACGAAGCATTTTGGTTGGGAAGCCACCCATATATCTAACTCATACTGTGAATGTACCTAAGAGAACCAAAGTGTCAGGAAGAAAGGGGACTGCTTACTGAGTACCAATTCTTTCACTGGTAATGTGTTAGATGTGCAAAGAGAAGAGAATATAAGCTTCCTTCCCTTAACACTTGGTGGAGGAGTTAGTGCAAGCATGCTAAAAGGTCATGAAGGGAATGACAACAGTCTTCTTCAAATATAATTAGAATTAGATTTGGATAAATTGACACAAGAAGCAAGTGATGATGAACAAAACCATGTGAGCCAGATACAGGAAACTGACTAAAGCTAGATCCCCATCACTTCCCTCAATAAGCTAAATAGTATGTCCCATCTTGACCTGACAGATAATGCAGAAAGGGGAGAGAGCTGGAGGCAAGCCCCCTGATGGTGTGGTTTTTCCATATAAGCAAGAAACAACACAGCATTTATTTTTTTGAGGAAATGAGTAAATACCAAGTTTATAGGCAAAAGGAAGTAACAATATAATTGCAGAATAGAAATGTTAACATAGTCTAAATCACCTATCTTTACAAAAATGACATACCTATTCCAGAGATAATCATCTCTGACTGGAGCTCATCAAAGTTCCAAGTATTTTATCTTCACATTTCTCTTTGTTGTTGGTAAAAGTTAACAGACAACTTCCAGAGTGCATCACAGACCAATAGCCACTGACTTGAAGCAGTTTTTAAAAGTAGTTTTAAGTACTCACTATCTTAGTATTTTTGACAGTCCATATGTCAGAGATAAGATGATAAACATTCATGTTGTTGATAGAGTGAGCACACAATCAAAGAAAACAAGGAGGAAATTCCCCTCACAAGGCTCCCATCACAGCCCTGCCTGGGGTAGCCGTGGGAGTGTCTATACCTTCTTTTGCAGGAGTAACAAATAAGCTCAAATTTCAGCTCAACTCTTTGGGCAGAAGAAGAGAGAGTTTAGTCAAAACCTGAAGCAGTTTGTTGACAGATTTCCTAACAAACAAAGGCAAAAGGAAAAGGGAGGAAACTTCCTAAACTACTTCAGGAAAAGCCCCAAACAAGAGTCTCTGTGTCCAAAAACCTGTTAAATCTACTGAAACTATTTCTGACCATATTGATTTTTTCTGGAAAGTGAAGGTCTCAGTTAAACTCTCAGCATTTCTTGATTTTAGCAGGAAACTACTTTACGTGGGTGTCTGGACATCACTCTCTGCTGAAGCATGGAGAAAGGGATCTAGCAACACACCCAACCTGCCGGACAGGTACTGCCTCTCCCTGGATGGCTTATTCATGAGTCCGAAAACACCTCTGTTGTCAGTCTTGCATTTTATTTCATTCCTAAACTTGTCAGACTTGGGATGCTGAACAAATTTTAAAATTCAGAAATATGAATCATTGTAAAAACCAGTCACTCACCACTCAGCTTTCCAAATAGCAGATGTCTTTATGCATAAACTCCCATTTATTGAAATGTTTATATAGGCAAGAAGGAACTCTATAATAATACTAATGACAACACTCAAGCTAGGTCTCTATAACCACAGGAATATCAGACATTGAAGCTTTGGTTGTAATGGTTTCAGGGCCTTGTTGGCCTGTTCAAAAATGTGAAGCACTCTTTCATGAATTGGAGATCTTTAGACCCAGCCTTAGTCAGTCCTTCAAAGAGATCAAAAAGTCATGAAGTTCCTTAATTGCCTTCGTTATATCTTGCTGGAAAGAAGTCTCATTTGGGTGTTTCTTTTTCATCTACGTGGAACCCAGGGCTGCAGTAACTAATCACTTCACCATATTGTGTAGAACTTTTATTCAAAATATGATTCAGGGCTTATTACATGTATTAATGTAATATATCTGACGAGGACAGCATAAAGGAGGTAGAAGGGAACAAGCTGTGTTGCAGTGAGGAGATGACACAGACGGTAACTTGTATCTACAGGAACAAACGAAGAGAACAAGAAATGAACAATACAAAGATTGATATAATAAAGTCTTTAGATATATACTTTCCCTTCTTATCTGAGCTTCCTTAAAAGATATAAAATTATATAAACTAATAATTACAGCAATTTATCGTTGTGCTTGTAACATATAGAGAGATAATATGTATAACAATAATATTATCAAAAAAGGGGAAAGAAGAGCTTTGTAAGAGAAAAGTATCTATGTCTCACTGATATTTAGTATAAGTCTAAAGTCAATTTTGGTAAGTCAAGACATATACCATAAACCCTAGAAATTAACTTACTCTAGGCCACTAAGAAAATAACTAAAAATATAGTTGAAAAGTCATCGGAGGAATTAAACTATTATACTAAAATATGCATTTAATGCAAAAGAGAATAGTAAAGGAGGAATAGAGGAACAAAATGTGACAGGAGACTTACAGAAGGCAAAAAGTAAAATGGAAGATGTAAATTCAATATTAAATGGGAATGGATTAAACAGTCTAATCAAAAGGCAGAAATTGTTAGATTGGATAAGAAAACATGATTCAAGTATATGCTGTCTACAGAATGCAAACTTTGGTTTTAATAATACAAATAGGTTGAAAATAAAAAGGATGGAAAAAGATATACCATGCAAACAACAACCAGAAAAGAATTACTAATATCAGGGAAAATAGATTTGAAGGCCAAAAAAATATATATTACTAGAGATAAACAGGACATTTTATAATGATGAAAGTGTCAATTGATCAGAAAAATATAATAATTGAAAACATATGCAAACTAGCACAAGTGCCCCATAACACATGAAGCAAAAACTGACAGAATCAAAGAAGAAATAGACAATTCAACAATAATAGCTGATGACTCCTCTATCCCACTTTCAATAATGTATAGAACAACTAGGAAGTAGGTCAAAAAGATATGGACTTGAACAACACTAGAAACAAACAAGAACTAACAAACATTTATAGACCATTTTACTTAACAATAGAATATATATTTTTCTCAAGTGCACAGGGAACACTATCCCAGAAAGACCATATGCTAGGTTCAGTAAATTTCAAAGGCTGGAGATCATGTAAAGTATGTTCTCTGAACCACAATGGAGTGAAATTAGAAATTTATAATAAAAAGTAATTTGAGAAATTAACAAATATCTGGAAATTAAACAGCACATCCCTAAATAACCAAAGAATAAATCACAAAGGAAATTAAGATATACTTTGAGATGAATAAAAACTAAACACAGCATATCAAAACATACAGGATACAAGTAAAGCAACGCTTATAAGGAAATGCATTGCCATAAACACCTACATTGAAAAGGGAGAAAGATCTCAAATCAATAACCCAAACTTCACCTTAAGACACTGGAAAAACAAGAGAAAACTGAAGCTGAAGTAAGCATAGGGAGTAAATAGTAAAAATTACAGTGGAAATTAATGAAATGGAGATTAGAAAAAACATGTAAAAATTAATTAAACCAAAAGTTAGTTCCTTGAAAAGACCAACAAAATTGACAAAGCTTTGACTAGATTGACTAAGAGAAAGAATTAAAAACTCAAATTATTAAAATCAAGAATGAAAAAGCAGATTAGTCAACATTACCAATCTTATAGAAATAAAAATGATTATAAGGGAATAGTATGAACTGCTCTGTGTCATGGGCATGTACGACATGGACAAGTTCTTAGAAAGACACAAACTACTGCAATTGACTCAAGAAGAAACAAAATTGGAATACACATATAACAAGTAAAAAGATTAAATTACTAACTTAAAAGCTTCTTGCAAAGAAAGGCCCAGGCCCAGATGACTTGACTAGTACATTTTACCAAACATTTAAATAAAAATTAATAGCAACTATTCAAGGGGCACCTAGGTGGCTCAGTCGGTTAAGCGTCCAACTCTTGATTTCAGCTCAGGTCATGATCTCAGGGTCATACGATCCAGCCCTACATTGTCAGGGTCTGCACTGGGTATGGAGCCTGCTTAAGATTCTGTCTCTCCCTCTGCCCCTACTCCCCCCAAAATAAAAAAGAATAAATAGCAACTATTCAAAAATTATTTGAGCAAATAGAAAAGGAGGGAGCAATTTTCAACTCATTCTATGAGACCAGTATTACACAAATACAAAAACCAAACAAATACATCATAAGAAAACTCTTAAAACTACAGACCAATGTCTTTTATGAATACAGACCAAAAAAAATCCTCAGCAAAATACCAGCAAACTGAATCCAGCAACATATAAAAAGGATTATCCACGATGACCAAGTGGAATATATCCCCAAAATGTAAGGCTGGTTTAACATCCAACAATCAATCAATGTAACACACCATATTGATAAAATAAAGGACAAAACCACATGATCATTTCAAAAGAACAGAAAAAGCATTTGACAAAACCTAACACCCATTCATGATAAAAAAAAAACAACAACAAAACATTCAACAAATTAGGAAGAGACTAAACTCTCTTCAACACAATAAAGGACATCAAAAAAAAAAAAATCCACAGATAAGATTATACTTAATGATGAAAGATTGAATGCTTCTTCCCCAAGACTGGGAATAATACCAACATGTCCATTCTCACCATGTGTATTTGACATTATACTGGAGGGTCTAGCTTGGGAAATTAGGCAAGCAAAAGGAAGAAAACCCATCTAGATTGTAAAGGAAGAAGGAAAATTATCTCTATTTGCATATGGCATTATCTTGTATGTATAAAATCCTAAAGAATCCACTAAAAAATCATGAGTTCAGCAAGATTGCAGGATAAAAGATCAATTTACAAACATCAATTTTATTGTTATATGCTAGCAATGAACAATCTGAAAATGACATTAAGAAAGCAATTCCATTTTTGATAACATCAAAAATATTTAGGAATAAACTTAACAAAAATAGTATAAGACTTACATACTGAAAACTACAAAAAATGTTTGAAAAGAATTAAAAGCAAAATAAATGAGAAAGTATTTCATGTTCATGGATTGAAAGACTTTATATTGTTAAAATGGCAATAGTCCTCAAATTGATCTGCAGATTCAATGCAGTGCCTATCAAAATCTCAGCTGGTTGTGTTTCAGAAATTGACAATTTACATGAAAATCCAAAGGACAAAGAATAGCTAGCACAATATTGAAAAGACCAAAGTTGAGGAACTCACACTTCCTGATTTCAAAACTTGTTACAAAACTACAACAAACAAGACAGTAGAGTACTGGAATAAGGACAGATCAATAAAATAGAATAGAGGCCCCAAATAAACTCTCACATTTTTGATCAGTTAGTTTCGACAAGCAGTCATGATAGTTCAATGGGGCCAGAAAAGTCTTTTTGACAAATCTTGCTGGCAGAACTGGATGTCCACTTGCAAAAGAATGAAGTTGGATGCCTTTGTTACACTACCACCAAAAAACTAACTCAAAATAGACTATAGAGCTACATGCAAGAGCTAAAATTATACCACTCTTGAGAGGAAACATGAAAGTAAGGCTTTAAATATCATGTAAAAAAAATCCATAAGTAACAAAAGGAAAAAATAGATACATTGGAACTTAGCAAAATTGAAAACTTTTATGTTGCAAATCACACCAAGAAAGTGAAAACACAACCCACAGAATGAAAGAAAATATTTTCAAATCACATATCTGATAAGGGACTTGTGTCTATATTTTTAGCAACTCAATAATAAAAAATAACAGAATTAAAAAAACGGGTGATTGATCTGAATGACATTTCTTCAGAGAAGATAAGCAGCTGGTCAATAAGCACATGAAAAGATGCTCAACATCATTCGTCATTAGGGAAATGCACATCAAAACCACAATGAGTTACCACTTGGCACCCACTAGGATAATAATCATGAAAAAGACATGGAATGTGAAGAAATTGGAACCTCCTATGTTCCTGGTGGTGATGCAGAGTGGTTGCACTAGCTTGTGAAACGGTTTGGCAGTTTCTCAAAATGGGAAACATAGAGTTATATGATCTAGTAATTCTATTCCTGGGTATGGGCCCAAGAGAAATGAAAACACACATTCACACAAGAACTTGTACATGAATGTTCAAGCAGCACTATTCAAAATTGCCAAAGAGTAGAAATAACCCAAATGCCATCCACCGATGAATGCATAAGTGAGATATAGTTTATTTATATACCATGTTATTCATCAGTAAAAAAGGGATGAATTACTGACACCTGCCACAGTATGGATGAACCTTGAAAACATGATGCTAAGTGAAAGAAACCAGACACAAAAAGTCACATACCATATAATTCCATTGATATGAAATATACACAACAGGCAAGTCTGTAGAGAGCACAAGTAGATTGCTGATTGTCTAGGGCTTGGAGAGAGGGGATGGGAAGGGCAGTGACATGATGACGAAAGTGGATGAAAATGTAACTTTTTCAACTTTACATCAAAATGTAAAACTGATTGTGATGATTGCACAAGTCTGTGAACAAACAACATTGAATGACACACTCTAAATGTGTACATGTTTTGGTATGTGAATGATATCTCAATAAAGGTGTTAAAAAATCTAATCCATATAAATCAGTCATGTAGTATGAGTTTGGTTTCCTTAGAAAAATTATTACAGGAGCATTTTTCAATGTGTTGCCACTGTTGACATTTTGGGCTAAGTCATTATTTGTCATTGGGGAGTGTCCCTTTGTCCTGTGTATTGTAGGATGTTTGGTTGTATCCTTGGCCTCTACCCACCAGGAGCCAGCAACGTCCCTTCCGCCAGGTATGACAACCAAAACTATCTCTGACAAATGTCCCTGGGGGGTGCAAACTGTTCCCACTTGAGAACCACTGTGTGGCGTGCTTAACAGCAGTAACTGTACAAAATCAACATTTCAGCTCTTACTAACCCTTTAGGCTGCTAGAAACTTAAACACTGACCCTTTATTTCTCACGACAAAACTAAAGAATAGATTGTTTTCGTTACTTTCAACTTTTGTCCTGGAGCTCAAGGGGAAGCCAGTGAGGACAATGGTCTAGGTGCAATTACAACTTTCCACAGATTGGTGCCTGCACTGTGTTTCTATTTAACTGCTATACTCGGGGTTATAATTTAGCCTGTGTCTAATGAAATGTTAAATTTGCTTGCCACACGTTTAGTAGATAGTCCTCTTAAATAAGAAAATATTTAGAGAAGTAGAAATGCATTTATCTTTTATTCTATTATTGGTTATAGAGTAAATATCACGAATATCTATGCAAAGTAAGAAAAAAACCAAGCAGGATTCCATGGAGATTTAAATAAAAATGTTTCACTTGAATTTAATTGTTTTTGGCAACTTAGCCAAGTGAACTTCTCAATCTGTATTCAAGGAGCCCCACAAAAACTACAGTGATTGTAAAACACGAAAGTTGATTTCCAAATAAAGCAAGAAGGCATGTGATTGATTCTACCACTGCTTAACACAAAGCTGAAAAGGAACGAATGAGAAAGATTAATCATCTTGAAACCCCAGGAGAGGCCAGAATCAGAACTGTGAGTCCCGGGGAGAAAAAAAAAAATGAGAAAAATGTGATGAATGTGACAAGAGGGTGTTGAATCAGTCACTGATAAAAGGGAATGGGTCACTCCCTCACCGAGTTGCAGCAATAGAAATAAATAAGGAAAGCCAAGAGCCAATGCAATGGGAAAACATGTCGGTTTTATGCACACATCCTCACAAACACATTACTCACCACCGAGTAGTAATGCTCATCATCATGTACTCACTTCATGCTATGAAAATTGGATGTCTCAGATTGACTGACTTTCCCTCCACAGCAAAATCATGCAGTCTTTCCACTGCTGACCTCCCATGCTAATGTAATACCCCACCGTGTTCTCCCGGAAGTCTAGAAAGGACATCAGGATGGGGGTGGGTGGGTGGCAGGTGGTCTGGGGAGTGCCCTCTGCCTTTCCACATTGTCCTGGATCAGCCAGGAGCTCAGCCAGTATTTTCCAGCTCATTTGTGTTAGTGATTTCTTGCCTTATTTCTTTTTCCAATCTATCCGATTCAAAGAAACGGACACCATCAAAGTCGTGCTCCCATCCTAAACTTTACACTCACACCCTGATCTGAATAACTTGGCATCACCTTGTTTCCTCTTCTTGTCACTAAATCTTATCCTGGACTTTCTAATCTTAAAGTTCTGCCCGCTCTCTCATGCGGAGCTTCCAGTTCCCAAAGCCCGAATGACCGTGGCCACATGCTAGGAGAACGGGAGGCCTCTAGCCACCAAGCTGTCTGCCGTGCAAAGCCATTCTGCATCCTTCTTGGCTTTAACACTTACCACTCAGACTGGTCCTGTTTTGTTCCTCTGGGAAATCCTGGACTCCAGTGTTGAGGGCAGGAGAGGATGAGGAAGCCCTCCACGCAGAGCGTGTGTGAACGCTGGGTGTGTGAGCCCTCACCTGCGTGTGTCTCTCTGTTGCTACGTGTGGAGTGCGAAGTAGAATGAGAACTTCCAGTCCTCTAAAGGAAGGCACCAGGGCCGTGGATGTTAAAGCTCTTCTCCGCAGACTTTCTAGTCTCACAAGGAATTTCTTCCACGTCTTGGAGTTGACAGGAATTGGACAAGCCTTGGTCTTACCACAACCCAGCGCATTGGGCAATCTAAGGGCGGGACTCTCCCTCAACGTTGGGGTTGCCAGTTCAGTAGGGCCTGAAGTTCCTTTTCTGAAAAGGAAAGTCCATGCTGTGGCAAAACTGACAAAACATGGTTTTTTGTTTGTTTGTTTTGTATTTGGGGGGGGTCCACTTTTAATCAACCTGAGTAAGCAAAAAAAAAAAAAAAAAGTGTGTTACCATCAAAGAAAGAATCACCTGGTTAAACTGTTCCATAAAATGCAGGCTTTCCCCCAGTTTGGATATTTTCCCCTCTTTGTCCTCCTGGTCTGCTGTTGGGACAACCACTTTTTTTTTTTTTTTTTTGGAAGTTGAACAAAATTTAAATAGAGTTGTGCTGGCGTATTTTCCTATGTTGTTTGGGAGAGATTAAAATACATCAACTTTCCTGACTGCCTCAAACTTCATGCAACTCCAGCCCTCCATCAAAATTCTCCTTTTAATGATAAATGGTTCTCTTATGATTCTGAGCCTCACAGAGGATGGTTATATTTTCGCCATCTACTGAGTATTGGTGGAACTGCATTTGCTGCTGCAAGCCATAGTATCCTTGTTCTGTGCCCAACGCTTCCAAGAAAATAGAGGTCTCAGCAATGATGAACAATTTAGGAAACACAAATATATAATATATCACTTAGAGCATCAAGAGGGACACCTGAGATGTTAATTTTATTTTTAGAAGTATTTTTTTTTCCAGAAGAGGATATGTCCCATATTTTAACTCTCCAGTTCTTCTTTGTGTTGAATCTAAGGCAACAACCCTGAGACCAGGTTGGATAATAATGTAGGTCAGGTTGTAAATCTTGTGCTCCAAATATTTAAAAATACTGCATAGCATTAAAAAAAAAAAAAACTCAAAAGAGGTGCCAGAAACATGTGACTTGATACTAAAGCAGATGGGAGGGAGTGGAGTGGATTTTGGTTTTGGAAATGCAGGAACCTAAATCTTCAATACCCAAACAGGGACAGAAGTTGAGGTCTCGGAACCAGACAAAGCAAGAGCAGGAACTGAGATTACCCCATTAGGACCAGATTGTGAAAGCTGGACTGGAAAATCACCTACCCATTAGTACAGGGCTATGACAAGGAAGACTATCTCTTTCTGTCTGATTTGGGTGCAAAGGTAGAAATATCCTTAAGAATCCAATAGCATAGCCCTTTCCAATCACAAAGTTAGGATTCAAATTTGCATTCCCCCACTCTGTCCAGGAATTCCCTAGCTATGAAATAAGCATAAAACTTGTTCCAGACCAGTGTGCCCCTTTGGAATCTTAGCAGATAAACAAAAACAAAACAAAACAAAACAAAACAAAACAAAAAAACAAAAACAAAAAACAAAACAACAAAACAACAAAAAACAAAAACAAAAAAACCCTCTCTTGAGAAAAACTCTGATAACCCAGACCACATGAAAAAAAAAAAGCAAACCCCAATGAAGATTAGTTCCCATTAAAAAAATAATAAAATATGCAAGGACACAATACACTCTATAAGGGGGTGAGGAGGCATGCATTAAATATCAGAATTAGAATTCTAGTAGCAAGGGTATAAGAAGACAATTGAAAGAGAATATAAGATAAGTGTGTTTAAAATGATTAAAGATATAGGTTAAAAAATGCTAGTGAAAAGGAAAACAGATTGGGAAAAACCAAGCTATGGCTTTGTGAAATAAAATGCAGTTACTGAAATTAAAATCTCAGTTGGCAGGCCAAGTTAACAGAAGAGATATGGCTGAAGAGAATATTAGTGAACTGGAAGACAGATATGAGAAAATTACTAACAATGTAGCAGGGAGAGAGAAAGAAATGAGAAATATGAGAGGATAAATAACTCTAACATATATTTTATAGATGGTCCAGAAAGAAAATAGAAAAAGTAAGGCAGATGCAAAATTCAAGGAAATAATTGTTGAGAATTTTCTAAAGCAGACAGAGAAAGACAAATACCATACGATTTCACTTATATGTGGAATCCAAGAAACCAACCAACCGAACAACCACACAAGCACAAACTTGAATATAGAGAACAAACTGATGGTTACCAGAGGGGAGGTGGGTGGAGGGATGGGTAAAATAGGTAAAGGGGAGTAAGAGGTACACACTTCCAGTTACAAAATAAATACATCATGGAGATGAAAAGTACAGTATGGGAAATAAAGTCAATAATATTGTAATAAAGTATGGTGACAGACATCAGGACGAGCACTGAATAATGTACAGAATTGTCAAATCAATATGTTGTACACTTGGAACTAATACAACATTGTATGTCAATTACATTTCAGTAATTTAAAAAATTGTTAAAGTCTTTTAAAAAAGAGAAAAAGAGAGAGGACACTCAGACTCAAGAGACACACTGAGTTTGGAGCAGAAAGATATGAATTTAAATCCACCCCTGGACATATTGCAGCAAAGATAAAATATTAAAAAGTACCAGAGAGAAAAGCAGACCAACTACAAGGGAACAACAACTAGTGTAGTATAAAGCAGAGTTCTCAAAAGCAATAAGAGAGATCAGAAGATAGTGAGGTAACAGAGTTAAGGTGCTGAGGGGAAAATATCAGCATAGAATTTTATATACAACCAAGCTATTCTTCAGGAGTAAGGATGGAATAACATTTTCATTTATTTATTTTTTAAAGATTTCATTTATTTATTTAAGAGAGAGAAAACACGAGTGGGGGAGGGGCAGAGGGAGAGGAAGAGAATCTCAAGCAGATTCCTCGCTCAGGGTGGAGCCCCATGGGGGGCTTGATATCGTGACCCTGGGATCATGACCTGATCCGAAATCAAGAGTCAGACACTCAACCGACTGAGCTACCCAGGCCCCCCCAGTAACATTTTTATTTTTAGCTTTTTTATTTATATAAATATAGTTATATCATACATATAACATATATGATATATTTTTATTTATATAAAACCTGAGTAAGAACTACAAACTTAATTGAATATGCAAATAACTACAAGTGATTTAGGGACCACTAAAAAAATTGCAACTAAATATAAAGCACAATGATGAGGCCCAGCTATATCAGGAGATGAGCCCAGCATGGAAGGTGGGAGGGAGTGATCTGGACTTAAGTCAAGCACCTGTGTTTCTACAGTTCATGAGAACGGCTGAGACAATCATTAACATTAGAACCCAGTTAAGTATGCATACTAAATATTTAAGTGTTACCAGTGAAAGACCAGAAGTACAATATATAACTTACAAGAGTAGACAAGAGGGAATTTTAGAAAAAATAAAACAAAAAAACTTAATTTCTAAAAGAAAGGGAAGCGGGACAAGAGAAGAAGCAAAAAATCATGATATGTATAAAACTTAAATGGACATGGTAAAAATTAATTTTTTAAAAGACTAAAATGGGCTGAGTTTATCAATTAAAAGATAGGGATTTTCAATTTTGATTTAAAAAATCCAACTATGCTGTTTAAACTAAAAAAGTAAAGATATAAAAAAGATGGAAGAAAACTAATGTAGTTATTCATGGCAGACAAATAAGCTTTAAGGTAAAAAACAAAATAACACGAAAAATATTATCAGAAATCAAGAGGGTCACCACATCATGAAAGAAGAATAATTCAAGAAAATATATGTAAAGATTCTGAAATTATGTGTATCAGACTACAGGCCTGAAATAAAAACAGTCAAGATGAGGAAATTATCAGGTTAAAACTGAAATATCAGCCAGAAGAACTGAAAATTTTAACACATCCATCCTAGAAAAACAGATGAAATAAAAGAAATAATTAGGTATAAAAAGCATTTTAAGTGAGAGAATTAACAACTTGACGTAGTTAGCATC
Organism: Halichoerus grypus; assembly: GCF_964656455.1. Taxonomy (NCBI): domain Eukaryota; kingdom Metazoa; phylum Chordata; class Mammalia; order Carnivora; family Phocidae; genus Halichoerus; species Halichoerus grypus. The sequence goes on from NC_135712.1 coordinate 7,325,150, forward strand.
CATGGAAACCCTATCATAATGAGAGAACATAACGCTTTTATGCATCTATGAACATGCAAAAGTTGACCTTGTAATAAGTCACAAAGCAAATCTTTAAAATACCAAAGAACTTCTATAATGAGACCATGTTTTTTGGCACAATATTTTTAAAAATAGAAAATAATTATTGGAATCAATTTAAAACATATGTTTTAAACATTTGGAAGTTTAAAAACACACTTCTAAATAAACCTGGCTTATAGAACGGGTCAAAGTGGATGATGGTTAGAAATGCATGAACTAGGTGTTATACTGACCTAATGAATCATTGAACATTATATCAAAAACTACTGATGTACTATACCTTGGCTAATTGAATTTAAATTAAAAAATTAAATTAAATTTTAAAAAAAGAAATGCATGAAAATACAACCACTACATCCCAAAAATGGAGCAGTATTTTGAAGGAAATATATCGACTTCTGTAGGAATATGTATCACAGTCATTAGCGAAAAAAAGAGCAAGTCTTAAAATTAATGACCTATGTAGTCAGTGTGAGAAGTTAGAAAAAGGACAGACCTAACCATAAAGAAAGTAGTTCAAGGAAACAAAATTAAAAGCCCCAAATAATGCAATGACAAATGAAGAAAAAGTAAGTAATGTCAACTATGTTAAAAGAATATTTTAACACCAAAAAATATATACATAGAGAGAGAAAACATTATGTTAGAATAAAAGATAAGTCACATAAACTGAAAAAATGTCTATGAAAAATGGTTATTACATTTTTCTTATATCTCACATTTTGCCCTTGACCCTTGAACATTTCTTTATAGACTGGCCTGAAGTTTTGAGCTGTTTTTTTAGAAATGATTGCATCACACCTTGAAGTTTCCTATTTTGATAGCATATGCTCGATATACTTCTAAAAGCCAAGAGATTTTTATATAAAATAACATTTCTATGACATGCACATAAACAAGTTAGAAGTTGTGTTTCATTTATCTTTGAAATACCCATGAGCTTAAAAATTAACAGGAGAAACTGTTTAGCTCAACACACCGAGTGTTTAGTGACCCCTCACGTGGGGCACGTCTAGAATTTAGGTCCCGCTCTCTCTTCTCTGACAACCATCTGACATACGCTCCCAGCTGCACGTTAAGGAACCTCTCTTATTGCGTGAATTTTGTTGCACAGCTGAGACAACCACAATAGGTAAACAGTATTTTAGTCTTACGCCAACAAGGCACTTTAATAGTCAATCTTTTCTTTTGCTACTGCTCCAGATTCCCTTTGCAATATTATCAATGGTTTCATTTGAAAGTAAACTCGCAAAACCTAGTATGCCCAGAAAAGTGTTTATGACACCACATATTCTGAATTAGTAAATGAAAGGCACGGACAAAATCCTCGACTCAAATTATGCTCATGTGGAATCTTCTGGACACACAGGTTAGTTAGAAGAGATGCCGAAATGACCTGTGTTCATAGTTCTATTCCTTACCAGTTAATGAGTTACTCTACAAGTCAGTTTTCTCATCCGTGAAAGTAAAATAATAATGATACTTTTCCCTGAGGATTGCTGTGGGTGAAATTATGGGACACAATATTCTTAGTTCATTGTTGGTGCTCCTTACATATTATACGCACTCCCTTACTTCCATAGATGTTGTAGCAGCATCAGTGAAAGTAATTAAGATTAATAATAAAAATAATAAATAGTATTATTAAAATTATTAAAAATTAAAAATAATAACAAGGAACAATAATAGTTATTATTATATTTATGGAATATTATATAGCAGGTACTATGCTAAACAGTTCCTATGCATTAACTCAGTCTTTGAACAACCACTTTGGGTAGGTACTATTATTATCATGCCCATTTTACAGATGAAGAAACTGAGGACTCCAGAGGTTAAATCAGAGGTGGGCAAACCACAGCCTGCAGGCAGATCAGGCCACACCCATTTGCTTATGTATGGCGTCTTTCATGCTACACTGGCAGAGCTGAGTACTTGCCACAAAGGTTCATATGGCCCACAAAGCCTAAAATACTACTTTCTGGTTGATCCTTTACAGAAAAATCATGTAGGCTCCTGAGTTAGATAATTGTCCAAGTTCACACTAAGATGTCAGTCTTTAGGGCTAAATAGTACCTTCAAATTGAGAGGCTTCTTCCTGAACATGGTTTTATGACATAAATAATGTATTGCCTTTCTCCTGTTTTCTAACTGTTACATTCCCGGTATTGACAGCCTCTGTAACAAGTGAACCTGGGAATCTTGTGACTTACCGTGATGGAAGGGTATCTCACAGATAGTCCACACATGGTCAGTAAGGGGGTAGCTGGGCTGGGGGTGGGAAGGAGAGACTCTACTGCTTGCAGTCGTTCAAGGGTTGTGGCTGCCACAGATGCAAGGCCCCCTTGAAAGTCAACATCCAAGGCAAAGAGAGAGGAGGGTTGGATAGGAGGTGTCTTGGAGCCAGGCCCAAAAGCTGCATGCATCACTTCCAACCACATCTCTTTGGCTATAACTCAGAAACATGGCTTTATTTATGCCAACGATGCTGAGAAATGCCGCCTGTCAGGAAAGGGAAATGGGATTAGCATACAATGGACCAGTTTCTGCTAAAGGATGATTCTACAACTTCTTTTTTCACTGACTATTTATTACACCTTCCACATTTTATCCATGCTGATGGGTGTAAATGGAGTTCGTTCATTTCCCTTCTATGTAGTATTCTGTTGTGTGGCTTTCCCACAATTTATGTGTGCATTCTACTGTTGACAGGCCTCTGGATGGCTTCCAATTTGGGGTTATTGCTAACAATGCTGCAAAGAACGCATCTGAACTGGTCTCCTCGGACATATAGAAAGGTCCCCTATTGTATATACGAACAAGGAGAATGGCTGGGCCCATAGTCCATTGACCTGTACTTTTACCAGATATCACTAAACTGCCCTGAAATGTATGTGAAACAATTTACATGCCCAGCAGGAATTAGGACTAGTTTCTCATGTGTTTTAAATTTTGTCCATTGGATGGGTATAAATACCTCATTATTATTTCAATTGTTTCAAGAAATTTTGAAAAGTTTGACTTGTATCCAGCCTCTATAAAGAACTCTTCCAATTCAACACTAAAATGATAAATAATGCAGTTGAGAAATGGAGAAAAGATGTCAATAGACATTTCTCCCAAGAAGGCATGGAAATAGCCAATAAACACATGAAGACATACACAGCTTCATTAGTTACTGGGGAAATCAAGTAGAAACCATAACAAAATGTCACTTGCCCTCTAGGATGCTTCATTGTCCAAAGGCAAGCAATAACATGGGCTGGTGGGGTTTGGGAGAAACTGGAACCCCCGTGCATTGTTGGTGTGATTGCAAAATGGTGAAGCTGCTTTGGAAAAATCTCTGGCAGTTTTTCAAAATGTTAACATGGAGTTACCATATTACCCAACAATTCAGTTCTAGGTAGATACTCGTGAGGAACGAAATATATGTTCACCCAAAAATGTGTACATAAATGTTCATAGCAGCATTATTCATAATAGCCAAAAAGTCATCAATGGATGAATGGATCCATAAAATGTGGTCTACCCTTGAAATGGAATATTATTGAGGCTTAGAAACGAATGAAGTACCGATAACACGGCACAGCATGGATGAACTTTGAAAACATGACCCTAAGTGCAAGAAGCCAATCACAAAAAGCTACATATTGTATGATTCCATTTCTATGAAATGTACAGAATAGGCAAATTCATAGGAACAGAAAGCAGATTCATGTTTTCCTAGAAAGTGAGGGCAGGGGGGGATGGGGGACGACTGCTAGTGGGGACAGAGTTTTTTGTGTTTTTTTTTAGATTTTATTTATTTATTTGACAGAGAGAGACACAGCGAGAGAGGGAACACAAGCAGGGGGAGTGGAAGAGGGAGAAGCAGGCTTCCCGCGGAGCAGGGAGCCCGATGTGGGGCTCGATCCCAGGACCCTGGGATCATGACCTGAGCCGAAGGCAGACGCTTAATGACTGAGCCACCCCGGCATCCCAAGGGGACAGAGTTTTTAGGGAGAGAGATGAAAATATCCTAAAATTAAATAGTGCAACAGATGGTTGCACAACCCCATGAATGTAACAAAACACACTAAACTATATGCTTTAAAAGGGTGCATTTGATGGTATGTGAATAAAGTTCAATAAAGCTGTCATTTTAAACAATCTAGAAAGATAGACAATATTTCCCTATGTCATTCAGCCTTTCAAGTTGTTCATCTGTGATTTACCTATAAGTATTTGCCAAGTTTTATCAACTATTTGTCTGCTTTTAGTTGATTTTAGGTGTTTTCTTAACATCTGGTAGAGTGAATATCAACTCCCCTTCTTCTTTTGACCTCTGTTCTTTTGCTCTACTCCTTCCTTTTCAAAACTGTCTTGATAATTCCCAAACTCTTCCAGAGAAACATAGAAATCAGCTTGTAATTTTCCACAAAAAACTCCTGGCTGGATTTTGTCTGAAATTAGATTAAATTCAGAGATCAACAGGGAATTCTCACCTTCGAGAAATGAAGTCTTCTCGTTTGTGAGCATGACATGTCTCTCTGCCTTGAATTCCTCTGTACGTCTCTTGGTGGGTTTTTGTTTTGTTTTGTTTTTTTACTTTTTCCACAAGCACCCCTGTGCTTCAGTGTCTTTTATTACATATAGGTATTATTTCTGTGTATGTTATAAATATAATGTGTGTTTGTATACATACATTTATATACATACATATATATGTATATATACAGAATTGATCCTCATTGTTCACAGATTCCATATTTGTAAATTTGCCTACCTTCTAAAATGTATCTGTAACTCCCAAATCTAGATTCATGGTGCTGTCACTGTCATTTACAGACATGCATGCACAGATCAGTGAAAATTCTGAGATGTCCAGTTTTGATCTCTGAGGAGGCTAAGCGAGGCAATGCCCTGCCTTTTTGCTTCACGGTTTGCACTGTAAACAAGTGTCCTTCTTGCAACCTATTTAGTGTGACATTTTCCACATTTTGGTACTTTCTGTAGGTGTCTGTTTAAAATGCCTCCCACCCCCAGCATGGTGCTGAAATGCTGGCTGGTTGGTGTTTCTACATGCAAGAAGGCCATAATGTGCCTTGCAAAGAGTATATGTGAATTAGATAAACTTCATTCAGATAAGAGTTATAGTGCTCTTGGTCACAAGTTCAATGTTTTGGTTTTTTTTTTTAAGATTTATTTATTTGAGAGAGAGAGAGCATGAGTGGATGAAGAGGCAGAGAGAGAGACTATCCAAGCAGACTCCTGCTGAATGCAGAGTCCGATGTGGGGCTGGATCTCAGGACCCATGAGATCACAACCTGAGTCAAAACCAAGTATTGCATGGAGCACTGGGTGTTATGCACAAACAATGAATCATGGATCGCTACATCAAAAACTAATGATGTACTGTATGGTGACTAACAGAACATAATAAAATTGAAGTAAATTAAGAAAAAACAAACCAAGAGTCAGGTGCCTGACTGACTGAGCCATCCAAGTGCCCCCCAGGAGATCAATGTTAATGAAATAATATATATTAAATAAATATAAAATTATGTATCTTTAAACAGAAGCACACACAAAACAAGTTTATGCATATATCTATCGATGAGAACATTGTGACCAGAGGCTTACAAGGACCTAACTTGTATTTCTCTAGGAGCAGTGGCTCAGGATGGACTAATTCAGGGTTCATGGTGACGTCATAGAACGTAAGTACTGTGAATAACTAGCATCAACTGTGTGTGAACATATGCTTAAATACATATGTATGTATAATTATAAATATATGTAATAAAAACATTTATGGGAATCTTATAGTTTTGTAAAAGGAATATTTTGACAAATTTAAATGAAATATTTTAAATAGTTCATGTAATGTTTCCTATGTAAAGGAATGCAATTTACTTTTTTGCACTATTTTTCTCCCTGGCAAGGTTGCTAAAATGTGTTTTCTCTAAAATCTTCCATGCGATATTGAACAGAAAAGAGTGAGCACCCTTCCTGGTTTTATAGGAAATGCTTATAAACTTTCACTATTAAGTATCATATTTGCTTATGATCAATATCAGATTTCTGTTAGATACATTTTATCATTTCAAATTAATTAATAGATTTTTTTTATGAATGAGTACTAGATTGTTTGTTGAATTACTTTTCTACATATATTAAGATGATCGTGTTTTTCTCCCTTAAATCTGATAATGTGGTGAATCAGATAATAGATTTTCTGAGGTTAAACCATTAATAAACTCCTGTGATAAATTCCATTTCATTATGATGTGTTTATATATAAGTTCTATTTGGTTTGCTAATATCTTATTTAGATTTTCATATGTAATGTTGCTTATTTCTATTAGTGATATGGGACTTATAATTTCCTTCCATGTACTGTGCTTGTCTGGCTTTGTTATCCAGGTGTTTTGTTTTGTTTTGTTTTGTTTTGTGGTGTCATAGAGTTTGTTGTCAAACTTACTCTGTCCATTACTTTTCTGGAAATGTGATGTGGAAGAGGAGTATCTATTTCCTGAAAAGTTGATTTAGGTTGAACTGCAAGATAATGAGCCTTTTTCGTGTGGAGACAATCTCACTATCGATTTTATTTATTTCCTTTTTTTTTTCTGTTAGGTTCACGCTTTACTTGAAAATATATTTACAGGGAGGATCTATATCTATATTTCATAAACAGATCTTAATCTATATTTCATAAACCATTTTTACAGGTTGAGTTCATTGGAACTAGATCGGTGATATCACAGTGGGCTAATTGTCACTAAGGGGTAAAATTACTACAAAATAGAAGTAATAAAGTTTTCTACGAAAATATTCAAAAAATGTTGTTTTCCAGAATCAATACAGACTAGTCCTAGTCAATTTTATTTCTTTAATTGTTCTAGATCTATTGACATTTTCTTTTCAGTCAATTTTGATAATTTATTTACAAAACTGTTACCGTGTGACTTCCTTATGATCACTCATAAAAGACACCAATGTGGCTTCCTCTTACTTACCCTTGGATCCCTCATTCTGGGTGAAGCCACCTTGAGTGTCATGATGACACGCAAGAAAACTTATGTCTGAAGAGGTCTACGTGGTGAACTGAGGCCTCCTGCCAACAGCCGAGTGGGTGAACTGTCTTGGGAACAGAGCCTCCAGCCCATGTCAAGCCTTCAGATGCCTGCCCTGCCAGCCGGCACCCTGACTGAAGCTCTGCGGAGTTCCAAACTAGAACCCAACAGCCAAGCTGCTCTGGAATTTCTGACCCGCAGAACTTGTGAAATAATAAATGTTTCTTGTTTTATGTCCCTATGTTTTGGGGTAATTCATTATGAAGCACTAGGTAACTAGGATAATCATATAATTTTTAAATGACCACACAAAGTATTTATATCGTATATGACAAACACAGTTATAATATCATCGAGAGCTTATACAAACACTAAGAAAAACACTAAAACTTGAATAGAAAAATAAGAAGCGTAGACGAAAAAATCATTTACGAAAAGAAGTGTCAATGACCAAAATGCACATATATTCAACTTCCCTAAAAACTCAAAGAAGTGTAAATAAGAAAAACCATGTTACAATTTTTACCTATCATATTAGCAAAGATTTAAATAATGTATTTAATGCAAAGGAAAAGATGATACAACTTGAACTCTCCCTCAGGGATCATAGGGCTACAAATCAGCACAATATTTCTAAAGAGAAAGTTAACTATGGCCCAAAGACTTAAAACCACTCTTGAAACTGATATCTCTAGGAAACTACCCTTGGGATATTATTAAATCAATCAATTGATTAATTTATCAATAATTAATAAATTAAATGTACATTGAAAGGAAATACATCTCAACATAAATGGTGATTTTTACAAGGTGATTTGGGAGATGTTTCTTTAGAAATTTCTGTATTTTCCCACAGTTTTCCTCTAATATTATTTCATAAACAGAAAAATAAGCAAGTATTAATTTTCAGTGCAAACAGAAAATTGTATATAAGTATGAAATGTGAAACTGTCGGGGTGTTAGGAAGTCAAGAAACAGTCAAGACACGTACAAATGCAGTGTCCCCTTTTCCTGGCTTTTTAAAGGTACATCTTTCTAGGTCACCTCAAGGCTCAACAAATAAAAGTTAAATTCACTTAAGGGAAAATCAATTATGTGCTTCACATGTGCTAGCCAATCACCTCCCATGGGGGAGATTTTACTTTCTCAAGTTTCAGATTAAGAAAGCAGAAATCAGCAGTCATGTGATTAGGCAGACTGAGAGCAGCAGAGCTGGGACTGACCTTGGAACCTCTAAATACAAGGGTGGAGCCCTTTCCAAGACCCACAGACCCACCCACGCCCTAAATCCTGCAGGAATGGCCTCTATTCATAACCGCTGGAGGCCATGGGCTAGACATTTTGCTGCAGGACAAGGGGAAAGCTTGAACTAACCAGGTATAAGGCCCGTTCGTGGCAACTGCCAGGTGCCTCTTGCTTTACCATCACTCAGCTTTATGCTCCAACATCATGGGCTTCTAATGCTGTTTAGTGCAGGTTCCCATTCCTGACACCAGACTTGTTACCCAGATTTGTAGAACATATGTATTTTTTAAATTTTTTATTTAAATTCAATTTAAGTAACATATACTGTATTATTAGTTCCAGAGGTAGAATTCAGTGGTTCATCAGTTGCATATAACACCCAGTGCTCATTCCATCACGTGCCATCCTTAATGCCCATCACCCAGTTACCTCATCCCCCCACCTCTCCCCTCCGGCAACCCTCAGTTGTTTCTAGAGTTAAGAGTCGCTTATGGTTTGCCTCCCTCTCTGTTTTCATCTTATTTTATTTTCCCTTCCCTTCCCCTATGTTCATCTGTTTTGTTTCTTAAATTCCACATGTGACTAAAATCATATGGTATTTGTCTTTCTCTGCCTGACTTATCTCACTTAGCATAATACCCCCTAGTTCCATCCACGTCATTGCAAATGGCAAGATCGCATTCTTTTTGATGGCTGAGTAAGACATGAACAGACATTTCTCCAAAGAAGACATACAAATGGCCAACAGACACATGAAAAAGTCCTGAATATATATTTTTTAATTTAAATTTTATTTTATTTATTTTTTTCAGAGAGGGAGAATGAGCACAGGTGGAGAGGGATAAAGGGTGAGGGAGAGTGAGTCTCAAGCAGACTCCATGGTGAGTGCAGAGCCTGATGTGGGGCTCGATCCCACGACCCTGAGATCATGACCCGAGCTGAAATCAAGAGTCAGAAACTTAACTGACTGAGCCACCCAGGCACCCCTAGAACATATTTTGCCTCCCTGTCTTGACTCTGAGCATGTCATTGGGTAGAGCCAACACACGCAGTGAGTCTTCATACCCTGGTCCCTTTGGGCTGCCTGCTCAGCTCAGGTACCTCTCCCTGAGCCATCACACAAGGGGGCTCAGGGCTTAGTTTCTAATTCTCCCTGAGGTTTAGATTGTTTCCAAGACTTGGATGGTCTGGAGGAACAATAACTAAGCTTTGTTTCCAGATACATTCAGGTTGTACGCAGGGCTGTTTCCTCCCATCAATGTACATGCAGATGCACACATGCATGTGCATGGGCACGTACACACACACACACACACACACACACACACACACACACACAAACACAAGGAGTCTGGATAAGAAGCCTCACATTACTGGGCAGGTGAAATAAATGAATGCGACTTCTTGGGAATGAGTCTTTCTGGTAAACCAGAGTGTTTCAAGTGAAGAGAGCTCACCCAGAGTGGAGACCATCACATTTCAATGTGTGCCCTGGAGAACCTATCTAATGCCACTGATTCTGAGCAGCGTTTCCTAATATTTAGGCAACAGTAAGCACATAGTCTCATATTAGAATCCTAACCCTAATGTCTCGCTTTAAGGCCTTGCTGCCAAATCTGTTCCCACAACGCCCTGGGGCAGTGAGAACACCCCGCCCTTCCCCAGGCTACCAGGAGCTGAGCTGTGGCCTTGCATTGCCAGAGGAGGTCCATCATGGTACCAGTACTGACCTGGTGCTGAAGGGGCCAATGGCTTCATCAACTAGTCCCACTGGGAAAGACTTCAAAGGAAGGATGCTCAGTATTCCTGGACACGAAGAGTAATACTCATGGGAAGTAGATCAGATACCGTATGATAAGTGGGAAATTTCACCTCCCAGTGAGGACTAAGAATCATATTCCTTTTGGTTTCCTCTGAGGTGATAAGTAGATAATTCCTTTTTTTTTTTTTTTTTTGGTATAAACAAATTTTTTAAAAAAATTAAATCATGGCATCTTAAGGATGATTGCTGCTGTCACCGTTAACATTTTAGGTAAAGATGGTTCTATGGGGAAAGTGAACTCTTTGATCATTGGGTATTTGAATTTTAACCTTTTATTGGGCAAGACCTGGAGGCAAGATCTAAATATCCCTCCAGAAGTGTGAGTATAATTTGTTTCTAAGATCAGACACAATAATAATAATGATAATAATAATAATTTAATAAAAGTCACACTACAGAGAAATCTGGTAAAATTAGACTCTGAAAGACCATCTGGGCTCACTTGTCAATTTCCCAGCTTGTTGCAAACATCCGGGTTGAACTCTAATTTCTTTGTGTCCCTGCTGTGATTAGCTGCCTTTACTGGACGCCCGTAAGTCACTGAGGAGTTACCGGGATCCTTCGCGGGGCTGTGGGGGTACTGATGAGAGGTGTTTGCTCAGCTGCTCAGAACAAAGTAGAGAAGCAGGTGCAGGACCAGATGCCAGCCATCAAGGGCACAGAGAAGCATGGCTGAGACAGACCCGGGGGAGAAAAGGGTTATTGGCTGAATTGTGCCCCCAAAAGATGTTGAAGTCCCCAGTACCTGTGAATGTGACCTTATTTGGACGGAGAGTCATTTGGTTGCAGTTGATCAAGTTAAGATGAAGTCTTTAGGGTGGCCCTAAACCAACAGGGCTGATGTCCTTATAAACGGGAAATTTGGACACAGAGACAGGGACACGCAGAAGGAAGACAGTGTGAAGACCCAAGGAGAAGATGACCATCAAACCAAGGAATGCCCAAGACCACCAGAAGCTGGGGGAGAGGCCTGGAACAGATCGTTCCTCAGGGCCCTCTGAAGGAACCAACCTGGCAGACACCCTTCATATCCGACAAACTTCCAGAACTGTGAGATGATAAACTTGTTATCAAGTCACCTAGTTTGTGGGTATTTTGTTATGGCAGCCCCACGAGATTAACGTAGGAGGCAATGAACTCCTCCCAGCATTGGTCTCTGGCCTGGGAGGTGAGGTCAGCAGCAGCGCCCTCAAAATCAGCTTAAAAACAGCTGGTTCCTGGCCACTCTGTTGGGGCTCATGCCTGAGTGAAGGATGGAACTTGGTATGGGTGGGAAGGCTTAATTTATGCCAGGTAAACCCCTTCCTAGATGAACAGAAGGGGACACAAAGGCCCAAATATTTGTTTTTGTCTTTTCACAGTGCAGTTATTCAAAGTACACAATTATTATACCCTCTCTGAGAAAGCACTTAATAGATGACCACTCCACGAAAAATTGGGCTTGGTCAGTGCCCTGTCCAGACTCCCCTTTGTCCCTTAGTAACGGTCACTGAATCACCCCAAGAGATCATTAAATATCTCCTCTGCTCTCAGAAAAGATTCATAGTTGCAGTCATAATTACTGGTTTTCAAATACTAATGTTCATAGAAATCTCCTGGGGGTCTAGAGTTCAGATTCCAAGAGCCCTCCACAGAGCTACAGAATCAGAATCTCTGGGGTTGGGCTTAGAAATCTCTAATTAACCATCCTCCCTTCTCCCCCTCCTCTCCCCTCCCCTAGGTTCTGGTACAGGCAATTCGATCATCCCTCCTTGAGAAACACTGTGGAAATGACTGATGTAAGTGTATGGCTTTACCTCTGTGACATCGGCATTTTTGTAAGCAATACAACCTCAGCGGTCTAAAGCCAAAGGTATGAAGAGCTAACTGTGGAATGTTAAGCTTGGGTGAGTGGGATGGTGGGGACATCTCCGATAGCTCCTCAGCTGGGCTGTGCTCATTTGTAAGTCATTGGGTAGGGAGTTGTTTCTCCATACTTTCTCTGTTGCCCAAATATATGGGTGGCCCCTACAATGGTGACTATCAGTCTAGATCAGGTGGCACAATGGGGAGTTATGACATTCTGTGAAATGAGTCATGACATATTGACACATTTAATTCCATCTTCGAAGTGCCATGCCTCTGTGTCTGGTGAGAATGTAACTTTATCATGTGTAATATAACATGACAACCTGGAGAATATGAGGACAGCAAGTTGCCATATCAAGCACGAGTGACACATTCATGGCTCATCTTTTGCCATGGTGATTTTGGTGATTCATTTCCTCATAGGCCAGCAGGCAACCAAAGAAGCCCAAACTGCATGACATTTAGTGGAGAAAATTTTTTAAGTAAAAAATTTGACCCATTGATTTTATTTTTTTTCCTGTAAATTGATAAATTTATGTGTAGTGAAGGGACACCTCAGACCAACTCGAGAGTTGGGCTGGAGACTCATTTTTCTTGAGGAAATCCATTTCTGCCAAGCCTTGAAATTATGGCCAAGGGATCCCTAAATGGATATTAGTTCTCCCATGTGTATGTGTTGGCAGGGTGGGCAGGGTTACATATAAAAATTACCAATGAGTTTTTTCCAGTGACATAGAGTATTTTAAAGATGCTATCTAAAATTAAGCAAAAACAAAAAAAATTCTTAGGTGTGTGGTAAGTGTGTTTATTTATTTATTTATTATTTTTAGCTTTTTTTATAGTAGAAGTGTTTAGATGGCATAACCTGAAGTGTCAGAGTACAGGGAACCAGCAGATTTCATTTACACAGAGCAGAGCATATTTTAGTTTTATGTATTTTATGTATTATATATTTTATAATTTTACATTTTACAAAATATATTACATTTTATATTATGTATATTATGTTTATTTGCCTATAATAAAATTTACATTTCATATTTATATACTGCATATTTTATATTAAAGCAAATATAAGTATGTTTTAGAGTAGACTGCAAAGTTCAAATAAGTGTTTTAGAAAAAACTCTAGATTTCAAAGAAATATTATGTTTGCAATGGGTGTCCTAGGGATTCAGCCACTCAGATACCAAAACATAAAAATATAATTAATTTAAGTGAAAAAGCACAAGACAAATATGTATAGTGCATGAATGCAATGTTGTAGCAAAAGAAAAAATCATATATATATATGTGTGTGTATGTATATCTCAGAAAAAGGTTATCTTTCTTGGTAGAATTGGGCAATTTGGATGATTTTTATTTTCTTCTCTATGCCATATTTTTATTTTTCATATTTTCCACTAAGCATGTATATTACTTACATAATCAGAAAAATATATAATTCCCTGCCAAATTTTCCATGCAGTTTTGTATTTACTTAATTATATTTGTAAATGTATTTTCTACAAGATGTTGCAAGCTCCTGGTAAAACCATGAGCAGAACTCTTCAGGGGGATTCAGCAATACTAACTACAGGGAAGACCACTACCCATCTTCTGAGCTGCTATTATGCTCCCACTTATGATCTGGCTCTCAAGTTCTGTTTGCACTATTCTCAGCAAACACTCCTCTAGCTAAAAGAACATTCACATATGCATGGCTTTTTCATCATATAGTAAGTAACTGATGTTAATTCCAAGGAACTTTCTGAGGCAGTCTTGGACATATTGCTCTAGTGTTTCAAAATAACAGTGTTTGATCTCTTTTAAGCTCTCCACACGGTGGGACAGGCCGCAGAGTTCAAGGGTATGTCTCTCTTTGGTGAAGTGTAAAAGGTGAGCTCACTCAAAGAGTGAAGAAAAATGAGTTAGCTGGAACCCTAAAATTCTGGTGCCTGTTAGTCATGCCGGGTGCCATGTCCTGATTCTCTGCACCCAGGGAACTTGATAGAAGTGGTGGCAGTGGCCATGTTTGACTGAAGCATTACAAGGAAGGTAACACCAGAGACAGCCTCCTACTTTGGAAAAGATGGTTAAAATCAACTGGAAAAACAAATTCCTTTTTACCTCCTCTGAAGACTTTCATTAGGAGTGTTTATTCTTGGATGATGGGGATTAAGGGAAAAGGTATTTCAGATGTTGGTGCGGGGCCGGATGCAGAGACGCTGGCTTTCAGCTTGTAACAAAATTATATAATGCACACTTTTGTAAGAGCTGTTTAATCCCTCCTACTTAGGGATCTTGCTAACTAAAAACAGACTTCCTTATTGATATTTATGACTAATGCTTTGGTAGTCATTACTAAACTTTTTTTGTCTCAAACATTTTTTTGGAACGACTGTTTTTCAACAATTTTTTACAGTGGGATGATGAGAGAGATGATTTTCTTCCATTTGGAGGGCATGAATCCAAGCACAAAACGAGATGTGAGTTTCCGGGAGGCAGAGCATGGTCAGGCTTGACAGCTTAGAGAACAGCCCACCCCGTCTCTCCCCAGGCACTCATTTGTACCGCAGCACACCCACCCTCCCCGGCACGGCCGAGCAGAGTGCTTGCACACTGGCCTGAAATTTGCTGTAATGTCACTATTGCCACCAGAGCCCGGTGCCAACCCTGTTTCCAGATCAGAGTCTCCCAAGAGGGGAGAGAAAGCCTGCTACCTCTGGGTACATCTGTTCTGTGAGAAGCTTCAAGCCTGCTTGATGCACGTCATTTCTTCAATCCTCTCAACTTGACTTTGAGGTTGACATTACAGGTGAGTAAACTGAGGCTCAAGAAACTAAGGGAAGAGCCTGACTTCATATTTGTAGGTGACAGAAGTGGATTCAAGCGAGGGTTGTGCTGGAGCCTGAGCTACTCTATATACCATGCTATCTTGCCCTTGTTGTTTTTAATTTGCCTTCTAAACAGAAATAAAAGGAAGACAGAGAAGGACCAAGGCAAGAGAGGAGTTAACTGGGCAAGACAGATGGTTTTCTTTTACAGAAAGATTAAATTCTGAAGATTCTTCTTTGTCCTTTAGAGAGCCTTAAACAAGGGTCTGAGCAAATTGTTCATACCTGTGCCCAAACTACAAACATATAGGACCCATGCAAGAAGCAAAGCAGCAGGCCATTTCCTCATCTGTACATGAAGCTGGCCCCTCCTTATCTCATGGTGCAAAGTTCTCCTAAGGCCAAGCCTGGAAAAGATTTGTTGATTACCAAGCACCGGAGTTACTATTACTGTCACTATTGTTTTTACAAACTCTGGCCTTTGTGAAGGTACAACGAGAAAGGCAGCCAGAATTTCTTCTACGCAGCTTGAATGTGAAAACCATTAATTTGGTTCCTCTGGGCAAGTAGTCCTAATGGATCAAGATTCAAAATATACAGTCTGGATTTTTTTTCAGTTAATCAAATATGCAAGTAATTAACTTTTCTTTATTGTAGAGCCAAAATAACTAGAATGAGGTTGAACAGAAAAATGCGGTGATTCTGAGTAACTCAGCAAGGCCTAGTCCTCTGTGAGGAACAGAGAACCTGGGAGCAGGCCCCCCGACATACCCACCATGGCCAAACTGTAACCTTCACAAACAGGGCCACACAAAACTTTCATTTTTCAGGATCCTATGTAGAAGCCAAACGTGGAACACGCATTACGTTTAATACACCCAGGTTGTGGGAGCCAGTGTTGGGTATGGGAGGAGCATATCTGTCACTGGGGGCTGTGGAATACAGAAAAAAGAAGCTGAAAGAAGAATGGGGAGTTTCCTGGGGTGGCGGAGACTCTGAGATGTAGGTGGAGGGAAAGAGCCCTATGTGAAGGTAAAATCTAGAATCAAGAAGAAACAAGACTGACTCTTTATCTTGACGAAGTTGAAGCCATAAAGTCCCCTGACCCCCTAGACATTCTAGTGTATCCCCTCTATAGTACGATGACCAAAATTGGAATTTAGCATGGACACAATGTTTATCTAATCCACTGTCCATATTCACATTTTTTTTTCAATTTATCAAATACTATCACCTCTAACTGTTTCTTTCCTGTGGCCCAGGATCTAATCCAGGATCATGCCTCACATTTAGTTATCCTGTCCCCTGAGTTTCCTTGAATCTGAAACAGTTTCTCAGGCTTTCTTGGACTTCAGCAACCGTTAGAGGTTTGAAGCACATGGGCCAATCATTCTGTAGAATGTTCCCCACTTCAGCTTTGTCTGGAATCTCTTCATAATCAGATTCCAGTTATGCGCTTTTGGCAAGGGAACCACAGAGGCAATGTTGTGTTCTCTTCAGTGCATTGTAACAGGAGGCACATCATGTTGGCCTAACAATATTAGTTCTATTAACTTTTATCATTTGACTAGGAAAGTGTGCACTACGTACCTCCTCATGAAGTTACTATGTTTCTCTCTGCTTAGAAATCAAGAAGAAACTCCCCACTGTGTGAAGAAATATGAGCTCCATATGTGAGATTCACAATTTCTACAAGAAGATGGCTCAAGACCTGGGCAAAGAGCTAGAGAAACACTTCCCATTATCGCAAGGTGGTCTTCTTCCAACAGGACAGAACCACAAAAAGCTAGGGGGAAGCTGTGTCCAGCAAGAGAAAGTTCCAGGAGCTAAGGAAAGAAAACGATCATGTGAGGCAGATGCTAGCCGGTGTGGAGTCCAACTGCCGGCCTGTCCTGAGGGACCCTCTTCTGCTGCTCTGCCCACAGAGGCCGGGAAGTGTCAGGGGGACCCTGGGGTCATCTGGCCCCCAAGGAGGAGGGAAATCCCGTTGTGAAGGCACAAGGATTGAAGTCCCCTGCAGGTGTGACTCAGCCCCACTTAGCTGGGCCCTGAACAACCACACCCTGCCACACCATCTACGTGGATTTTCTCTTATTAAAAATAAATTTGATTTTTCTCTTTTTAGTTTAGCTACTATTATTTAACTGATGCCATGATTGCTCTTATTGAAATTTGTCATATAACTTAAGTTAGTATTTTTAAAATACAGATTCAGTGATATAATTCTCAGGAATACAGATTTCCTCATCATTGGACCCTGTAGAATTAGATAGTGTAAGTATTGTGTTTCAATTTAAATAAAAGGTCCACTAGGACATGCCATCCTCAGAGTTTGACATGAGAGAGACACTTAAAACATTTCTATGTCCTGGAAGCTGTCATTGGAAATCGGTACAAGTAGGGGTGCCTTGGTGGCTCAGCTGGTTGAGTGTCTGCCTTTGGTTCAGGTCATGATCTCAGGGTCCTGGGATTGAGCCTCACATTGGGCTCCCAGCTCAGTGGGGAGACTGCTTCTCCCTCTCCCTCTGCCCCTCTCCCCTGCTCATGCTCTCTCGCTCCCTGTTCTCTCTCAAATAAATAAATAAAATCTTAAAAAAAAAAAAAAAGAAATCAGTACAAGTAATTTATTATTTGCCAGGAGGAATTTTGATTTTTTTTAGAATTTTGATTTGTTTAGAAATTTTTATTAGTTTAGCCCCACATTCTTTGATTACTTTAGGGGATTCGTTTCCTAACCACTGTTTTCTTATTTTGTAATTTTTAAACTTTTGTTGTTTTGTTTAATGTATTATTTGTTCTTTAAATGTTTCTAATATTTAGCAGACAAAATAAAAGTTTCCCTTGATAAAATAAAAGTTTCCCTTGATGGAAAGTCAACACACACACACATATACACACACTCTCATATACATACACAGAGGAGGGGGACAGCTCAAAGGTGAACCTGGAGTGGAAAGTGGAAAGGTAGACAGACTCTTTCTTTCATGATTTTATTTATTTGGGTCCTTTCTCTTTTCCTTTTGATAAATCTGGCTAGGGGCTTATCAATTTTGTTAATTCTTTCAAATAACTAGCTCCTAGTTTCGTTGATCTGTTCTATTGTTTTGATTTCTATATCCTGTATTTCTGCTCTAATTTTTATTTCTCTTCTCCTACTGGATTTAGGCTTTATTTGCTGTTCTTTTTATAGCTCCTTTAGGTTTAAGGTTAGCCTGTGTATTTGAGACTTTGCTTGCTTCTTGAGGAAGCCTGTATTGCTATATACTTCCCTCTTTGGACTGCCTTTGCTGTGTCCCAAAGGTTTTGGGCTGTGGGCTTTTCATTTTCATTTGCTTCAATGTATTTTTTTTTTAATTCTTCTTTAATTTCCTGGTTGACCCATTCATTCCTTAGTAGGATGTTCTTTAACCTCCATGTGTTTGGTCTTCCAAATGTTTTCTTGTGATTTACTTCAAGTTTTATCACATTGTGGTCTGAAACTATAAGTGGTATGACCTCAGTCTTTTTGTATTGGTTGAGGCCTGATTTTTTTTTAATTTTTTATTGTTATGTTAATCACCATACATTACATCATTATTTTTATTTTTATTTTTATTTTTTTTTAATTTTTTTATTGTTATGTTAATCCCCATACATTACATCATTAGTTTTAGATATAGTGTTCCATGATTCATTGTTTGTGCATAACACCCAGTGCTCCATGCAGAACGTGCCCTCCTCAATACCCATCACCAGGCTAACCCATCCTCCCACCCCCCTCCCCTCTAGAACCCTCAGTTTGTTTTTCAGAGTCCATCGTCTCTCATGGTTCTTCTCCCCCTCCGACTTCCCCCCCTTCATTCTTCCCCTCCTGCTACATTCTTCTTCTTTTTTTCTTTCTTAACATATATTGCATTATTTGTTTCAGAGGTACAGATCTGCGATTCAACAGTCTTGCACAATTCACAGCGCTTACCAGAACACATACCCTCCCAGTGTCCATCACCCAGTCACCCCATCCCTCCCACCCCACCCCCCACTCCAGCAACCCTCAGTTTGTTTCCTGAGATTAAGAATTCCTCATATCAGTGAGGTCATATGATACATGTCTTTCTCTGTTTGACTTATTTCGCTCAGCATAATACCCTCCAGTTCCATCCACGTCGTTGCAAATGGCAAGATCTTATTCCTTTTGATGGCTGCATAATATTCCATTGTATATATATATACCACATCTTCTTTATCCATTCATCTGTTGATGGACATCTTGGCTCTTTCCACAGTTTGGCTATTGTGGACATTGCTGCTATAAACATCGGGGTGCACGTAGCCTTTCGGGTCCCTACTTTTGTATCTTTGGGGTAAATACCCAGTAGTGCAATTGCTGGAACATACATCATTAGTTTTAGATGTAGTGTTCCATGATTCATGGTTTGTGCATAACACCCAGTGCTCCATGCAGAATGTGCCCTCTTTAATACCCATCACCAGGCTAACCCATCCTCCCACCCCCTCCCCTCTAGAATCCTCAGTTTGTTTCTCAGAGTCCATCGTCTCTCATGGTTCGTCTCCCCTCCGATTTGCCCCCCTTCATTCTTCCCCTCCTGCTATCTTCTTCTTTTTTTTTTTCTTAACATATATTGCATTATTTGTTTCAGAGGTACAGATCTGAGATTCAACAGTCTTGCACAATTCACAGCGCTTACCAGAGCACATATCCTCCCCAGTGTCTATCACCCAGTCACCCCATCCCTCCCATCCCACCCCCCACTCCAGCAACCAGTTGAGGCCTGATTTGTGGTCAAAGTGGCACCTGCACCCCAATGTTTATAGCAGCAATGTCCGCAATAGCCAGACTATGGAAAATTATGGAAAGAGCCTAGATGTCCACACCTTTGCAGACAAGACCAGGGTCCCTGGACAACTGAGGGAAACCAGATCAGGAGAACGGGCCTCGCCCGGGAAGGAGGCCTGAACACTCTGCCCTGATTGTCTTGTGCGCACAGACGGACGTGACCTGGCCCTGCCTTGAGCCCCTAGGTTTGCTGTAGGGCCAGGTGGGCCTGAGTGGCTGAGCTCCGGGCCGGGATCAGCCCTTCCCACCTCCCCCAGGGCTTGTGTGATTGAGACAACTTTCTACTTCGCAGCAAAGTCAGAGAGAACTGTTTTCTGGAACCTGGCTGGCCTCCCCTCCCCCGGCCCAACTGCTCTGCCCCGCTTGCCGGGCACCGGCTGACCTCATAGGTGGAACTCTGCACAGGGTTCTGAGTGGTCAGTTGCGGCCACAGGACTCTGGCGCTCGGAGACAGAGCTGTGGAGCCCGACGCAGCCATGGAGGGCCCCCCCTCGGCCGCCGGATCCACTTGCCAGCTGGTGTTAGAGCACCTGTGGGGGGCGCTGCTGCTAATTTCTAGAAGCTGGGGACACAGCCCCAGTCTCCCCGTGTTGCCCTGGGCGGTGCTCGTATGGACTGTGCTGCTGGTTCTCCTCGTGAAGAGACGACTCACTCGAAGAAGCGCGAAGGCGCTGGGCCACAGGGGCTCTGCCCGCCACGAAGTGTGTGGAGCCCGCCCTGAGGAGAGTGGCCCAACCACACAAGCCGAGGCAGCCCTCAGGCCGCCCGCGGTGGTGGCCAGTCCTCCCTTGTTACAAGCCCTGTGCTTGTCGGCAATGAACGCAGACCTGAGCAGGCTGGTGCTTAGGGACACTGTCAACTCTCTGAGGAAGGCACTGAAGAGCCAGCCTCCCGACCTGCCCCAGGTCCCTGGGGAAAAACCCATCCTCAGAACATCGGAGAAGGATGGAGAACAGCTTCTGAGGAAAAGAACGAAGGATCGGAGTGAAAACACGCCTTTTCCAGAAGGACCTGAACCGCTCAACCAAGAAGTTTCGAGATGGAGGCAGAAAGGGCAGGAGAAGGAGGGGGAAGAAAGGCTGGAGCCGTCGAAGGCATGCATGGAGCCGGTCCCGAAAGATCAAGCCAGCCAGTCCCCGTCCAGGGCCGGACCCGGGCTGCAGGCCGTCCCCCCGCCTGACCTCCCTGCAGAGCACGCCGGTGCCGGGAGCCGGGGAGTCCAGCCAGAGAGGGGAGCAGGAAATGGCGATCAGCCCGCCCATCGGGCAGCAGTGGATCTGAAGGGCGTCCCTGACGATGCTGGCTGCCCTCGGTCCCCTCCAAGTCCCGAAGGGGAACAGCAACACAGAGCCAGACGACTGTGCGCAGAAAGGCGAGAGATGGCGGAGCTGACACGACAAATCCACAGCCTGCAAACCCAGGAAGCAAATTTGCAGAAGGAAACTTCACAGCTGGACAGGGAGATTCAGCCGCTGAAGCTGAAACGTCAGAACCCCCTGGATGAACAGGACCAATACATCCAGCGACTTCATCGAGAAGAGTTTCAAGCAGAAGCTCAGTGCATGGAAATGAAGAAGAAACTGGCCAGCGCGCACAGAGAAATGAACTTCACGTGCCAGATTCGCAACCTCTACAAGAAGATGGCCCAAGACCTGGGCAAGGAGCTGGAGAGAACCACCTCCTACTATCGCAAGCTGGTCCTCTTCCATCACGAAAGAGTCACAAGGAGCTGGGTGGGAGCTGCGTCCAGAGAGAGGGAGTTCCAGGAGCTAAGGAAAGAGAATGATCGCTTGAGGCGGATGCTAGCCGGTGTGGAGTCCAGCTGCCGGCCTGTGCTGAGGGACCCTCTGGGTCCTGCTGCTCCGCCCACAGCCCACGCAGCCTGGGGAGTGTCGGGGGGTCCCTGGGGTCATCTGGCCCCCAGGGGGGAGGGAAGGCCCACTGTGAGGGCCCCGGGACCCGGAGTCGCCTGCAGGGGTGACCAGGCTCAGGGCAGCCGGGCTCTGAGCCGCCACAGCCCGGCTCAGCATCTGCGCGGAGCTCCGTGAAGAACGTCTGATGGCTCTCTCTCTAGTGAAACGGCTACTATTTCGGAACTGACGCCACAGTGACTCTCCGCAGGATAGCGGTGTAACCCCATCGCGGACTGTGTAACTAGAGCTTCGTCCACATTGTCATGAAGACATAGCTTCCCTGCCGGACGCTTTAGAACTGTCTGCTGTGGGTATGGTGTTCGGATTTAAATTAATGCCACTGGGACTGAAGACATCCTCTATCGTGGACATGGATAGAGACTTTCAAACAAGACCATTTCTGTGCTCTAGGACTAGGGTTACAGTTCCGCAGAAAGAACTCAGTATTTATGTGAATAAAATGTGATTGCCTTAAAAAGAGAGAGAGAGAAAAACTTAAACAAAACAACATCTCACTCAAACTGTATGAAATAGTTAGTGTAGTCCTAAATTCAAATTTTAGTCCGAAATTCAAATTTTAGCCCTCAACTCATATTTTAGTCCTTAATTTTTCTTTTAGTCCTAAATTCATGGGATTAGTTTAATCTTAAACTTATAGATAGGAAAGCTTAAGAATCTGCAACCATTTCTTCCTTGTTCCATGATTTTTTTCTTAATCTTTGTTGTTTTGTTTAAGATACTATTTATTGTTTAACATTTATGAATTTTAAGCAGTCAAAATAGAACATTTTCTCCCGATGACAAGCATACACTCCCATGCACGTGGACGCGTGCACACGCACACACCCCAGCATGCAGAATCTAGACTATTGCTATTCTTTTTGAGTACCTGAAGATGTAAAAATAGAATTGACAATTTCATTAATTGCTTATAGATAAATAAATTACTGAAAGGAAAAAAACGTGTGTGTGCAATGTGTAAAGAGAGCAAAGGCTCCTTGATCTTCTGCACAGAGAGCAGAGTGTCCCGATGGACCAGGGAAGATCCCAGGCAGGAGCACTTCCCCACACGGTGCGGAGGAAGAGGCCAGGGGACAGTCCCCAGCTGCAGCAGGGAAGAGGGCAGGACCAAGGAGGGGGCTCCCAGCTTCCAGCCACAGGGGGAGGCGGTCCCACCCCTGGGCCTGGAGGGAGGACAGGGAGGTGGCATCTGCTGAGCCCAGTGGGGGGCTGTCCCAGGAATGGGGCAAAGTACCCCCCTCTGCCCTCCAGGCCTCCATGGACTGCTGGTGCAGGGCAGCCCCCAGAGGGCCTAGAGAGCCCACAGGAGAGTCAGCCTCGGGCACAGGGCAGGCAGAAAAGAGTCCAGGAGCAATTTGGAGAAGGACCCGCACTCGTGACTCTATTTGACCCAAAGTGTGCCTGTGTGTGTTACTGCCTGCATTCGCACCCATACATGTAGTGAGAATCTCTGCAGCTTCTATGATGTCTTTAGCGATGTCCTGCTGCATGTGGTGAGGCCAGAGGACCTCCAGGGCTTCCGTCCTAGTGGGGGCAAGGCCAGGGAATCAAGAACAAGGGGACAAGGAATAGCAATCTCTGCTCTGCAGAGAATTCCAATAGGGTGACGGCTACCGGGGTCAGGGGCCACACCCAGAGGGGACATGCAGGCTGAGATGAAGGTCACAGGAGGTAGTCTGGGAGAGCAGGGGGCAGAATGTTCCAGGCAGGGAGCACAGGAGTATAAAGGCCGAGGCAGGGCTGTGCTGCCGGGGCTGGGGAAACAGGGCACAGGTGACAGGGAAGGGGGCAGGCAGCAGGGCCCCTGCACAGAGCTCTCCCTCGTGCAGGGTAGAGACCCCCGGGGCGGGTGTAGACCTGGAGACAGGGGCTGGTGGCTGGGCACGGGTGTGATGTGTGTTCTGCACAGATCTGCGTGGCTTTGGGGACAAGGGAACGAGGGGAGGGGGAGACGGGGCTGGATTCTGGGAGAGGGCTCACGGGGTCTGCATGGAGCACTGGGGGCTGGCACTGGGGTGGTCATCATGGAGATGGAGGGGGAGGACAGATCGGGGCTGTGTTGGGGCAGTTGGGGGGTCAGAGGAGAGGCAGGAAGAAAGACTCCCTCCTTCTGTAAGATCGCTGTGTGTTGTCTGGGCGTCCTCAAGGAACCCTTAGAAAAATCTCTGCGTGGGGCCCTGAGGAGAGTCAGCAAGGCATGGACCCATTGCACGCAGTGGGGAGCCCGCTTTCTGAGGAGTGCGGCGTGGAGTAGGCCTGTCCATTCGGGCTCCCGCCAGGTTTCCACCGTCCCTGACGGCCCTCGTGAGCAGGTGGTCTCACCTCCGAGCTGCTCCCACAACAGGGACCCCAAGGGCAGCTTCGGGAGGGGCTGGAGTGCAGGGGGAGGATTTCCAAGGGGACGCACGTCCTACCTGATGGAGCCGACACTGCTACCAGTGGGAACCATGACAAATTTAAAAAGAGAAATTTTAAAAAGAGAAAAAGAGAAAGAAAGAAAGCGCATATGAATCACCTGAACACCTTGTCACAGAAAGATTCGGATTCCTCAGGTCGTGGAGCTGAGACCCTGCTCGGCCCCCATGGGCTCTCTATGCTGGGACCAGATGGGGAGTAGCCAGGATCCTTAGATGATGATGGGATTGGAGTGGGGGCAGTCGGAGCGGGCAAGGGCATTTCTGGCAAAAGGCCCATCAGGGGAAAACCCCGGGGCACAAACAGCCTAGTCTGGTGAGCAAGGCAAGGTTGTGCAGTTAGCTTTCTGGAGCCCAGAAACTCAACGCTGGGAGGGTGGGGGCAGGAGTCGGAATAGATGCACACCCTGTGCACACGTACTGTTCCCACTTACCCTGTCCAGGGCTCCCGTCCTCACGGGCAATCTTGTCCCTCGAACAATGCCCATTTCAGAGGAACACAATGAACCATAGACTTGAGATGCCTCCTGGGGAGGCCAGCCGTGGAGGAACCGTTTTGCTCAGGCAGAGCAACAGCTTTGCAGAGAAGGAAACTCTTCAGCTTGAAGCTAAGTCAACGCCTTCACACCACACCACACACACATACACACACACACACACACACACACACGCTCATCTGTCCCCTGAGCAGGTTTCTGACAACTCAACGGGCTGTGCACTTACTGACACAGCAAATGCAAACACAGCTTCTGTCTAAGGATTTGGTAACAACGTATATTTTCACCTCTCTTGGGCTTAGAGAATATGTATTTTACTGTTGTCCACCTCAACTGAAGAGTAGAAATACAGCTATTTAATACGGTTTTTGAAGCCTCACAAAATCTACATGCTTTCTCATTTCAAGCAGCAAATTCTCCTCTGACGATTCCCGCAGGTACAAGTTTCAGGGACAGCTGCCAAAAAGACTGTGTACTTCGTAAAGGGTGATATGCTGGTTAGACTTTTATTTTTCAGTCACTCACTCGCTCATTGGGAATGATTTATGAAGGGCCTTCTGTGTGTGCCAGGCACCAGGCCGATTTGGGTACCGCTAAGAACACGACAGACGAGGTCCCAGCCCGAAGGAGCTGACCTTGAGCAAGACGCAGCTGGTGACCCAGGCCCTTCCCGGGAGGACAAAGGCCCCGTGCCAAGGTCCCTCTCCGGTTCGGGTTCCCGGGAGCCAGGGAGCACAGCAATGTCAGGGAAACTTAAATAATTAGCGTTTATTAGACCAGATTACAGAGCTGGAAGAATCGCATCACAGATGGAACAATGGAAACAAAAAAATAGATGAAGCAAAATCACAGGAGGAAAAGTCACGCATTCACCCGGTTCTTATAAAATTGCCAAGAAGGACTTACAGGATGGAAATCTCCAGCCTGGCCTCTGACCTCAGGCTTCTTTCTCAGGAGGAGCCCGATCGATCGCGGCTCCTCGCACCCTGAGCCCAGAGCTGTGTGCACGAGGAGGCAGCTTTGCAGAGGCCAAAGGCACAGGATGGACTGGGGGCACATGGCTTTCGTCCCAGGAGCCTCATCTACTCGCATGTGAAACCAGAGTAAATCATTCTTGCCCAGCACGGTTGCGCCCAAGGGAGAAATCACGCTTGTGTTGTTCTCCAAGAGGGTAACTTGGTGCCAGGCACACCGCCGAGGGGCCTGGGCGGCGGGGAGAACCAGGAATACAAGTCCTCTTTATGTAAAATGTTGCCATTGTGCTCATCATGGGTTTCTGCATAAATTTTCATTCTTAAAAATAATATTGCATGCAAATATTTATCTTGATTACTGAGTTTTCTTGGCATGCCTTTTATCTTTTTATTATTATATAATACACATATATAATTTACCATTTTACCTATTTTTTTAAAGATTCAAATATTTATTTTAGAGAGTGAAGTGTGCAAGCGGGAGTAAGGGGAGGGGCAGAGGGAGAGGGAGAGAGAAGCAGAGAAGCAGACTCCCCACTGAGCATGGAGCCCAACTCGGGGCTGGATCCCAGGACACGGAGATCATGACCTGAGCTGAAACCAAGAGTTGGAGGCTTAACCGACGGAGCCAGCCCGGCGCCCCTACCTATGTTTAAGTGTAAAATTCAGTGGCATGAAGCACATTCCTGTTGTTGTACAACCACCCCCACCATCTACCGCCAGAATTTCTCGTCCTCCCAGACTGAACCTCTGCCCCAGGAAACACACACTCTCCTCTCCCCACTGACCCTGCCCCTGGCACCCTCTATCCTCCTTTCTGTGTCTAAGAGCCTGACTGCTCCAGACACCTCATTTAAGTGGGATCACACAGCGTCTGTCCTTTGGGACTGGCCAGTTCTGCTGAGCGTGATGACTTGAGGGTCATCCACGCTGTGGCAGGTGTGAGAACGTGAGGATGTCATTCTTTTTTAAGCCTCAGTAAGATTCCGTGTGGGGCTAAGACCACATTTCTTTCACCCACGTGTGCATCAACGGACATTTTGGTTGTTTGCCCCTTCCGGTTACTGGGAATGACGCTCCTGTGAACAGTGGTGTGCAGGTATCTGTTTGAGTCCGGACTTTCGGTTCCTTGGAGTATGAACTCAGAAGCAGAATCACGGCATCCTATCGACAGATGAATGGATAAAGAAGATGTGGTATATATATACAATGGAATATTGTGCAGCCATCAAAAGGAACAAAATCTTGCCATTTACAACGACGTGGCTAGAACTGGAGGGTGTTACGCTGAGCGAAATAAGTCAATCAGAGAAAGACATGTATCATATGACCTCACTGATATGAGGAATTCTTAATCTCAGGAAACAAACTGAGGGTTGCTGGAGTGGTGGGGGGTGGGAGGGATGGGGTGGCTGGGTGATAGACACTGGAGAGGGTATGTGCTATGGTGAGCGCTGTGAATTGTGCAAGAGTGTTGAATCACAGACTTTTACCTCTGAAACAAATAATACATTATATGTTAAAAAAAAAGAAGATAGTAGGAAGGGAAAAATGAAGGGGGGGAATCGGAGGGGGAGACGAACGAGCAGAGACTATGGACTCTGAGAAACAAACTGAGGGTTCTAGAGGGGAGGGTGGTGGGGGGATTGGTTAGCCCGGTGATGGGTATTAAGGAGGGCACGTTCTGCAGGGAGCACTGGGTGTTATACTCAAACAATGAATCATGGATCACTACATCAAAAAGTAATGATGTAATGTATGGTGATTAACATAACAAAATAAAAAAATGTTAAAAAAAAAAAAAGAATCACAGGATCTTACGGGAACTCCAGCTTTGATTCTTTGAGGAACCTCCCTCCTGTTTCCCACAGCAGCCACCACATTTACATTCACACCAGCAAAGGCACAAGGGTCCCAGTTTCTCCTCATCCTCATGGACACTTGTTCCTTTCTGCTTTTGATCTCCGATGACAGCATCACAATGGGCCTGAAGAGGACACCCTCTCAGACTTTGTGCCCGAGGAGAGGTGTCCTTCACCCCACCCGGCCACGGCTTCCTGTCTCCCATGGGTGGCCCAGGAAGAAGCCCCATGCCTGTTCAAGGATTAGGGTTCTGTCCTGATGGAACCCCAAAAAGGGAGCTTTCCTGTGTTCCCACATGGACCCACTGACTGCTTGGTGTCTTGGCTAAGACCACACGGTCTGTGTCCCTGAGCCCACGGGTCAATTCCCACAGATGTAGGTGAGCCATTGGAAATATGGGAAGGACTAGGGTCCTTCAAGGCAGGTCCTGACCTCTGACAAGCCACACGTCCTCAGTTTGGTGACCAGAGTGCCATCTAACAAACAAACAAAGTGCTGAACACCACTTAAACTAATAAAAAAAAAAAAAAAAAGAGGATTTGAATAATATCATCTCATACATGTTCTTCTGCAACTTGATTTTTGGCTCAGTCGCCTGTTCTGGAGAATTGTTCACATTGATGGATGCAGCTCTAGTTCATTCCTTTGAGAGACTAAAGAGAGTCTTGTATACGAAGACCTCCTTTACCAGCCCCTGGGGGCTAGACGGGTTGTTTCCATAACTGTGTGCCCTGCGCCTGACCCCACCTGTTCTGTTTCTGGGTGGATTTGACAGAGGACTTCCTCTGGTGACGCGGACAGTCTCACAAGTGGGCACAGCGGAGACCCCCCCAGCCGGGCAGGACAGGTAGACGAGCTCGTTATTACCCTCATTCCATGCGGATGGGAGATGCACACAGGGGTGCGTGCCCTAAAACCGAAAACCAGAAACACAAATGCCTGAGGGATCAGGGCACAGAACTAAGACAGGAAGACGGGCAAGGGGGAGTCAGAATGCTCTGTATACATTATGGGAATTCGAGAACTCAAAACCCTGGCCCCCAAATTTGGCCCTGAGCTTTCTGGGCCCAGCAGAGAGAGAAACCCAACCAGGGAGAAAACACTCTTCCTGAAAGAAGGAGGGACTTGCTCAGGACTAGGCTGTCAAAGAGCCTCCCCGTGGGGCCCACACCAGAGACCCTGAAATGTCACGAGCTGCGTCCTTCTGTGATTCTTTCGTATACCTGTCTCAAAAGAGGCATCCAGGGCCTCAGGGGGGTTTTCGGCAACTATCCTGAGCGGAGCCATGTGAAGACCCTGCCTCCCCCCTTGGCCATCTGAGCCCAGCAGCTGCCCAGTGAGCATGGGACCCACCTGAGTCGGGTGAGTCACCTAGGAAGGACGCCGTGCCCTGGCCACCGGCCTGGGGAACCGTGTGCCTTCCCTCCTGAGCTCCTGCTGACGGCGTGCTCTTCAGCCCCAGTCCCCCACCAGCATGGAAATCAGAGGGCAGGCCACACACCCAGGGCAGGGAACTCGTACCTGGACAGGCGGCCGGGTCAAGTCCTCAAGAATCGGAGACTAAGACGGCAATTTCACAGCGCTCCACCCAGAGGGTGGCTCAGCCTTGTTTGTAGGGCCGTGCGTACTCTCCCAAAGGATGTTTGGAAAAGGAACTTGCTATTTATCGTTTTAAGCTGTGTAAGTGAGGTTGCCGGGAAGTGACAGCTAACGATGGAAATGGGCCGGGTTTTTGGGAAGGACAACGCCGCTATGAACTGTGAAACCCAAGTTGTTGTTCAAGCTCAAGGTTAGGAAGACAAGTGCAGAAATTCTGGACTCGCTCCACTATCTGGGGGTCGCTGTCAGGATGCTGAGCATGCACACGGAAGGAGCGGGAATGACAAGTGACCCCTGCGGGACTGGGCCAGCAGATGCTGAGGGGCACGGGCTCCTTGTGCCGAAAACTCCAGGCAGAACAGGTGCTGCGGGCTCCCAGCTGGGTTGTCCTGGTACTCTCGGACCCCCGTTCCGCCCCTGGTGCTCTCGGACCCCCGTTCCGCCCCTGGTGCTCTCGGACCCCTGTTCCGCCCCTGGTGCTCTCGGGACCCCCGTTCCGCCCCTGGTGCTCTCGGAACCCCGTTCCGCCCCTGGTGCTCTCGGACCCCCGTTCCGCCCCTGGTGCTCTCGGACCCCCTTTCCGCCCCTGGTGCTATCGGACCCCCGTTCCGCTCCTGGTGCTCTCGGACCCCCTTTCCGCCCCTGGTGCTCTCGGACCCCCGTTCCGCCCCCGGTGCTGTGGCGCCTGGCTGGTGGCGGCGGCAGGCGTGTGGTCCACAAGACCAGGATGGTTTCAGGTGAAGAGCAGAGGGAGAACAGGGAGCGGTTTTCAGTGGCGACACACAGGACTGGGATAAGACGCTGACTATGTTCTGTCCCTGAAGCCCAAGCCAGTAATGGCTCAGGGTGCCAGAGGACGCCAGGCCACATCATCTGTGTCTCCACGGACGGGGCGCCCACCGGAGTCAAACGCAGAGTTGACAACCCCGCGCTCATTTCCGAGGCAGGCGCAAAGTCTCCAGTCCAAGGCTGGGACACAGAGCACGGTTCACAGAGCTGGTGAGGCCAGAGCAGGATTTGAACCCACGTCTATGGAAGAGCGGGGCTGGGTCCCTTGCCTTCTCTGATTTGCCCACGCACAGGCTGTGTCTCGGCTTGCCTCCCGCTTCCTTCTCTGCCCTCTCCTTTCTCCACCCGATCACCCTTTCCTTCCTCGCCTCCTCTTCCCGCCTGTCTGCCCGGAACCCGACCCAGTCCCGCCCGGACCGAGCCTGTTGCAGGCGCTGCGCACTCGGAGACACCTGAATGTGCTCGCTCACTCGGGAGCACTTGCAACAGCCTCGCTAAGTAACACGAAAGAGGGTAACGCCCCGTGTTTCCACTCAAAAATCAGGGGAGTGGAACACTTTACTCATCTCTCTTTGGCGGGTTTCCAGCTCTGGGTAACATGCACTTGATGATTTCAGACAGCCCTGCTCAGCCGTGATTCAGGGAGAGGGGCTTCCCGACAGAGAGAGGGGACTGCTGGGGGTCTGAGACGTGCTGGTGGGTGGGATGGTGAGGAAGGGGTGACCAGCTTTCCTGGAGTTCGGTTCCAACTCGGCCCCTTGTTGTTTTGCATCCCAGGAGCAAGGTGTCCACTCTGCAAGCCTCAATCTTTCCATCTGGTAAGTGGGGGGGGGTTTTCAATAGCGACGTCACAGTGTGGTTGTGAGCGTTCCCTGAAAAGCACAGGGCAGACTCACAGCCCAGCCCGGCAGGTAGGCAGAGCCTCGGCTCCCTTCAGCAGGCCAGTGAGGCCCACGGACCCCTTCCCAGATTTGTATGTTTAGATGCATAAAATAAAATCCAGAAGGATGACAAATAACACACAAATATCAAAATGGGTATTGAATTATAATTGCGGAAAGCAATGCATGTGCATCTTTACTAAAGCATGTGTAGTGAGGCCCAGGGGCAGGTCTAATGACTTGTAATTTCGGAGCAGAGAGGAGCAGAGACATGAGCTCCAGATTCCACAACAGTAACAAGGTGCTAGGAAATGTCTCTGATTCCACTGGTGAGGACATCCCCAGGCCTGCTAACGCTGCTGTAATTTGTTGCTTCTGTTCCATAGTCGAAGAAGATGCTACACTCCAGCTGGAAGCTCGTGAAAAAATAAAAACACAGCTTTTCCCACCCAAGTTCACTCATGGACCTCGAGGAGCCACTTCTCTGGGCTCAGGGTGGCCCCCCAGCCCGAGGCAGCAAGGTCGGGACGGAGAGAACTCCCGCCTCGTCAGAGCTGCGAACCTCGTGGGCAGTGAGGGTGTCAGGAATTCTGCATTTTGGTTTTTTGTTCCTTGCTGTTCTCCTAAGAAACACGTGCCAGGGGACAAGCCTTTCAGGCATTCCATTTCTAAGCATTCCGTTTCTCTACCTGAATATTAAGTTCAGAGATACGCTCATGTCTCAGCGAAAACCCGTGGGTGGAACGTTCTTTGAAATGTCAACTCCGAAATGAATCTGCAGGGCGCGGGCTGGAGAAAGCTCTGGGTTCTCCAGCAACAGCCTGTCCTGGATGCAAAGGGACGTGCGAGCCCTTCCTTGTCACTATTCAGGTAACGTTTTCAAGTTTTCAGAGTTGTGAGGTTGTCGCTGTGCAGGGGTTTTTAGAAGCTCTTTTTTTTTCCCCTATCAGTATTCCTCCTCGGCCTCCGCTGGCCCTGTCTGCAAGCTATCACCAGGTACCTCCGTAAGTCGTCCCATCGGGGAGGTTGGTCTCCAAACATCCAGCAGTGAAGGCTGAGGTTGGGTTCACCCAGCATCTCTGTCCCCTTCTCTTGCCTTCTGGGAACCACTCTCCTCAATGTGGGAATGACTTCCAACCCCGCAGTCCAGGGGTAGCCATGAGACCCCAGCAGGCCCAGGCCCAGGTCCCTTCCCCAGACAAATACAGGCACTAAGAAAGAGGGGACTTCTCTCCTTCTGAAATCACAAGCACCAAGAATCCTGGAATGCCGGGTTGCCAAAGGCCATGGTGTTCCTTTTGGAGATACTCTGTTTGAGCACTAAGTTACTGCAGAGAAAGCAGTAGAGCCAAAAGACAGCAAGAAGCAAAATCTTGATACCTGGGCCCTTGATTCAGCTGTTCCTGAAGCTTCTTTCCTAGTCTCAGAAAGGACCTAACCTGAGTCCCCTTTGAGGCTTAAGCAGGTTGAGATGAGTTTCTGCAACCTGCACGTGGAAGAATCCTATGGGTTCTATTTGATAACAATTCTGCTGATGAGCAAACACATCAGAACAGACAAGGAGAGGCAGCTCACAGGTTCAGTTGGCCACACCCAGGCTCCTACCTTACAAGTATAAGGACAGTGACAAGCTTCCCTGCTTCTGGGATTGCAGGGCCTTCTCCCTCTGGGGTCCTCCAACGCCCATGACAGTTGTCCTCTCCCTGGGTGGGTGTGGGGACATTGTTGTGCTCTGCTTCCAAACCTCCCCAGGGGACAGAGCAGGGACCACGAGTTGAGGGCCCTTCGTTGGCCGCTGACCCATCCCGGGCTTGGGGGTCCCGAGTTCCTGTGTGTGCAGGGGCACCTCCCTCCCGAGTCAGCTTCTGAGAAGTATCACCCCTGCCCTGGGGAAGAAGGAGGCTTCGGGGGCAAGACCCAGGCCTTTGCGGCCCCAGCAGTGACTCTCTGCATTTCTGAGCGAGGCTTCCTCCTGGGCCTTATAATCCCAGACCCGAAGCCTCACCTGTCCTGAAGGTCGGGGGCCTGAGGCTCAAAGGGGATGCCTGGAAGGGGCTGCACAAACACGACGGCCCGTGCCCTGCAGTCTCCTCCCTGGGCACCCCTGGAGGGCCAGGAGGGAAGAGGGAAGTTGGTTCTGACTGGCGCCACCATCCTCAGACTCCCGAAAATCTTATCCAGCCCTGAAGGACAGGGGCCCCATCCAGCAGATCCATGGATTGCTCGTGTCCTCCGTGAGGCACTTTTGCGCTCTGCTCCCCACACCAGCCTCTGGCCAGCGACCTTGGCAAATGCTCACGGGTGCAATTTTATCCTTAGTTTCAATGGTGGCCCATTTGGGGCTGGTTGTCGTATTTGAATTTTCTCTCCTGTCCCCACTGCTGATGAACTTTCCACCCACAGGCCCTCCTTGGGAGGCACAGGCTGTAGACGGAGGGCCCCCTAGGGAAACAGCCCGGGTCACTGGGTCACCTGTACGAGTCACCCCGTTGCAGGAACACGTGGATTGAAAAAGGACAGGCTGGCTCCACAGGTCCACGGGAGTGTCAGACCCGGCCGGTTCCGGTGGATTTCTCCTGAGTCGTTAGCACTGGAATCCTGTTCTCTTAGGTCATAGCTTTGGGGACACCCTCGGTCTCAGACCCACAGTGACCTGCCAGCCCACAGTGACCACACAGAGGAGGGAGGGAGCCTCCGGGGAGGGAGCACCTGGGACCTTTGCAGACAGGACCAGAGTCCCTGCGGACGAGGGAAACTTCAGATCAGGAGAACGAGCCTCGCCGGGGAAGGAGGCCTGAACACTCTGCCCTGATTGTCTTGTGCGCACGGACGGTCGTGACCTGGCCCTGCCTTGAGCCCCTAGGTTTGCTGTAGGGCCAGGTGGGCCTGAGTGGCTGAGCTCCGGGCCGGGATCAGCCCTTCCCACCTCCCCCAGGGCTTGTGTGATTGAGACAACTTTCTACTTCGCACCAAAGTCAGGGAGAACTGTTTTCTGGAACCTGGCTGGCCTCCCCTCCCCCGGCCCAACTGCTCTGCCCTGCTTGCTGGGCACCGTTGACCTCATGGGTGGAACTCTCCACAGGGTTCTGAGTGGTCAGTTGCGGCCACAGGACTCTGGCGCTCGGAGACAGAGCTGTGGAGCCCGACGCAGCCATGGAGGGCCCCCCCTCGGCCGCCGGATCCACTTGCCAGCTGATGTTGGAGCACCTGTTGGGGGCGCTGCTGCTGACTTCTGGAAGCTGGGGACACAGCCCGAGTCTCCCCGTGTTGCCCTGGGCGGTGCTCGTATGGACTGTGCTGCTGGTTCTCCTCGTGAAGAGACGACTCACTCGAAGAAGCGCGAAGGCGCTGGGCCACAGGGGCTCTGCCCGCCACAAAGTGTTTGGAGCCCGCCGTGAGGAGAGTGGCCCAAGCACACAAGCCGAGGCGGCCCTCAGGCCGCCCGCGGTGGTGGCCAGTCCTCCCTCGTTACAAGCCCTGTGCTCGACGGCAATGAACACGGACCCGAGCAGGCTGGTGCTTAGGGACACTGTCAACTCTCTGAGGAAGGCACTGAAGAGCCAGCCTCCCGACCTGCCCCAGGTCCCTGGGGAAAAACCCATCCTCAGAACATCGGAGAAGGATGGAGAACAGCTTCTGAGGAAAGGAACGATGGATCAGAGTGAAAACACTCCTTTTCCAGAAGGACCCGAACCGCTCAACCAAGACGTTTCGAGATGGAGGCAGAAAGGGCAGGAGAAGGAGGGGGAAGAAAGGCTGGAGCCGTCGAAGGCATGCATGGAGCCGGTCCCGAAAGATCAAGCCAGCCAGTCCCCGTCCAGGGCCGGACCCGGGCTGCAGGCCGTCTCCCCGCCTGACCTCCCTGCAGAGCACGCTGGTGCCGGGACCCGGGGAGTCCAGCCAGAGAGGGGAGCAGGAAATGGCGATCAGCCCGCCCATCGGGCAGCAGTGGATCTGAAGGGCGTCCCTGACGATGCTGGCTGCCCTGGGTCCCCTCCAAGTCCCGAAGGGGAACAGCAACACAGAGCCAGACGACTGTGCGCAGAAAGGCGAGAGATGGCGGAGCTGACACGACAAATCCACAGCCTGCAAACCCAGGAAGCCTCTTTGCAGAAGGAAACTTCACAGCTGGACAGGGAGATTCAGCCGCTGAAGCTGAAACGTCAGAACCCCCTGGATGAACAGGACCAATACATCCTGCAACTTCACCAAAAAGTGTTTCAAGCGGAAGCTCAGTGCTTGGAAATGAAGAAGAAACTGGCCAGCGCGCACAGAGAAATGAACTTCGCGTGCCAGAGACGCAACCTCTACAAGAAGATGGCCCAAGACCTGGGCAAGGAGCTGGAGAGAACCACCTCCTACTATCGCAAGCTGGTCCTCTTCCATCAGGACAGAGCCACAAAGAGCTGGGTGGGAGCTGCGCCCAGAGAGAGGGAGTTCCAGGAGCTAAGGAAAGAGAATGATCGCTTGAGGCGGATGCTAGCCGGTGTGGAGTCCAGCTGCCGGCCTGTCCTGAGGGACCCTCTGGGTCCTGCTGCTCCGCCCACAGCCCACGCAGGCTGGGGAGTGTCGGGGGGTCCCCGGGGTCATCTGGCCCCCGGGGGGAGGGAAGGCCCACCGTGAGGGCCCCGGGACCCGGAGTCGCCTGCAGGGGTGACCGCGCTCAGGGCAGCTGGGCTCTGAGCCGCCCCAGCCCGGCTCAGCATCTGCGCGGAGCTCCGTGAAGAACGTCTGATGGCTCTCTCTCTAGTGAAACGGCTACTATTTCGGAACTGACGCCACAGTGACTCTCCGCAGGATAGCGGTGTAACCCCATCGCGGACTGTGTAACTAGAGCTTCGTCCATATTGTCATGAAGACATAGCTTCCGCGCCGGACGCTTTAGAACTGTCTGCTGTGGGTACGGTGTTCGGATTTAAATTCATGCCACTGGGACTGAAGACATCCTCTATCGTGGACATGGATAGAGACTTTCAAACAAGACCATTTCTGTGCTCTAGGACTAGGGTTACAGTTCCGCAGAAAGAACTCAGTATTTATGTGAATAAAATGTGATTGCCTTAAAAAAAAGAGAGAGAGAGAAAACTTAAACAAAACAACATCTCACTCAAACTCTATGAAATAGTTAGTGTAGTCCTAAATTCAAATTTTAGTCCTAAAACTCATATTTTAGTCGTAAATTCAAATTTTAGTCCTAAAGTCAAATTTTAGTCCTAAAGTCAAATTTTTGTACTGAATTAAAATTTTAGTCCTAAATTAGAA
The DNA here is from genome assembly GCF_964656455.1 of Halichoerus grypus. Lineage (NCBI taxonomy): Eukaryota > Metazoa > Chordata > Mammalia > Carnivora > Phocidae > Halichoerus > Halichoerus grypus. Next base: position 7,361,046 of record NC_135712.1, read on the forward strand.
TTTTAGCCTCAACTCATATTTTAGTCCTTAATTCTTCTTTTCGTCCTAAATTCATTGGATTAGTTTAATCTTAAATTTATAGATAGGAAAGCTTAAGAATCTGCAACCCTTTCATCCTTGTTCCGTGATTTTTTTCTTCATCTTTGTTGTTTTGTTTAAGATACTATTTATTGTTTAACATTTATGAATTTTAAGCTGTCAAAATACAACGTTTTCTCCTGATGACAAGCAGACACTCCCATGCACGTGGACGTGTGCACACGCACACACCCCAGGATGCAGAATCTAGACTATTGTAGTTGCTTTGTGAGTACCTGAAGATGTCAAAATAGAATTGACAATTTCATTAATTGCTTATAGATAAATAAATTACTGAAAGGAAAAAAACGTGTGTGTGCAATGTGTAAAGAGAGCAAGGGCTCCTTGATCTTCTGCAGATAGAGCAGTGTCCCGATGGGCCAGGGAAGATCCCAGGCAGGAGCACTTCCCCACACGGTGCGGAGGAAGAGGCCAGGGGACAGTCCCCAGCTGCAGCAGGGAAGAGGGCAGGACCAAGGAGGGGACTCCCAGCCTCCAGCCACAGGGAGAGGCGGTCCCACCCCTGGGCCTGGAAGGAGGACAGGGAGGTGGCATCTGCTGAGCCCAGTGGGGGGCTGTCCCAGGAATGGGGCAAAGTACCCCCCTCTGCCCTCCAGGCCTCCATGGACTGCTGGTGCAGGGCAGCCCCCAGAGGGCCTGGAGAGCAGACAGGAGAGTCAGCCTCGGGCACAGGGCAGGCAGAAGAGGGTCCAGGAGCAATTTGGAGAAGGACCCACACTCATGACTCTATTTGACCCAAAGTGTGCCTGTGTGTGTTACTGCCTGCATTCGCGCCCACATATGTAGTGAGAATCTCTGCAGCTTCTACAATGTCTTTCGCGCTGTCCTGCAGTGTGGGGTGAGGCCAGAGGACCCCCAGGGCTTCCATCCTAGTGGGGGCAAGGCCAGGGAATCAAGAACAAGGGGACAAGGAATAGCAATCTCTGCTCTCCAGAGAATTCCAATAGGGTGACGGCTACGGGGGTCAGGGGCCACAACCAGAGGGGACGTTTAGGCTGAGATGAAGGTCGCAGGAGGTAGTCTGGGATAGCAGGGGGCAGAATGTTCCAGGCAGGGAGCACAGGAGTATAAAGGCCGAGGCAGGGCTGTGCTGCCGGGGCTGGGGAAACCGGGCACAGGTGACAGGGAAGGGGGCAGGCAGCAGGGCCCCTGCACAGAGCTCTCCCTCGTGCAGGGTAGAGACCCCCGGGGCGGGTGTAGACCTGGAGACAGGGGCTGGTGGCTGGGCACGGGTGTGATGTGTGTTCTGCACAGATCTGCGTGGCTTTGGGGACAAGGGAACGAGGGGAGGGGGAGACGGGGCTGGATTCTGGGAGAGGGCTCACGGGGTCTGCATGGAGCACTGGGGGCTGGCACTGGGGTGGTCATCATGGAGATGGAGGGGGAGGACAGATCGGGGCTGTGTTGGGGCAGTTGGGGGGTCAGAGGAGAGGCAGGAAGAAAGACTCCCACCTTCTGAAGATCGCTGTGTGTTGTCTGGGCGTCCTCAAGGAACCCTTAGAAAAATCTCTGCGTGGGGCCCTGAGGAGAGTCAGCAAGGCATGGACCCATTGCACGCAGTGGGGAGCCCGCTTTCTGAGGAGTGCGGCGTGGAGTAGGCCTGTCCATTTGGGCTCCCGCCAGGTTTCCACCGTCCCTGACAGCCCTCGTGAGCAGGTGGTCTCACCTCCGAGCTGCTCCCACAACAGGGACCCCAAGGGCAGCTTCGGGAGGGGCTGGAGTGCAGGGGGAGGATTTCCAAGGGGACGCACGTCCTACCTGATGGAGCCGACACTGCTACCAGTGGGAACCATGACAAATTTAAAAAGAGAAATTTTAAAAAGAGAAAAAGAGAAAGAAAGAAAGCGCATATGAATCACCTGAACACCTTGTCACAGAAAGATTCGGATTCCTCAGGTCGTGGAGCTGAGACCCTGCTCGGCCCCCATGGGCTCTCTATGCTGGGACCAGATGGGGAGTAGCCAGGATCCTTAGATGATGATGGGATTGGAGTGGGGGCAGTCGGAGCGGGCAAGGGCATTTCTGGCAAAAGGCCCATCAGGGGAAAACCCCGGGGCACAAACAGCCTAGTCTGGTGAGCAAGGCAAGGTTGTGCACTTAGCTTTCTGGAGCCCAGAAACTCAACGCTGGGAGGGTGGGGGCAGGAGTCGGAATAGATGCACACCCTGTGCGCACGTACTGTTCCCACTTACCCTGTCCAGGGCTCCTGTCCTCACGGGCAATCTTGTCCCTCGAACATCGCCCATTTCAGAGGAACACAATGAACCATAGACTTGAGATGCCTCCTGGGGAGGCCAGCCGTGGAGGAACCGTTTTGCTCAGGCAGAGCAACAGCTTTGCAGAGAAGGAAACTCTTCAGCTTGAAGCTAAGTCAACGCCTTCACACCACACCACACACACACACACACACACACACACACACACACACACACACACACGCTCATCTGTCCCCTGAGCAGGTTTCTGACAACTCAACGGGCTGTGTACTTACGGTCACAGCAAATGCAAACACAGCTTCTGTCTAAGGATTTGGTAACAACGTATATTTTCACCTCTCTTGGGCTTAGAGAATATGTATTTTACTGTTGTCCACCTCAACTGAAGAGTAGAAATACAGCTATTTAATACGGTTTTTGAAGCCTCACAAAATCTACATGCTTTCTCATTTCAAGCAGCAAATTCTCCTCTGACGATTCCCGCAGGTACAAGTTTCAGGGACAGCTGCCAAAAAGACTGTGTACTTCGTAAAGGGTGATATGCTGGTTAGACTTTTATTTTTCAGTCACTCACTCGCTCATTGGGAATGATTTATGAAGGTCCTTCTGTGTGTGCCAGGCACCAGGCCGATTTGGGTACCGCTAAGAACACGACAGACGAGGTCCCAGCCCGAAGGAGCTGACCTTGAGCAAGACGCAGCTGGTGACCCAGGCCCTTCCCGGGAGGACGAAAGCCCCGTGCCAAGGTCCCTCTCCGGTTCGGGTTCCCGGGAGCCAGGGAGCACAGCAATGTCAGGGAAACTTAAATAATTAGCGTTTATTAGACCAGATTACAGAGCTGGAAGAATCGCATCACAGATGGAACAATGGAAACAAAAAAACAGATGAAGCAAAATCACAGGAGGAAAAGTCACGCATTCACCCGGTTCTTATAAAATTCCCAAGAAGGACTTACAGGATGGAAATCTCCAGCCCGGGCTCTGACCTCAGGCTTCTTTCTCAGGAGGAGCCCGATCGATCGCGGCTCCTCGCACCCTGAGCCCAGAGCTGTGTGCACGAGGAGGCAGCTTTGCAGAGGCCAAAGGCACAGGATGGACTGGGGGCACATGGCTTTCGTCCCAGGAGCCTCAACTACTCGCATGTGAAACCAGAATAAATCATTCTTGCCCAGCACGGTTGCGCCCAAGGGAGAAATCACGCTTGTGTTGTTCTCCAAGAGGGTAACTTGGTGCCAGGCGCACGGCCGAGGGGCCTGGGAGGCAGGGAGAACCAGGAATACAAGTCCTCTTTATGTAAAATATTGCCATTGTGCTCATCATGGGTTTTCTGCATAAATTTTCATTCTTAAAAATAATATTGCATGCAAATATTTATCTTATTACTGAGTTTTCTTGGCATGCCTTATATCTTTTTATTATAAAATATACATATATAATTTACCATTTTACCTATTTTTTTAAAGATTCAAATATTTATTTTAGAGAGTGAGCGTGTGCAAGTGGTAGTAAGGGGAGGGGCAGAGGGAGAGGGAGAGAGAAGCAGAGAAGCAGACTCCCCACTGAGCATGGAGCCCAACTCGGGGCTGCATCCCAGGACACGGAGATCATGACCTGAGCTGAAACCAAGAGTTGGAGGCTTAACCGACGGAGCCAGCCAGGCACCCCTACCTATGTTTAAGTGTAAAATTCAGTGGCATGAAGCACATTCCTGTTGTTGTGCAACCAGCCCCACCATCCACCGCCAGAATTTTTCGTCCTCCCAGACTGAATCTCTGCCCCAGGAAACACACACTCTCCTCTCCCCACTGCCCCCTGCCCCTGGCACCCTCTATCCTCCTTTCTGTGTCTAAGAGCCTGACTGCTCCAGACACCTCATTTAAGTGGGATCACACAGCGTCTGTCCTTTGGGACTGGCCAGTTCTGCTGAGCGTGATGACTTGAGGGTCATCCACGCTGTGGCAGGTGTGAGAACGTCAGGATGTCATTCTTTTTTAAGCCTCAGTAAGATTCCGTGTGGGGCTAAGACCACATTTCTTTCACCCACGTGTGCATCAACGGACATTTTGGTTGTTTGCCCCTTCCGGTTACTGGGAATGACGCTCCTGTGAACAGTGGTGTGCAGGTTTCTGTTTGAGTCCGGACTTTCGGTTCCTTGGAGTATGAACTCAGAAGCAGAATCACGGCATCCTATAGACAGATGAATGGATAAAGAAGATGTGGTATATATATACAATGGAATATTGTGCAGCCATCAAAAGGAACAAAATCTTGCCATTTACAACGACGTGGCTAGAACTGGAGTGTTATGCTGAGCGAAATAAGTCAATCAGAGAAAGACATGTATCATATGACCTCACTGATATGAGGAATTCTTAATCTCAGGAAACAAACTGAGGGTTGCTGGAGTGGTGGGGGGTGGGAGGGATGGGGTGGCTGGGTGATGGACATTGGGGAGGGTATGTGCTATGGTGAGCGCTGTGAATTGTGCAAGAGTGTTGAATCACAGACCTTTACCTGTGAAACAAATAATACATTATATGTTAAAAAAAAAGAAGATAGTAGGAAGGGAAAAATGAAGGGGGGGAATCGGAGCGGGAGATGAACCAGGAGAGACTATGGACTCTGAGAAACAAACTGAGGGTTCTAGAGGGGAGGGGGTTGGGGAGATGGGTTAGCCTGGTGATGGGTATTAAAGAGGGCACGTTCTGCATGGAGCACTGTGTGTTATACTCAAACAATGAATCATGGAACACTACATCAAAAACTAATGATGTAATGTATGGTGATTAACATAACAAAATAAAAAAATGTTAAAAAAAAAAAGAATCACGGGATCTTAGTGGAACTCCAGCTTTGATTCTTTGAGGAACCTCCCTCCTGTTTCCCACAGCGGCCACCACATTTACGTTCACACCAGCAAAGGCACAAGGGTCCCAGTTTCTCCTCATCCTCACGGACACTTGTTCCTTTCTGCTTTTGATCTCCGATGACACCATCACAATGGGCCTGAAGAGGACACCCTCTCAGACTTTGTGCCCGAGGAGAGGTGTCCCTCACCCCACCCGGCCATGGCTTCCTGTCTCCCATGGGTGGCCCAGGAAGAAGCCCCATCCCTGTTCAAGGATTAGGGTTCTGTCCTGATGGAACCCCAAAAAGGGAGCTTTCCTGTGTTCCCACATGGACCCACTGACTGCTTGGTGCCTTGGCTAAGACCACATGGTCTGTGTCCCTGAGCCCACGGGTCAATTCCCACAGATGTAGGTGAGCCATTGGAAACATGGGAAGGACTAGGGTCCTTCAAGGCATGTCCTGACCTCTGACAAGCCACACGTCCTCAGTTTGGTGACCAGAGTGCCATCTAACAAACAAAGTGCTGAACACCACTTAAACTAATAAAAAAAAAAAAAGGATTTGAATAATATCATCTTCTACATGTTCTTCTGCAACTTGATTTTTGGCTCAGTCGTCTGTTCTGGAGAATTGTTCACATTGATGGATGCAGATCTAGTTCATTCCCTTGAGAGACTAAAGAGAGTCTTGTACACGAAGACCTCCTTTACCAGCCCCTGGGGGCTAGACGGGTTGTTTCCATAACTGTGTGCCCTGCGCCTGACCCCACCTGTTCTGTTTCTGGGTGGATTTGACAGAGGACTTCCTCTGGGGACGTGGACAGTCTCACACGTGGGCACAGCGGAGACCCCCCCAGCCGGGCAGGACAGGCAGACGAGCTCGTTATTACCCTCATTCCATGCGGATGGGAGATGCACACAGGGGTGCGTGCCCTAAAACCGAAAACCAGAAACACAAATGCCTGAGGGATCAGGGCACAGAACTAAGACAGGAAGACGGGCAAGGGGCAGTCAGAATGCTCTGTATACATTATGGGAATTCGAGAACTCAAAACCCTGGCCCCCAAATTTGGCCCTGAGCTTTCTGGGCCCAGCAGAGAGAGAAACCCAACCAGGGAGAAAACACTCTTCCTGAAAGAAGGAGGGACTTGCTCAGGACTAGGCTGTCAAAGAGCTTCCCCGTGGGGCCCACACCAGAGACCCTGCAATGTCACGGGCTGTGTCCTCCTGTGATTCTTTCGTACACCTGTCTCAAAAGAGGCATCCAGGACCCCTCGGGGACAGCCCTCGCCAGGGGGATTGGGGCTCCCTGTGCTCCCAGCACGCAGATCTCACCCCTCACGACACAGGTCCCTTCTGTCCTCCATGAGGTGTCTGTCTGTCTGTGCTCGGCAGTGCCCCCTTCGAGGGCAGGAACTGGGCTCTGCAATGTGCAGGCCGCTCAGAAAGGCAAAGCGCCCGCCCAGCAGACCCGAGGTTCACCCGCTGGCTGGAATTGGGCTTCTTCTTGGTGGGGGCACAGAGGGCGGGGTGGGGGGGGGACAGCAAACACCTCCGGCTGCTCCAGGCTCTCTGTCCACGTGGGGATGATGGGGTCCAGCTCCTCTGTGGGACGATTAATCACCGCCTCTCTCCAGCTCCCTGCTCCTGGTTAATCAGAGTCATAAAACATCTTAATGTTAGGCCACGTCCTTCTGCAATCCTGGGTAAGTCCCTTTGTAAAGAGAGCCTCTGCCAAGCCTCCTGATGTGGATGCCCTGGGCCTCAGGGGAGCTTTCGGCAACTATCCACAGTGGAGCCATGTGAAGACCCTGCCAGCCCCTTTGGCCATCTGGGCCCAGCAGCTGCCCAGTGAGCATGGGACCCACCTGAGTCTGGGTGAGTCACCTAGGAAAGACGCCGTGCCCTGGCCACCGGCCTGGGGAACCGTGTGCCTTCCCTCCTGAGCTCCTGCTGACGGCGTGCTCTTCCGCCCCGGTCCCCCACCAGCATGGAAATCAGAGGGCCGGCCACACACCCAGGGCAGGGAACTCGTACCTGGACAGGCGGCCGGGTCAAGTCCTCAAGAATCGGAGACCAAGGCGGCAATTTCACAGTGCTCCACCCAGAGGGTGGCTCAGCCTTGTTTGTAAGGCCGTGCGTACTCTCCCAAAGGATGTTTGGAAAAGGAACTTGCTATTTATCATTTTAAGCTGTGTAAGTGAGGTTGCCGGGAAGTGACAGCTAACGATGGAAATGGGCCGGGGTTTTTGGGAAGGACAGCGCCGCTATGAACTGTGAAACCCAAGTTGTTGTTCAAGCTCAGGGTTAGGAAGACAAGTGCAGAAATTCTGGACTCGCTCCACTATTGGGGGGTCGCTGTCAGGATGCTGAGCATGCACACGGAAGGAGCGGGAATGACAAGTGACCCCTGCGGGACTGGGCCAGCAGATGCTGAGGGGCACGGGCTCCTTGTGCCGAAAACTCCAGGCAGGACAGGTGCTTCGGGCTCCCAGCTGTGTTGTCCTGGTGCTCTCGGACCCCCGTTCCGCCCCTGGTGCTCTCGGACCCCCGTTCCGCCCCTGGTGCTCTCGGGACCCCCGTTCCGCCCCTGGTGCTCTCGGGACCCCCGTTCCACCCCTGGTGCTGTGGGCCTGGCTGGTGGCGGCGGCAGGCGTGTGGTCCACAAGACCAGGATGGTGTTAGGTGAAGAGCAGAGGGAGAACAGGGAGCGGTTTTCGGTGGCAACACACAGGACCGGGATAAGACGCTGACTATGTTCTGTCCCTGAAGCCCAAGCCAGCAACGGCTCAGGGTGCCAGAGGACGCCAGGCCCACATCATCTGTGTCTCCACGGACGGGGCGCCCACCGGAGTCAAACGCACAGTTGACAACCCCGCGCTCATTTCCGAGGCAGGCGCAAAGTCTCCAGTCCAAGGCTGGGACACAGAGCACGGTTCACAGAGCTGGTGAGGCCAGAGCAGGATTTGAACCCACGTCTATGGAAGAGCGGGGCTGGGTCCCTTGCCTTCTCTGATTGGCCCACGCACAGGCTGTGTCTCGGCTTGCCTCCCGCTTCCTTCTCTGCCCTCTCCTTTCTCCACCTGATCACCCTTTCCTTCCTCGCCTCCTCTTCCCGCCTGTCTGCCCAGAATCCGACCCAGTCCGGCCCGGACGGAGCCTGTTGCAAGCGCTGAGCACTCGGAGACACCTGAATGTGCTCGCTCACTCGGGAGCACTTGCAGCAGCCTCGCTAAGTAACACGAAAGAGGGTAACGCCCCGTGTTTCCACTCAAAAATCAGGGGAGTGGAACACTTTACTCATCTCTCTTTGGCGGGTTTCCAGCTCTGGGTAACATGCACTTGATGATTTCAGACAGCCCTGCTCAGCCATGATTCAGGGAGAGGGGCTTCCCGACAGAGAGAGGGGACTGCTGGGGGTCTGAGACGTGCTGGCGGGTGGGATGGTGAGGAAGGGGTGACCAGCTTTCCTGGAGTTCGGTTCCAACTCGGCCCCTTGTTGTTTTGCATCCCAGGAGCAAGGTGTCCACTCTGCGAGCCTCAATCTTTCCATCTGGTAAGTGGGGGGGTTTTCAATAGCGACCTCACGGTGTGGTTGTGAGCGTTCCCTGAAAAGCGCAGGGCAGACTCACAGCCCAGCCCGGCAGGTAGGCAGAGCCTCGGCTCCCTTCAGCAGGCCAGTGAGGCCCACGGACCCCTTCCCAGATTTGTATGTTTAGATGCATAAAATAAAATCCAGAAGGATGACAAATAACACACAAATATCAAAATGGGTATTGAATTATAATAGCGGAAAGCAATGCATGTGCATCTTTACTAAAGCATGTGTAGTGAGGCCCAGGGGCAGGTCTAATGACTTGTAATTTCGGAGCAGAGAGGAGCAGAGACATGAGCTCCAGATTCCACAACAGTAACAAGGTGCTAGGAAATGTCTCTGATTCCACTGGTGAGGACATCCCCAGGCCTGCTAACGCTGCTGTAATTTGTTGCTTCTGTTCCATAGTCGAAGAAGATGCTACACTCCAGCTGGAAGCTCGTGAAAAAATAAAAACACAGCTTTTCCCACCCAAGTTCACTCATGGACCTCGAGGAGCCACTTCTCTGGGCTCAGGGTGGCCCCCCAGCCCGAGGCAGCAAGGTTGGGACGGAGAGAACTCCCGCCTCGTCAGAGCTGCGAACCTCGTGGGCAGTGAGGGTGTCAGGAATTCTGCATTTTGGTTTTTTGTTCCTTGCTGTTCTCCTAAGAAACACGTGCCAGGGGACAAGCCTTTCAGGCATTCCATTTCTAAGCATTCCATTTCTCTACCTGAATATTAAGTTCAGAGATACTCTCATGTCTCAGCGAAAACCCGTGGGTGGAACGTTCTTTGAAATGTCAACTCCGAAATGAATCTGCAGGGCGCGGGCTGGAGAAAGCTCTGGGTTCTCCAGCAACAGCCTGTCCTGGATGCAGAGGGACGTGCGAGCCCTTCCTTGTCACTATTCAGGTAACGTTTTCAAGTTTTCAGAGTTGTGAGGTTGTCGCTGTGCAGGGGTTTTTAGAAGCTCTTTTTTTTCCCCCTATCAGTATTCCTCCTCGGCCTCCGCTGGCCCTGTCTGCAAGCTATCACCAGGTACCTCCGTAAGTCGTCCCATCGGGGAGGTTGGTCTCCAAACATCCAGCAGTGAAGGCTGAGGTTGGGTTCACCCAGCATCTCTGCCCCCTTCCCTTGCCTTCTGGGAACCACTCTCCTCAACGTGGGAATGACTTCCAACCCCACAGTCCAGGGGTAGCCATGAGACCCCAGCAGGCCCAGGCCCAGGTCCCTTCCCCAGACAAATACAGGCACTAAGAAAGAGGGGACTTCTCTCCTTCTGAAATCACAAGCACCAAGAATCCTGGAATGCCGGGTTGCCAAAGGCCATGGTGTTCCTTTTGGAGATACTCTGTTTGAGCACTAAGTTACTGCAGAGAAAGCAGTAGAGCCAAAAGACAGCAAGAAGCAAAATCTTGATACCTGGGCCCTTGATTCAGCTGTTCCTGAAGCTTCTTTCCTAGTCTCAGAAAGGACTTAACCTGAGTCCCCTTTGAGGCTTAAGCAGGTTGAGATGAGTTTCTGCAACCTGCAAGTGAAAGAATCCTATCGGTTCTCTTTGATAACAATTCTGCTGATGAGCAAACACATCAGAACAGACAAGGAGAGGCAGCTCACAGGTTCAGTTGGCCACACCCAGGCTCCTACCTTACAAGTATAAGGACAGTGACAAGCTTCCCTGCTTCTGGGATTGCAGGGCCTTCTCCCTCTGGGGTCCCCCAGTGCCCATGACAGTGGCCCCCGCCCTGGGTGGGTGTGGGGACATTGTTGTGCTCTGCTTCCAAACCTCCCCAGGGGACAGAGCAGGGAGCACGAGTTGAGGGCCCTTCGTTGGCCGCTGACCCATCCCGGGCTTGGGGGTCCCAAGCTCCTGTGTGTGCAGGGGCACCTCCTTCCCGGGTCAGCTTCTGAGAGGTACCACCCCTGCCCTGGGGAAGAAGGAGGCTTCGGGGGCAAGACCCAGGCCTTTGCGGCCCCAGCAGTGACTCTGCATTTCTGAGCGAGCCTTCCTCCTGGGCCTTATAATCCCAGACCCGAAGCCTCACCTGTCCTGAAGGTCGGGGGCCTGAGGCTCGAAGGGGCTGCACAAACACAACGGCCCGCGCCCCGCAGTCTCCTCCCTGGGCATCCCTGCAGGGCCAGGAGGGAAGAGGGAAGTTGGTTCTGACGGGGGCCCCCATCCTCAGACTCCCAAAAATCTTATCCAGCCCTGAAGGACAGGGGCCCCATTCAGCAGATCCATGGATTGCTCGTGTCCTCCGTGAGGCACTTTTGAGCTCTGCTCCCCACACCAGCCTCTGGCCAGCGACCTTGGCAAATGCTCACGGGTGCAATTTTATTCTTAGTTTCAATGGTGGCCCATTTGGGGCTGGTTGTCATATTTGAATTTTCTCTCCTGTCCCCACTGCTGATGAACTTTCCACCCACGGGCCCTCCTTGGGAGGCACAGGCTGTAGACGGAGGGCCCCCTAGGGAAACAGCCCGGGTCACTGGGTCACCTGTGCGAGTCACCCCGTTGCAGGAACACGTGGATTGAACAAGGACAGGCTGGCTCCACAGGTCCACGGGAGTGTCAGACCCGGCCGGTTCCAGTGGATTTCTCCTGAGTCGTTAGCACTGGAATCCTGCTCTCTTAGGTCATAGCTTTGGGGACACCCTCGGTCTCAGACCCACAGTGACCTGCCAGCCCACAGTGACCACACAGAGGAAAGAGGGAGCCTCAGAGGAGGGAGCACCTGGGACCTTTGCAGACAGGACCAGAGTCCCTCCGGACGAGGGAAACTTCAGATCAGGAGAACGGGCCTCGCCCGGGAAGGAGGCCTGAACACTCTGCCCTGATTGTCTTGTGCGCACGGACGGACGTGACCTGGCGCTGCCTTGAGCCCCTAGGTTTGCTGTAAGGCCAGGTGGGCCTGAGTGGCTGAGCTCCGGGCCAGGATCAGCCCTTCCCACCTCCCCCAGGGCTTGTGTGATTGAGACAACTTTCTACTTCGCAGCAAAGTCAGGGAGAACTGTTTTCTGGAACCTGGCTGGCCTCCCCTCCCCCGGCCCAACTGCTCTGCCCTGGTTGCCGGGCACCGTTGACCTCATAGTTGGAACTCTCCACAGGGTTCTGAGTGGTCAGTTGCGGCCACAGGACTCTGGCGCTCGGAGACAGAGCTGTGGAGCCCGACGCAGCCATGGAGGGCCCCCCCTCGGCCGCCGGATCCACTTGCCAGCTGGTGTTGGAGCACCTGTGGGGGGCACTGCTGCTGATTTCTGGAAGCTGGGGACACAGCCCAAGTCTCCCCGTGTTGCCCTGGGCGGTGCTCGTATGGACTGTGCTGCTGGTTCTCCTCGTGAAGAGACGACTCACTCGAAGAAGCGCGAAGGCGCTGGGCCACAGGGGCTCTGCCCGCCACGAAGTCTGTGGAACCCGCCGTGAGGAGAGTGGCCCAAGCACACAAGCCGAGGCCGCCCTCAGGCCGCCCGCGGTGGTGGCCAGTCCTCCCTTGTTACAAGCCCTGTGCTTGTCGGCATTGAACGCAGACCTGAGCAGGCTGCTGCTTAGGGACACTGTCAACTCTCTGAGGAAGGCACTGAAGAGCCAGCCTCCCGACCTGCCCCTGGTCCCTGGGGAAAAACCCATCCTCAGAACATCGGAGAAGGATGGAGAACAGCTTCTGAGGAAAAGAACGAAGGATCGGAGTGAAAACACTCCTTTTCCAGAAGGACCCGAACCGCTCAACCAAGACGTTTCGAGATGGAGGCAGAAAGGGCAGGAGAAGGAGGGGGAAGAAAGGCTGGAGCCGTCGAAGGCATGCATGGAGCCGGTCCCGAAAGATCAAGCCAGCCAGTCCCCGTCCAGGGCCGGACCCGGGCTGCAGGCCGTCCCCCCGCCTGACCTCCCTGCAGAGCACGCCGGTGCCGGGAGCCGGGGAGTCCAGCCAAAGAGGGGAGCAGGAAATGGCGATCAGCCCGCCCATCGGGCAGCAGTGGATCTGAAGGGCGTCCCTGAGGATGCTGGCTGCCCTCGGTCCCCTCCAAGTCCCGAAGGGGAACAGCAACACAGAGCCAGACGACTGTGCGCAGAAAGGCGAGAGATGGCGGAGCTGACACGACAAATCCACAGCCTGCAAACTCAGGAAGCAAATTTGCAGAAGGAAACTTCACAGCTGGACAGGGAGATTAAGCCGCTGAAGTTGAAACTTCAGAACCCCCTGGATGAACAGGACCAATACATCCAGCGACTTCACCGAGAAGAGTTTCAAGCGGAAGCTCAGTGCTTGGAAATGAAGAAGAAACTGGCCAGCGCGCACAGAGAAATGAACTTCACATGCCAGATTCGCAACCTCTACAAGAAGATGGCCCAAGACCTGGGCAAGGAGCTGGAGAGAACCGCCTCCTACCATCGCAAGCTGGTCTTCTTCCATCAGGACAGAGCCACAAAGAGCTGGGTGGGAGCTGCGTCCAGAGAGAGGGAGTTCCAGGAGCTAAGGAAAGAGAATGATCACTTGAGATGGATGCTAGCCGGTGTGGAGTCCAGCTGCCGGCCTGTCCTGTGGGTCCCTCTTGGTCCTGCTGCTCCGCCCACAGCCCACGCAGCCTGGGGAGTGTCGGGGGGTCCCTGGGGTCATCTGGCCCCCAGGGGGGAGGGAAGGCCCACCGTGAGGGCCCCGGGACCCAGAGTCGCCTGCAGGGGTGACCAGGCTCAGGGCAGCTGGGCTCTGAGCCGCCACAGCCCGGCTCAGCATCTGCGCGGAGCTCCGTGAAGAACGTCTGATGGCTCTCTCTCTAGTGAAACGGCTACTCTTTCGGAACTGACGCCACAGTGACTCTCCGCCGGATAGCGGTGTAACCCCATCGCGGACTGTGTAACTAGAGCTTCGTCCACATTGTCATGAAGACATAGCTTCCCCGCCGGACGCTTTAGAACTCTCTGCTGTGGGTACGGTGTTCGGATTTAAATTCATGCCACTGGGACTGAAGATATCCTCTATCGTGGACATGGATAGAGACTTTCAAACAAGACCATTTCTGTGCTCTAGGACTAGGGTTACAGTTCCGCTGAAATAACTCAGTATTTACGTGAATAAAATGTGATTGCCTTAAAAAGAGAGAGAGAGAAAAACTTAAACAAAACAACATCCCACTAAACTGTTAAAATTGTTAGTGTAGTCCTAAATTAAATTTTAGTCCTAACTCATATTTTAGTCCTAAGGTCAAATTTTAGTCCTAAATTCAAATTTTAGTCCTAAATTCAAATTTTAGCCCTCAACTCATATTTTAGTCCTTAATTCTTATTTTAGTCCTAAATTCATGGGATTAGTTTAATCTTAACCTTATAGATAGGAAAGCTTAAGAATCTGCAACCATTTCTTCCTAGTTCCATGATATTTTTCTTAATCTTTGTTGTTTTGTTTAAGATACTATTTATTGTTTAACACTTATGAATTTTAAGCTGTCAAAATATGTTTTCTCCTGATGACAAGCATACACTCCCATGCACGTGGACGCGTGCACATGCACACACTCCAGGATACAGAATCTAAGCTATTGTAGTTGTTTTGTGAGTACCTGAAAATGTAAAAATAGAATTGACAATTTTATTAATTGCTTGTAGATAAATAAATTACTGAAAGGAAAAAAACGTGTGTGTGCAATGTGTAAAGAGAGCAAAGCCTCCTTGATCTTCTGCACAGAGAGCAGAGTGTCCCGATGGACCAGGGAAGATCCCAGGCAGGAGCACTTCTCCCACACGGTCCAGAGGAAGAGGCCAGGGGACAGTCCCCAGCTGCAGCAGGGAGGAGGGCTGGACCAAGGAGGGGGCTCCCAGCCTCCAGCCACAGGGGGAGGCGGTCCCACCCCTGGGCCTGGAGGGAGGACAGGGAGGTGGCATCTGCTGAGCCCAGTGGGGGGCTGTCCCAGGAATGGGGCAAAGTACCCCCCTCTGCCCTCCAGGCCTCCATGGACTGCTGGTGCAGGGCAGCCCCCAGAGGTCCTGGAGCGCAGACAGGAGAGTCAGCCTCGGGCACAGGGCAGGCAGAAGAGGGTCCAGGAGCAATTTGGAGAAGGACCCGCACTCATGACTCTATTTGACCCAACGTGTGCCTGTGTGTGTTACTGTCTGCATTCGCGCCCACATATGTAGGGAGAATCTCTGCAGCTTCTACGATGTCTTTGGCACTGGGCCGCTGTGGCTCTCTAACTGTCCCTGCTGCAGGCTGGGGTGGGGTGGCAAGGCAGGGGGGCTCTCTGGAGGAGGCGGCCTCTGAGCTGAACACTGATGGATAAGCAGCAGTTATCAGTGGTGCTTTCATACTTCAAAGAGCGTGTGAAAATCTTGGAGACCTTGTCACAGAAAGATTTTGATTTCAGGTTGTGGAGCTGAGAGCCTGCACGGCCCCCACGTGAGCTCTATGCTGGGACCAGACATGGAGTAGGAAGGATCCTTAGATGATGATGGGCTAGGAGCGTGCGGGGGCAGGTGGATGGCGCAAAGACATTTCCGGCAGAAGGCACAACACAGGCAAAAACACGGGGCACAAAACAGCCTAGTCTGGTGAGCAAGGCAAGGTTGTGCAGTTAGCTTTCTGGAGCCCAGAAACTCAACGCTGGGAGGGTGGGGACAGGAGTCGGAATAGATGCACACCCTGTGCACATGTACTGTTCCCAATTACGCTGTCCAGGGCTCCTGTCCTCATGGGCAATCTTGTCCCGCTAGAGAACCTCTCTCCTGAATCACAAGCACCTAGAATACTCTAATCTTGGAGTGCCAACGGCCATCATGTTGCTTTTGGAAATCCTCCAAGAACATAAACTATCACAGGGAAAGCAGTAGAGCCAAAAGATAGCAAGAAACAAAATCCTGATACCTGGACCCTTGATCCAGCTGTTCCTGAAGCTTCCTTCCGAGTCTCAGGAAGGACCTAACCTGAGTCCCCTTTGAGGCTTAAGCAGGTTGAGATAAGTTTCTACCACCTGCATATGAAAGAATCCTACTGGTTATATTTTATAATAGTTCTGCTGATAGCAAACCCTGTCTTCAGGAGAAGGCTCTGTCCAAAGTCACAGAGTCCATCAGAACAGACAAGGTGAGACAGCTCACAGGTTCAGTTGGCCACACTCAGGCTCCTACCTTACAAGTATAAGGACAGTGACAAGCTTCCCTGTTTCTGGCATTGCAGGGCATTCTCCCTCTGGGGTCCCCCAACGCCCATGACAGTTGTCCTCTCCCTGGGTGGGCATGGGGACATTGTTGTGCTCTGCTCCCAGGCATGGCTCTCAAAGCCAACCCCCACCCCGTCCTCAGGTTCATGACATCATAGTGAGGACACTAAATCCCCAGGCTCTGTCATCCCCTGACATAAAACCCCACCAGAACTCTTGCCTAACCACCAAAGGTTGACCCCCTGGGAAGCTGTGTGAGTGACCGTGCCCTGAGTTAGGCTTAGAAGGGTCCTCCATCCATTGCTAGGGTGACAAATCGAGGGTGCTCCCTCACCCAGGACTCACGGGCAGCGCACCCTCCTGGAAGGGCAGGCCGTTCCTACCCCTCCCAGAGCGACAAGCCTACTACCGGGCTTCTGATGGATCCCAAACTATCGGGTGAGGAGGAAAGGCTGCTGGCCACCCACAGGCCCTGTGTGTAAGATGCTTTGACGTGAATAACCCAGACCCATGGAGGGAGGGACAGGACCCCGTGGGAGCTGGGGAACTATGATGGACACGAAACACAATCACCATGGCAACGTGCTCTCTAGCCCTGGCCTCCTCACCTAGTCCTGGCCCCTGTCCTTTCCAACGTGTGTCCTGAGGTTCTCTCTAGGGTGTGGTCACCGGAGGTCTTTCTGCCACATGCAAAACGAGGTGACACATGCACCCATTTGGTGCTTGGTGCCCGTACGGGCTTGAATAACATCCCCTCAGATTCATGTCTGCCTGGAGCCTCAGAAAGTGAGCTTATTTGGAAATAGGGTCTCTGAAGACGTAACTAGCTGAGATGAGGTCATACTGGGCTATGGCACAGCCCTGATCCAACACGACTGGTGTCCTTACAAGCGGAGCGAGCGGACTCAGACTGGCAGGAGGGAAGCCGGGTTAGCCAGGGGCAGGGACTTCAGCGAAGCAGCTTCGAGCCCAGGAACACCCCGCTTGGCAGCAGCGCCCGGAAGCTGGGACAGAAGCATCGAAAGGATGTCCCTTTGGGCGTCCAGAAGGGACGGACCCTGACGGACCCTGATTTCAGACCTGTGGCCTCCAGAACAGCGAGAGAATACAGTTCTGGGGTTTCAAGCCGCCTGGTTTGGGGTCTTTTGTAAGAGCGGTCACTGCAAACAAATGTGGTGCCACAGAGCCCTCAAAATGCAGGCCTTGCAAATGCTCAGAGCTGGAATCCAAGGAGCCCGAAGCTGCGGGGAAAGGAAAGACGTGTGTCTGTCTGACGTGCACCCCTCGTGCTTCTACGGGACAGACGTCGCCAGACAAACGGCCCCGAACCATTGAGCCCCTCCTCTTGGATACCGATGTTAGAAGTCACCCCCTAGGGAGCCCATCATGACCTGGACCCATGACCCTGGGCGCAGAGTTAGCCTCCGGGAGTGACCCCGCAGCTGCGGGCTGGAGACGACCCCAGCGGTTGCTCTGCGGACTGAGCAAGAGTGACAGGCAGGAAGGCACACGGGAATGCACGCCTGCCGCCCTACAACCTCTGTCTTACTCTTCCAGAGGTTTCTTTGGGGTGTGTTCCCAGGAGGGGGTTGGAGACTCTGTCCCATGGCTTCCACTTCTGGGCAACCCCCGCTGTCAGTGCGGAGTGCACTAAGTCAGCCCCTCGTGGGAAAGGCTTTTGTGGACCTGCCATTCCAACACGACACCATCCAGCACTTGGGGCACCAGCGCCCCCCACGCAGTGGTGGGGGAGGGACAGGGACACTTCTGATGGGACTCCAGCCCTCCACGACCACATGAACCACGATCTCAGCATGTGTGAAGCCGTCAGACCGTAACTGAGTGTTGCGGGGACAGAGTGTGGCCGACGACCCGAATCACCCGCTAGCAATCTTTCGCCCTGCTTCAAGACCAGAGGGGGCTGCATTCACTGTCCTTCCTTCACGTCTGTGGTCCTGCATCCACCAGCACCCTGTGCATCACAGGGTGGGGGTCCTTTCCTGTCTGGGGCATGTCAGGGTTCCTGGTGTTTGCTCTGCAGGGTCAGGCTTGGGTTCACCTAGAAAGGCCTTGGCCCTGTGTCTTTGTCTGTCTGGATGCTCCTGGGACAAGTGACACTGTGGAGACCCTTCCCCCACCACACTCACCTTCCACTGAACAGGAAAGACTCATAGTCCCATTATGTGACTATAGCACAATTAGTTTAATTCTTCTGCAGCTGGTGACCACTTCGGTTGTTTTGTGTTTGGGACTGTTAGAAACAAAGGTGCTATGACCATCGGCATGCACGTCTCCTGGTGGCCAGAGCCCTCACTTGCCCTGAGTACACACCCAGGGATGCCAGCCATGGACATCTGCATGCTCAGCTGTACTAGACACGGCCACGCTGTTTCCCAACGTTGTGCCACTTCCCCCATCAGCCTTCCCGTACGGGAGCTGCAACCGTCCCCCATCATTGTCACACTTGGTGCCAATCTTTTTCATTTTAGCCATTCTGATGGGTGTGCAAGGGTATCTTACTATAGGCTTAATTTGCATTTTCCTGTTGGCTAATAATGTTGGGCACCTTTCCCTATGCTTATTGGCCTCTTGTTTCCTCCGTTATGGGGGCCTGCATGTTTTTCTGTAGGGGTCTGATGGTAAACATCTTTGGTTTACAGGTCAGATGGTCTCCACTCCAGCCACCCAGCCCTGCTGGTGTAGGGGAAGGCAGCGTTGACGATGTATGAACGAACGGGCATGGCTGTGTTCCAATAAAACTTTATTTATAAAACAGCCTGAAGGGTTGGATTTGGCCTCCAGGGCCTTCATTTC
Organism: Halichoerus grypus; assembly: GCF_964656455.1. Taxonomy (NCBI): domain Eukaryota; kingdom Metazoa; phylum Chordata; class Mammalia; order Carnivora; family Phocidae; genus Halichoerus; species Halichoerus grypus. Next base: position 7,379,747 of record NC_135712.1, read on the forward strand.
CTGACCCCTGCTCTAGGGTAAAGCATCTGCTGAGGACGTTTGCCCATTGCAAAATGAGTTTGTTATTGATCTGTACAAGTTATCTATAAGTTCTGGATCCCAGTCTTGTACTACGAATCACTTATTATGTTCTAGAAATTAGAAGAAATCATGGTACTATATCAGACCATTTCTATAGCTTTGTCCTCGATGTTTCCACCATGAGGGCCCTCAGGGAGGAGATGACAGTTGTCGCAGGGAGGCTTCCTCCTGACACGGGGACCCAGGAGACCTGTCCACTGCCATATCATCCGAGTGGCAGACGGTGCCACACAGCAACCCAGAGCCCTGTGTCCCTCTGCCCCCTACCACAGATCGCCATGCGTGATGGGCAACAGGAAAAATGGCCCTGACTTGTTAAAAGGCACACATTTCCCAAAAGGAACAGAAACAGTATGGATAATGGAATGTATATGCCACAGGGCTTTTTTCTTCTGAAGGAAATTTTCCAGTCCTTCAGATCGAAGATGGTCAAAGTGGGGGAGCTGGTAGGGACCCCCTTGCCATTGTTAGCCAAAAGCTTGACGGGCTGGGCATCGGCTGACAGAGGGCTGGAGGGGAAATGGGCCCCCATTTGAAGATCGGCCTGGAAGGGCTGCTACTGGAAATCTGGTCAGGTTCTGCCCACCAGGATGAGACCTTGAGGTCTTGGGGGGGGAGGGGGGTGGTCAGAGGACTTGTCACTCAGGCCCCAACAAGCCAGCTGCACAGCTGGGATGAGAACCCAGATTTCCCAAGTCCAAAGTCTTCCTCACATCTTCCCTTTATCTAAGTAACTCTGGCTTTGCCAGATGAATCATAATGTGAGCTCCATAAAAACTGCCATGTATTTTGTCTTTTTCTCCACCATACCCGCATCAGTAAGATCATCCAATGACTGAGGAACCCCATTTGTAGAACAAATGGATCATAAGGAAATGAGTAGGAGGTGGTCTGATTATGTCCTGCAGAGATGGTTTGGTGCTCGTCCCACCCATCCCTCCCTCTCAAGTGTCCCCTCAAGACGGACAGTGTGGCTTGATGCCCAGCATCAGTCAGGACCCGAGGCCAAGAGGAGACTCGTGGTATCAAGCCTCTTTCCTTTGTACGTTACTAATGTCGTGGAGGTACCACAGTTTGTGTCCTTCACAGGTGCTCCAATCACAAAGAGATACAACAAAATATGGGAACTCGTCTCATCCAACCTGGCCTTAGATGGCCAACTACTCTTACTTTCAGTTTTACCTGATTCCAAATATACAGCTCCTTAGGAACGTAGGAAAGCTGTTCCCAGTCCCTAACTATGGGATTTATCAGTCATGTATTGTTTATTCTTGTGCAATTAGGGACATCATTTCTGGGAAAGAACTTTCAGGACTGAATAAATCTGTGTCATTTTCCTAGCACTAATTCTTCTTTGGGCATGCCCTCCTTTCATACCAAAGTGGGGTTATGGGAAGTTTGGGTCAACAAAGCTCTTATGAGTAATCAGTGTCCAGTTAGGCCAAGGTTTCATGTCTGTGGGAGTCAAGGCATCTTTCTCCAACCTCTGGGAAGAATTAAGTAGGTCAGGCCTCTGTTTAAAATCAAGGCCCATGCTGACTGCCCACCCATTTTACTAGTTGCTGTTAGGGGCTGGACATCTACAGAAAGCTACTCAGTACTTTTGTTGGCCCTTGCTGCCAGTGGAAGGTCAAGACTGGCCCCTCCTCTCTGTGTCCGTCTTGTAGGAGGTTCCAGCATCACCGAGAAGCTTCATCCTGGCCCAGAGGGAAGGACACGACACTGCTCTCTGGGTGAAAGATCATGACGTCCTTCCCATCATCAGCCTGTTTCAAATGATGAATCTGGAGTGAGAGCCTCTCTACTGACAAGAGTTTGTGCCTCATTTACCTTTCCCAACTTTGTATTATGAAAATGTTCAAATATACAAAAAAGGTAAAAGAAGAACACAATGAACATTTGTATACCTACCCTTAGATTCACCAATTGTCCAAATTGTGCTGCACCATTGGAAAGTAAGTTACACCTTAAATACTTCTGCATGATTTCCTAAGAATAAGTACATCCTTTAATACAACCAAAGTAACATTATGACAAAGAATTTATCTATTTCTTTTAAGTTATTGAATTAATTGGAGTAAAATTGCTCATAATGTTTCCTTCTTATCCTTTTAAAGTCTATAGGATCTGTAGTGATGCTTCTATTTCATTCCTGAGGTGGTAAACTGTGTCTTCTCTCTCTTTTTCTGAGTAAATCTGGTTAGATCAATCAATTTCATAGATTCTTTTCTCAGAGGAACTGCTTATGGGATTCTTTTTCTTTTTTTTAAATTTTGCATTTCATTGATTTCTCCTTTTATGTTTATTATTCCATCTTTTTTGGGAGGGTTAGTTTTTTTTTTTTTTTTTTCATTTCTAACAGCTTAAGGTAGAAGTTCAGATTTTTTAAAACTGTATCCTAATCTTATCTTTTACTTAGTTCTAAATATTCTTCGTCCCCTTGTGATTTCTTCTCTGACACATGGATTCTCTAGAGGTATGTTGTTTAACTCTCAAATATTCAGGAGTTTGGAACTATTTCACCATATCCTTGTTCAACACTTGTCATTGTCTATCTTTTCTCCTTTTATGTTTGCCATTCTAGTGCAGGTGAAGTACTATCTTGTGGTGGTTTTGATTTGCATCTCCTGAAAGACTAATGAGGCTTAGCGTGTTTTCATGTGTTTATTCCCCATTTGTGTATCTTTTTATAGAAATGTCCATTTACTGGAGTGCCTCGGTGGCTCAGTTGGTTAAGTGTCTGCTTTTGGCTCAGGTCATGATCTCAGGGTCCTGGGATCAAGCCCTGAGTTGGTCTCTCTGCTCAGCAGAGAGTCTGCTTCTCCCTCTTACTCTCCTTCTGTGTGCTCTCTCTCTCTCTCAAGTAAATAAATGTCTATTCACCTCTTTTTTTAATTGAAGTATGTGTTGCTCTACTGTTGATTTGCAAGTGTTCTTTGTATATTCTGGACACAAGTCTTTTATCAGACATATGATATGCGAATATTTCTTTCCATTCTGTGGGTTGTCTTTCCACTTTCTTGATTTTGTCCTTTGAAGCACAAATTTTTTAGTTTTGATGAAGTCCACTTTATCTGTTTTATTCTTTTGTCCCTTGTGTTTTTTGGTATTGTATCTAAAAACTATTGCCTAATTCAAAGTTACAAAACTGTCTTATGTTTCTTTCTAAGAGTTTTATAATTTTAACTTATTTTTAGTTCTAATTTTGAGCTAATTTTGGTGTGTAGTATAAGGAAAAGTCCACCTTTATTCTTTTGCATGTCGACATCCAGTTGTGCCCTTGATCATTCATCATTATGTCAAGAAAAAAATTTCTTCTGATATATAAATGAAAAGCTTTCTAATTTTTTAAAGTCATAGGACATTACCTCTAGAATTCTGTTTACAGGTACTTAGTCCAAATGCTCTCAAACAGGTCAACTGATGTATCCAAGGCCATCCAGGTACCAATTCTGGTCTCAGCTTATGCACCAGGATCTGCACCAACCCTGATCCTCATTGTGCTGGTATTTGGAGATGGGGCCTTTGAGAGGCAATTAAGTGGAGAGAGTGGAACCCTTGTGATGGAATTAATGCTCTTATAACAAGAAGCAGGAGAGATCTTGCTTCCTCTCTCTCTCTACCATGTGAGGACACAGCAAGGAGGCCACCATCTATAAATCAAGAAAAGAGCTCTCCCAAGAACCCTACTGCCCTGGCACCCTGATCTCAGACTTTCAACCTCCAGAATAATGACAAATAAATGTTTGTTGTTTACACCATCCACTCTATGGTCATTTGTTATGGCAGCCTAAACTAAGAGCCAGCTACATAAAAATGTCTTTGCTTCTCTTGTCTTTAAAATGGGGTAACCACATTTACCCATGGTTTGGGGGAAGATTAATTGAAATGAAATATATCAAGCCCTGAGTACACTGATGTGCTTGGTCAATGGAGCATAACCCTGGCATGACCCAAGGGTGGGAGACATTGCTCGTGAGCTGGCTGACAGACCATCACTGATTACTTAGCTCAGGGGGGCTCCTTCTTGAAGCATCCCCCATCCCCCAGGGGCTCTCTAAAATTGGCAAGATCCCAGTCTTGGCTGATAAAGCCTAAAGATTCCTAAGTCACACTCCCTGCCTCCTGGGGACATAGACAAATAACCCTGAGACATGTCATTTTAACCCTTCTTCTGCTCCTCCTGCTGAAGGGGCAGCATGGTCAGTCCCACTAGGGGCGATCATTCACTTTGTATAAGCTCTCTCCTGCTGCTCCACTCAGGCCACCATCCAGCTCTGCAAGTACTCTCTCCTGTCTGTCCAGACTCCCTTACTTGAGTGGCTGAGAACAGGCCCAAATCATTATCCACTTGGCCTATTGCAATCACCTCTTAGCTGGTGGCCACACCCCCAAGTCCTCCCCAGTTTCTAACCCCTTGTTACACTGCCACTTGAGCAACCTTCCAAAGTCTGTGTAAAGTGTGATCCTGATAGCTTCTGCTCTCAGAAGACACCATTCTCCATTTCTACCATTGGAAATCATCATGGGGCCATTATTCTGAGAGAGAAACTTGACAAGTCTACCAGAGGATCCCTTTTCCTTTCAGTCCAAAATCTAAGCTTTGTGGTATGTCTTTCAGGCCCTTGGTGCCCTGTCCTGCTGATGCTGCAGCTCACCTTGCCACCCCTCATGGAATTTCAGGCTTTTCCCAAACTAAACTAGATGGACCCTCCTTATAAAACCAGCTATGCCCTGCCTCTTGGCCTTCCCTTGTCACTTTCCCTGCACCTAGTTTATCCTTGCCTCTCATCTTCACCCACATAACACATATGCATAACACATATGCTATTGTCTCGATTCAGGGTCTCCTTCTTTCAGAAGGACCTTCTTGGGGCCCCAACAGACTTAAGGGCCCCTCTCATGGTCCCACAGTCTGAGCCCTTGACAAGTCCTTACTAGCTGGCCAACTGCCTTATCAGAGGACAAACTTCTTGTGCATTACTACTCACTGCAGCCCTAGACTTAGCACCACACTGTCAGTGAGTGCAACCCTTCTTAAATATGTCAGTAGGTGGGGGAACCTTGGTTTGGGAACTAGCTGGGTAGAATGCAGACATGCTTGCCATGTCAGAAGAACTGTTGAATGGGCGGGAAGGCAGCCAGGGGGACAGATCAAAGAGTCTCTTGGGAGAAAACTCAAACTGTGGGAGAGTTTCCAGCTACAAGCTGTTTTATGCTATTATTTGTTGAACTGATCACCTTCACTTTCCAGAAGTCTCAGATAAGAGGCTGGGGTGGTTGGGATTCCTGGGTGGCTTAGTCGTTAAGTGTCTGCCTTCAGCTTAGGTCATGATCCCAGGGTCCTGGGATCGAGCCCCACATCGGGCTCCTTGCTCAGTGGGAAGGCTGCTTCTCCCTCTCCTGCTCCCCCTGCTTGTGTTCCCTATCTCGCTGTGTCTCTCTCTGTCAAATAAATAAATAAAATCTTTTTTAAAAAAAGAGGCTGGGGTGGTGGGGGATGGCACTGGGAGGAAAGCCATGGGATGGAAAATCACTGCATGACTCCCAAGTTCTCTGAGGGTAAAGGTTTTCCTGCTAGGTCACATGACCCACACCACACATACCACACACCCACACGCAGGCATGCACCCTTGGTTCCAGCACATTCCTAGCCAAGTTGTGCAACCTCTCCAAATCTCATTTTCTTGACTAGCATGGAGTGACCAGCATAGAGCCTAGAACATAGTAAGTTCTCATTAAACAGCATTATTATTCTTTTTATTATTATTATCTTACTTTGAGAAGTCAGAGGCACTGATGCTCACATGATGAGACTCAAAATTTGTTTACACAAGCGTGGAAGCAGGTGTTAATGTATGTGCACAGATATGCCCAGACACTTGGTCTATCTGTGAAGAAAGGAACGCCAAGACCACATCAAGGAAAGGTCCTTTGCAGGCATCTGCAACAGTAAAAGCAACATCTTTTCCCTTTCCAGGAGGCTGCTAGTGTGATAAAGTGTCCTTTTATCCAGGTCAGCACAAAATCCAATCCCCATTGATCTCTTCATAACAGTCTTTGGGGGAAGGCAGTGGTTGCTGCTGTTTCTACTGTCAGAAGACAAGATTTTCCATCTCTACCATTAGGGATTATACATGGAGCTATCAGTCTGAGAGTGAACACTTAGTAAGCTCTGAGAACAAGAAACAGTGCCATAGAAATGCCAAAAATGGCATTCCACTTCCCCATCAACACTCCTGTCATTGTATTAGCCAATTAAAAGGCAATTCCTGGCTTAAAGTGTGATTCTTGTCATCGCTTTTCAAATTTTAATCTATTTCACAGAAAATCTTCCTCAAAGTTACTTTTTAAGTTTTAAGAATTTAAGAAAATTCTTAAGTTATGCTGTAGAGGGATAAATAACACTATATACCCTTCAGACAATGGAAAGAAAATTATTGCCCACATTTTCATTTTCTAATGGCATTTTGCTTTACTATTTCATTGTTGTTTGCGATCAGAAAAAATTGTCCTTACTTAAAATTTAAGACATCTTCTTTGTCTATACAGAGATCCAAGGATGGATTCAAAACAACTTAGTTTTCTAATGGTTTCCTTGATTCAGCCATCTGTCAGAGGAGATTATAATTTTTAATTAAGGGGCCATGCAGTCCTTGTGTTAAAGTTTAAGTTTGGTCATAATTGTTTGGTCATTTTATTTGGTATTATTAACTTAATAAATATAAATATTGATTAGTATTTCCTGGTTTATTTATTAATGATATCACAAATGGTTACTTTTTAAAAAGAAAACATAACATTATTTGAATGAATTCCTGCCATTAATCTGTAAATTCTAATTGAGTGAAGACACAGAAGCCCTTGCCAGATTATATCATGTGAGGGGAATAACAGTGTTAATATTTATGAACATATATCATACTTTTCACACAGTGCTATATACTTTGTATTTATTTGTTTGTTTTTTATTTATTCCTCATAGCAACCCTATCAGATGGGTAGTGTACGTACTTATTAGCATTTTATAGATAAGAGAAGTGAGAGGTAAAATGTTTAAGGAACTTAACAAAACTTACAGATAAAATAAATGAAGTGTATTGAGTACCTATGTAATGTGCTAGTCATTGTGTCGGGCATTTAAACTTCCTCCTGCCTCCCTCCCTCCATGCCTTCCTGCCTCATGCCTCATCCTTCCTTCCTTCTCTCCTTCCTTCTAACAAATATGTATTGAGTAACTGTTATGTGCTGGATATGTTTTCAAGCACTGGATGTTAGAGTGATGCCTTGCTCTCATGGCATTTATTCCTTTACAGAAGACGTCAGATGTATGTTTAATTAAATGAGTATGAACAAAGAAAATGGTAACAAATGCTGTAAATCAAGCAATATAACATTCATTAGTGGCTACTTTATGCTAATTAGTCAAGGCGAGGCTTTCTAAAATTGTGACAGTCGAAAGATAGGAAGAAACCTCTGCAAGACAGGCAGGAGAGAAAAGAGTTTCAGACGGGAAAGCCATGTTTAAACCCCTTAGTAACTGGATACCTGGGTGGCTCAGTTGGTTAAGCAACTGCCTTTGGCTCAGGTCATGACACTGGAGTCCCGGGATCGAGTCCCGCATCAGGCTCCCTGCTCAGCGGGGAGTCTGCTTCTCCCTCTGACCCTCCCCCTCTCATGCTCTCTCTCTCATTCTCTCTCAAATAAATAAATAAAAACTTTAAAAAAAATAAAAAAATAAACCCTTTAGTAACCTTATGAGATAAGAATTATTATTCCCATCAAAAAGAAAAATGGATGCTCAAATATATTAAGATATCCAAAGTCATAATCATGCAACCAGTATACTGCAGCATTGGCGTTAATCACAGATGTGTAATTCCAAAGTGTTGTTTTTGCCATAATACAAGACTACTGCCCATTTCATTGATTTGAGTCTATCACACTCATATACACACACACTCTACACAAATGAAGTGTGCACAGAAAGGGGTGAGACACAGATACAGTTGTGCGTGCACGGGTACGTGTGTTTAGTTGTATCTCTAGAAGTTAACAGTTGCTTCATTCTGTGCTAAGAATATTTGTAAAACTTTTAAACATTCTTTACCTTGCATATATTCAAGTGCTTGACTGACTCTTAGAGAAAATATCACGCATAGATAAAGCAAAAGATGCCAACATGACTGGAGCTATTAATAAAAGGAATAGGACTTGTACAGGAACAACAAGTTAGCAATAAAAGAATTTATTTACAAATACCTACCTTGACCTTTTTTGTAACTCTTCTATATTATAAGCAAAATAGAGTATAATGCTCAATCATTTGCTTAAATATTTGTTTCTAGAGAGGAAATGCCTAAAGCATTAGCTAGAGAAGGAAGAGTTCACTTTTCTTTGAGAAAAACAAGAAAAACAGACCATTGGTATGGTCCTGAGTTCAGGAATGTAAGGAAGGTTGGTCTGAAAGTATACGGTATAAAATTAAGCAATCAAGAGCACTGTGCATGGCCATTCTAGGACTCAATCATTGCAAAGGCATTGACAAACATTGTACGAAGCATCACTTATTTCTGCTACCTCTGTGAATTTTTTTCACAAGTGGATATTGGCTGCCTGCAACAACCAAGCATTTTACATGGAATTCTGCCCATTGTTCTGTTTTGTCTGGAAAAATCTTTCCCATCCTTCTATTTCCTCTCAGCTTATAGTGAACATCTGTTAGAAGGGAAAAAAGCCAAGGTGTGCTGGTTCTCCTTTGTGAAGGATGTTTTAATTCTCTAATTTTTTTTTCAAATCCAATCTGGGTCAGGATAAATCATCTAGGGCACGCGGGTGGCTCAGTCAGGTAAGCATCTGCCTTAGGCTCAGGTCATGATCCCAGGGTCCTGGGATCGAGCCCTGCATGGGCTCCCTGCTCAGTGGGGAGTCTGCTTCTCCCTCTCCCTCTGGCCCCCACCTCACTCATGGTCTCTCTCTGCCTCTCTCTCTGTCTCTCAAATAAATGAATAAAATCTTTAAAAAAAAAAAAGATATATCATCTGCATTTAGCATTTATACTTTTAAAGTTTGGGGGGATCAGTAGTGCCTATGTAAAAGAAAATATAAGCAAAATGACCCTACCAGTTTGTTGTTACTGTTACTATTTTTAGAGTAGTTTAAGGTTAAGCAAAATTGAGGGGAAGGTGCAGCTATTTCTCAATGCCTCCTGCCACTACACATGCCTAATCTTTCCCATCATCAACCTGCCTCACCATAATGATACTCTTGTTCCACTTGATGAATCTATGGAGACATCATTATCACCCGAAGTCGACAGTTTACATTAGAGTGCACTCTTGGTGTTGTACGTTTTATGCGTTTTGGCAAAATGTATAATGACATGTATCCATCATTATAGTATCATACAGAATAGTTTCACTGCCCTGAAAATCCTCTGCCCACCACCTATCTATCCTTCCCCCAACCCTTGGCCCCTGGAAGCCACTAATCTTTTTCTGGTCTCCACAGTTTTGCCTTTTCCATGATGTCATATGGTTGGAATCATACATGGTGTAGCCTTTCCAGATTGGTTTTCTACGCTTAGTGATATGCACATAAGGTTCCTCCATGTCTTTTCATGGCTTGATAGCTCATTTTTTTAAAAATGTTGAGTAATATCCAATTTATCTACTCACCTACCGAAGGACATCTTGGTTGTTTCCAAGTTTTGGCAATTATGAATAAAACTGCTATAAACATTTCTGTGCAGGTTTTTGGGTAGACATGAAATTTTCACCAATTTGTTTTAAAATATGGGTTTTATTATTATTCAGGGGCCAAAACATCAGGAAATGACAGCTTTTGCAAAGATTGTTATTTATAGTTCCCAAGAAGGTAGGGCATGCCACACCATGCAGGGTCAAATGCAGAAGCTCTGGGGTCTGAAAGGAGGCAGAAAGAATGAGGGGAAAACATGGGCAGAAGACTTTATTATGTCAAGGTAAACAGACTACACAGGTTTAGGATTGGCTAGTTTGGATAACTTCATTGGGCTCTGGGGTATAGGGACTATCTCTAGTTGTCTGGTCTCTGGCCCTGGGATGATTATGGTAGAGGAATATTGCCTTCTGAAATGTAAGAACCATATAGAGCAGGTGTTTGGAGTATGGGCTCTGCTCTGGATTGGTTAATTTGCATATGAAAGGCACACTCCCAGGCAAACTCTTTGTTATCTTTAAGAATTACCTAACCCTGGGAGGGGGCAGTCTTTTCCCAATCAACAAGGTGCCATATGCCAGAACATCAAGAATACAGAAAATAAGAGCATATAACACATACTTTAGCAATAAAATAAAATGAAAGTGTATTTGTTTTCTATTGTTATATAATAAGTGACCATAGACTCAGTGACTTAAAACAACAAGAGTCATCATTTCACATGGTCATGTTTAGGAGTGTAGATGCAGAGTAGCTGGGTCCTCTGATCAGAGTAGCTGAGGTCCTCTGCTCAGAGTCCCATTAGGCTAAAATCAGTCAGGCAGGGCTGTGATCTCATCTGAGGCTTGGGGTCCTCTTCCAAATTCACTGGTCGTTCACAGAATTTAGTTCCTTGCACTTGTAAAACTGAGGTCCCCATTTTCTTGCTGGTTGTTGGCCTAAGGTTGCTCACAGCATCCACAGGTCACCCTGGGGTCCTAGCCACATGGACCTCTTGACGGACAGGCAGCTCAAACATGGCTGCTTGCTTCATCCAGGCCAGCAGGAGCATGTCTCTCTTTGACTTCTTTCTCAGACCTTATGACCCTAAGAACTCACCTGTTTTGGCAAAGCCTACCCAAGAGAAAAGCTTTTTCATTAACTCAACTGTTTAGGGACCTTAACTACATCTGCAAAGAGCCTTTCTGCCATGTATTATCACACAATCACTGAAGTGATATCCTCTTATATCCACAGGTTTTACCCATGCTCAAATTCAAGGATGTGGGTCATCTTAGAATTCTGCCTGCTACAGAAGAAAATTACTCCTTTGGAGGCAAAATTTAAAATGAACTCAGAAAGATTTTCTCCTTTCCATTTGGGATGTATTCTGCATCTGAAATGAATTTGTCTACTGAAAATGAGTATCAAGTAATATACGGTCTCCCAGCAGACAGAATAGACATTCCCTTTGAAAGGTCACCTACATCCCATGACTCATCTTTGGGTCTGCCTTAGGACCACCAAAAATGCAAATATCCCAGAGGGTTGGTGACAGCCCTCAGGAAAGTTTACTCAATGGCATCTGAACATCAGTATCTAAGCAGCAGATTAAATGTTTCTCCCTTAAGAGAGTTGGGTGTTGCTATGAACTGAATGTTTGTGTCTCTGTCAAATTCATATGTTGAAGCCTAAGCCCCTCAATATGATGGCATCAGGAGGTGGGGCCTTTGGGCAGTGATTAGGTCATGAGATTCCTCTCTGCCATATGAAAGAGCACAGACCAAGAGGCAGACCCTCACCAGACCCTGAACCTGCTGGCGCCTTAATCTTGGACTTCCAGCCTCCAGAACTGTGAGAAATAAGTGTTTGTTGTTTAACCCCCCCACCCCACCCCAGCTGCAGTATTCTGCTGTAGCAGCCTAAGCTGACTAAGATACGTGTGAAGGGTGGACTTAATGGGACAGACATTGGATGGCACAGGAATGATGTGGTCTGAGCAAGGCAGCTCTTCTCCCTCTCTCTGGGGTTCCCAGACATGCATTCTCAGATGCCCTAAATAATCGAAACTCTGGGATATTTCGATGACCAATCACTAGGGTGACTGCTGCTAAGAATACTCTAAAGGTGGTAAGAAAAAAAATACAGAAAGAATGAGGGGAGGTGGCAGTCCGTGTCCACATTTGTTGTGCAGGAGATTTAGATTTTTTCTTTCTCAGCTGTGCTTCCAAAATTCCAGGGCCTCACGGTGATAGCTGCATTCAAAGTGTGGAATGCTACTGTAGGCTATTTCTGAAACTTCCTATAAAGAACACTGGATGAGGTAGAGAAAAGCTGCGTTCACTTTATGGGCATGTCTGAATGGCATTGTTCCCCTCCCTCCATCCTTGAGCCAATCTGAGAGGCCATTTCGTGACCGGTCTCAAATAATTTGGAGAGATGAGGTCAATGCTGGGTCCAATCCAGAGGTCTAGGAGGGTTGAGTCCAATTTCAGAAATTTTTATTGGTTTTGGAGTTATCAGACTAAACCAGTGGTTCTTTTTTTTTTTTTTTTTTAAGATTTTATTTATTTATTTGAGAGAGAGAGAATGAGAGAGAGCACGAGAGGGAAGAGGGTCAGAGGGAGAAGCAGACCCCCTGCTGAGCAGGGAGCCCGATGCGGGACTCGATCCCAGGACTCCAGGATCATGACCTGAGCCGAAGGCAGTCGCTTAACCAACTGAGCCACCCAGGCGCCCTAAACCAGTGGTTCTTAACAGGGGGTAATTTTGTCCTCAAGGGGACATTTGCCAATGTCTGGAGACATTTTGGAGTGTCACAGCTAGGGAGGTACTCCTGGCATTAGTGATGGAAGTCAGGGCTGTTAACATCCTACAGTGCATAAGATGGCCCTAGAGACAAAGAATTATCTAGTCCAAAATGTCAATAGTGCCAAGGTTGGGAAACCTTGGGCTAAACTAAACCCAGGAGCCTGCCCAGCACTCTGTTATGCACACCAATGCAAAGTACATCCTGTGTGCAAGGACACAGGGAAGCTGAGTACCCAGAGCTGTGGATGCTTCTGCCCCTCCTCATGCCCCTTCCCCCAAGGAGGTGCAAATGCTCCCTGCTCCCCAGTGTTGGCTGCCTAGTGGCCTGCCCCGTAGAAAGCTCAAGACCCTAGATCTAGAACCCAGCCTGCCAGAGGAGCTCCAGGCAGGACACAGACAAGGTTGAGCAGGGGACACCAGTGCTACTTTCACCCCTGGGTCTGCTGACTTCTAGGGGCAGGTGGGAAGGAAGCAACAGCTCAGAAGTTGAGCTGATTATCATCTTTTTCAGGACTGCATTTCCTCTCTCTTGGCAAATCCTGAATAAACGTAGTATCTCTTCCTGATTTGTACTTTCAAGAGAAAAAGGTACAGATCAGTCAAATGAACTGATAGAAGAGATTCTATAAAAGGAAAGAAAATGTACTTCTAGGTTATGACAGAGGTGAGTCAATGCAGGAGGCCTAAGCTTGAATCCAACATGCCTTACAAACAACCCTATTCTGTACATTTGTCTTAGGCAAGTTACAGGAAAAAAAGAAAAGATATAGATAATATTTAACTGTTGGCGGGGAGAATGTGGGGAGGTTGTGGACTGTGAAAGCATGGACTCTGAGTGTTTGCATTCATGCACGTCTCTGGGTAGGGGCAAGGCTCCTAGCTCTGACCTTGGGTGTGCTCTAGTGGCTTGCATGATTCCTTATCAGCTGTGTGTCCTTGAACATGTTGCTTAACCTTTCTGTGTGTCTGTTTCCTTGTCTGTCAATTGGAGATAATGATAGTGCATATACATAGGGTCACTGAGGGAATGAAGGGAAGAAATATTTATAAAGTGCTTAGAACAGAGCCTGGCCTCTAGCTAATGCTGCGTCAATGTCTGGTTGTTTTTTTTTTTTTTTTCCAGCTGTAACACCCTGTGTGTCAATGATCCTTTTCCGTTGCTGCCTATAATATTATGTCACAAAAATTCTGGTCCCAAACGCTGACCCCGTTGGTAGTGCCTCATTCAGAACCAGCAGACACTGCGCTGATATATCCCCTTTGCTGGCCTTTCTAAGCAGCCTGCACCTATAAGGTTTTTCATCAACAGGGGTGAAACGCAGAGGCCTTTGATTAGGCTGACCTTTGCCAGAAATTCAATTCACTGGACTCTGGTCCACTGGACTTCATCAAGATAAAAACTTCTGCACAGCAGAGGAAACAATCAACAAAACTAAAAGGCAGCCTACAGAATGGGAGAAGATATTTGCAAATGATATATCTGATAAAGGGCTAGTATCCAAATCTATAAAGAACTTACCAAACTCAACACCCAAAAAAAACAAATAGCCCAGTTAAGAAATGTGAAGAAGACATGAATAGACACTTTTCCAAAGAAGACATCCAGATGGCCAACAGACACATGAAAAGATGCTCAACATCACTCATCAACAAGGAAATACAAATCAAAACCATGATAAGATACAACCTCACACCTGTCAGAATGGCTAAAATTAACAACACAGGAAACAACAGGTGTTGGTGAGGATGCAGAGAAAGGGGAACCCTCCAGCAGCAGCATTTTGGATGAGATTTTCCTTCAAGATTTTCATGGCTCCCAATAGACGGCATGTCGCTTTCTTTACTTGTGTTTCGGCTTCTTGTTATTTCTCTTGGGTATAGGTTAATGCTCTTGTTTTATTTGGGGGTAGGCTGGGGCTGGAGAAGGTTCTAGAAGGAGTGTGGAGATAGTGAAATCCAAAGCCCCATTTGGCCCTGGGGAGGTGAGGCACTCATCCAAGGACTGGCCAGCCTTGGAGTGGTGCAAGCAGGGCCCTCCACTCACAGGCCGATTAAACTCGGGACCACACAGAAATGACAGTTTGATGGGGACCAGCCATCAGTCCTGCTCCCTTCTTGGTGAGAAGAAAAGTGGCCCCATGACAATTGCAGAGGACTCTATGGCAGTGGGAAGAAAGCTCCTTCTGCAGGGTGGGTGCTGCCAGGACCGAGGACTGCCGGCTTCGGCTCTCCCAGCCACATAAAACCAGGTTCCAATCTGCCTCCCTTCAAAATACTTGGTGCCTGCCCCCTTTCTTCTATGTCTTGTGGTCTCACAGCCTCCTCTGCTGGTGGGAGGTGACAGAAGTTTGTCCAACAAGGAAGATGACGTACGTCCAGTTTCCACCTGTTGGCCTGGCACAGTTATTAACAACACCTCTTTACTCTCAAAGTGCCCCAGTTTGGAAGATGTTATAGGATTCGTCATACGCTTAGCATCTCCTGAAATTCTGCAGCTGGGAGGCATATTCATGCATCTTGGAGTATGGATTTTGGGGGTGTCAGGTGTGGCCATGGGTGGGGTGTGCTGAGCCTGGATGTCTCTTCCTGAGTAAGATGGCGGAACCAGTCTGTGCTCAGAAAGCCCCATGTGAGCCTGACTGTGGAACAGCACCTGACACCCCCTACCTTTCTTTCCCCACCCAGCATTAGTCCAGTGGTATAGCCAGAGGGGGGCCCACACATGGCAGGTACAGTGGGTTTTCACCAGGCTGGCATCACAGTGAGGGAAGGAGGGCAGGCAGGGCTGGGCACTAGCTGTTACTCAGAATATGAGGAACCAAGGGGCGCCTGTGTGGCTCAGTCAGTTAAGCACCTGCCTTCAGCTCAGGTCATGATCCCAGAGTCCTGGGATCAAGTCCTGCATCAGGCTCCTTGCTCAACAGGGGAGCCTGCTTCTCCCTCCGCCTCTGCCTGCCGCTCCCCCTGCTTGTGCTTGTGTGCACTCTCAAATAAATAAATAAAATCTTAAAAAAAAAAGAATATGATGACCAAAATTCCAAGAGAAAAAGAGAAGAATGGGATCTCTGCCTCCAGGCAGATGTGGTGATGAGGGGGAATCCTGATAGTGTTTGGGGGAAGACTAAGGGTGAAGTACGTATATCATGCCTTGCAGATCTGAGAGATCAGATCGTGCCTTGTATCTGATAGCTGCAGATACCTTAGTGGATTTACTGCGAGGCAGCCTGTGCTAATGTCATTGTACCACTAATATCCTTGCATGGCTGAAAATGGGCTCTCAATCTTTGAGATTTTGGTGGGACTTGAGGGGTTCCTACATGGGAGCAGCATAAACCAGCTCCTGCAGCAGCCAGCTCTCTGTCCAGCGAAAGAGGAGCTTAAATGGGCATTAGAGTGGTCTCTACCCAAATGGGCCATCTAATTGCCTGTGTATAAGGCAGGCACTTCCTCCCAAATGCCCTCTTCCATTATGTACTTTCCTGGGGCTGATGAGGCTCCATGGAATGAAAGGCTTTGAACACCTTTTACCTTTCGGATTCACTGCAACCTGTCTGAGGGGTGTGGGCAATGTCCACAAACACATGCTGTAGGAGAGACAGACACGAGTAAAGGCAGGGTTTGAGACAGAACAGTATAGGAAGGAGAGGGGAGTCAGGCAAGCTTCCCCAAAGCCACTGCAAAGCCTTGAGAACTGGAAACAAATGATTTTTTCCCCAGCTAGATATAATGCAGCACTGTCCTCAATCGTTAGTCATTAGTGGGTATTTTCGTTACAGTCCTACCTCTCCCCGGACAGGGACCCTGTCTTCTGTATCACACACTCTCCCTCACCTAGTTAAGGGCCTGGTGCTTGGTACCTGGTAGGCAGGGAGAGCACTGTGGGATGGCAGGGTGGGCCCTGCACGTGGGCAGGAACTGACCTTTCACCTGCCTCCCTGGCCAGGTGTGTGGCCTCCAATGGAGCGGCTGTGGGGAGTGATTCAGGGGCCCAGGGGCCCACTGGGCACACAGCACAAAGGAATGTCTGGGGAGACCACAACACCAGTCCCAGACGGCCCAGGGGCCTATGTGGCCCAGGGCAGGACCTGCCCTGTAGGGAACTGTCAGCAATTTGTGCAACCAGATTTGTCTAGCTGCAGGTGACAAGTAGCACTGGAGAAGACCAGGAATATTAGAACAGTGGGCTCTGAAAAGGATGAGGTTTCCTCTAGGATTAGGGTGACCCGTAATGTGATAATCATGTAATATATAGTGTTACTAATGTAATATGTAATGTGTGCTAATGTGATATATTATCCATGTAATGCTTCATGTAATCATGTGATGGGTTATTAACATAATATATAATGTGTATAAATGTAATGTAGTGTGCTAGTCATGTAATGTAGAGGGTGTTAGTATAATATGCAATGTGCTTTATTAAGATATGTAATGGGCATTAGTATAACGGGTCATGTGCTATTAATGTAATATGAAATGTATTAATAATGTTATATGTAATGTGTTAATGTAAGATGTCATGTGTATTAACAGAATGTATACTGTGTGTTAAGGTAATATGCAATGCATATTAATGTAATGTGTCATATCTAAGTACTGGAATGTGTAACATGTTCAATATGGAATGTGTAATAATATAATACCTAACGTGTTTTGGTGTGATATACAATGTGGTTATTAACAGGATGGGTAATGTCCATTGGGTGTAGTTAGAATGACTGAGGACATGGCACATCCCAGATGACCTGTCCTGGCCTGGGTCTTTTCTCAAAGGCTGAGTGGGGACAAAGTCAGAGCTATGATGTCTCAGGAGAAGACCTGGATTTTCCAGGGAAAAGTCCACGGGAACGGAAATGGGAGCCAACCACACACACACACACACACACACACACACACACGCACACGCATGCACACACAAACACCACTGTATTTTCAAGGAATAATAGCTTGTCACTTACTTTGTTCTCTTTGATAAAAATTATTTTCCAGGCTTTCAAAATAATGAATACTTTATTTTTAATTTTTAAAATTTTTTTAATTTAAATTCAATTAGCCAACACATAGTACATTAGTTTTTGATGTAATGCTCAATGATTCATCTGTTGCGTGTAACACCCAGTGCTCAGTGAATACTTTAAAAGCCCTTTGAAGAGACTAGACTTTCTAGTTGTCTTCTAAAAGCAAAGGGAGGACGTAGACAGATGATTGAGAGATAGATGGATAGATAGATAGGTAGATGATAGAGAAATAATAGATAGATACCCTATTTATGTGTCTGTGATGTGTGTGTCCTGTGATTTCTCTTTATTGGTGTTCTCAACATCAGTATTACTGGCATTTCGGGGCAGGTGACTCCTTCCTGTGGGGGCCTCTTGTGCACTGTAGGGGAGTTACCAGCATTTCTAACCACCCCCCGATGCCAGTAGTGTCCCTCCAGCTGTGACAAACATAAAGGTCTCTAGACAGTGCCAAATGTCCCCTGTCAAATACAAAATCGTGACCAGCTGAGAACTCCCGCTCCGCCTTCTCAGGGAGAGCATAGCAACAACACATTTAGGAGTACAGATTCCAGAGCTAGGTGACTTTCTCGTTCAAATCTGGATGCCCTCTGGGGCAGCTTGCCACCTTGGGCAAATTAACCATTCTGTGCCTCGATGTCCGCATCTGTAAAATGGGGCTGATGATAGCAGCTCCAACACCATGCCCTTGCTCTCTGCCCTCAGTGAGTTAAAATGTATAAAGCATGTGCTACAGATCCTGGCCCAGACTGAGAACTAGCTCTTGTTATTCTAAATCCCCAAAGAAACAGAATGGAGAGGGAAGTTAAGTGTGTTCTGCATCCATAAACAACCAAGAATAAGGAACATGGGAACAAGAAGATCCAGGCATGTACTTTGATTCTTAGCCAGAAACCCCTTGTGCCTGCAATCTGATGGAGTTCATGTGAAATGACATCTTCCTTCAATTAGAACGGGATTTATGAAAACAGGAGTATTTCAGTAACAAGAGAGTGCCTAGCAGGCAAGAGAGATACGGTGCTTGGCAAATAGCTGATTCCATTCATGTTGAGTCTTTTGATCATTTTTTATAATTACTGGCATGGTATTTATTGCAGGGTCTGTCTTTACCCAGACCGTCTTCCACCCCCTCTGGCCGAGGGTCTCCCCCGCCCTCCCCCGATAACTGTTCGCAGAGTCAGACACTGAGAGGAACCATTCTCGGCCACGGGATGGCTTCACAGCTTCATTTTCACTGGAAAATTGGAGAAGTCTGATAAGGTAAGAATGTGGGTTCCATGTCAAGGTCACGGCTGTCTTTCTCTAACTGTTGCACCCTCATGACTTTGCAAGGGAAAAGCCAGCATTTGGTGGCTCCTGAGTGACAAGGAGAGTATCCCCAAGCCTGCGAGGTGGCTGGGAAGTCACAGAATCCAGGCCTCCATGAGATGTTGAGGTCCCCTCAGTGCTGGCGCCAAGAGCATCAGAGCCCGAAGAGGAGCAAGGGCACCATGCATGCCTTCCCTCTGGGGAGGCTGAGGGACAGAAGCCTAAAGGATTGCCTTCCTATGCAGAGGTTTTACTTTTCTTTGGGTACAAAATTACAATCATCATTATTATCATTAGATGAGACCAAACAAGATGTTGCAGGCGCTCTGTGTGTGTGTGTGTGTGTGTGTGTGTGTGTGTGTGAGTGATTTAAAAAAATACCCAATTCCCTCCATTATAGGTAAGAGGCTTGACTTTTCCTAGAATATACAATTCCTAGGAAGACTGAGGAGCTCATCAAAGGTCAATGTCACCGTCTGGCCTCTCACTGACTTGTCAAGTGAAACATAAAGAACGCTGGTCTTTAATACAATCAATCGCTTTGGCATGTAGGTGAAAATTAATTAAAAGGATGCAAAATGTATAATTGTTGGCAAATCTGCTGGTGATCAACTTTGAAACTTTTGTGGCTCCTTTCTTTCCATTTATCACCATTTGTCATATTCAGCTTCCCATGTTTTTGGAAAGATGACCAGATGGAAAGCAGGCTGCAGCCATCAGGCAGGTGAGAAACAGATGGCCCGGGAAGGGCAGAAACCAGAAAGCCTGTGGGTGAGGAGCCTGCCTAGTTCAGACGCCAAGGCCCAGGTGGCTCCCAAGGACTGTCCCTATGCTGGCGGGAGCTCCTCTTTGTCCCTGTCACATTATCAAGGACGGGCCACATGTCACCTTTAGCTAGGGAGAAGCTCGCCAGAGCCTTCGGAAAGGGAGGGCTGCGAAGTAGGGCAGGCCTTTCAGCTTCTGGCAGAGGCTCCAGGTGAGTCAAGGTGAACGCACCTGTCCTTCTCAGGCCTTTGAACCCTATGTGCTCCTTTTCCATCTAGTTGTCTACCTGTTGTCTTTTGTCCATTGTAGAAAGAGAAATGAGGTCCTGTGTGTCCCCACCTCTTTCCCAAGTGCCTTGATGGTGAATGTAGACGTGCCCGGGGAGTCATAGCAAGGCAAGCACCGCAGGTGTCCCTGGCACTTCTCAGGACTGGAAGCCCGCCATGATGCTCCTCCAAAGGAGAGCCCATGGGTAGAGCACGGGGCAGTTCGCCTCACTCTTGATGGGTCCTCGGCAAAGTCTCCTGGGTTTGATGTCATTACGTATCGATATCCCATCAGGAAGAATTGGTTCTGATGAGATGAAATTAGGGCATTGTCTCTCAGGAAAAATATTTCTGAAATGCAAAACTGAAACTCAATTTCTCCCATGGGGCAAGGTTTCTTCCTTCTTTACCCAGGGGCCAGATGCTCATGTAATAGCTCAGAAACAGCCTCATCTCTCACAGTAAGTGTTTTTCTTCGTGTCATTTCCTTCCTTCGGGTGGAGCAAGAGGTGCTTTCAGGTTCTCAGTCACCAAGGGATTTGGGGCTGGGAGAGACTGTTGGCGGGGAACAAGGCGGGGACAAGAGACAAGCCAGAGGGGACATAGCCGATCAAAGACAGAAGGGGTGGGCAGACGACGTGGACAGTGGGGGTGCTAGAGGCGGCTGTGGGGTCACAGGGGGTTGCTCCCCATGCCTTCTATTTGCAGGGCAGCCTTGGACTCTGAAAACCTCTGTCCAAACACCAGCTCTGTCCTTCTTAATTGTGGGCTCTTTGGTGAGTTACTTAGTCTCCTAAACCCCAGGTTTTGGCGCTGGGCCTTCCCAGGGTGAGAGGAGCGTTGTGTCATGATTACCAGTGTGAACTGACCCCTAAACCCTGGGGCCGAAAGAAATTGGAATTGGCTCATGCTAGCTAATTGGCTAATAATCCCCTTTCACTTGGAAACAAATCTACTTCAACAAATTTGAAGAGCGGTATTTTCAACCTTAGGTGTGTGTCTCATTTACAATTTGTAAATTGTGGTCAGGGTGAGCAATGGCATTGTTCTGAAAGGATAGATCTTCAAATTGTTAAGTAAAAAATTGGGGGGAGGGGGGAAGAAGGAGGAGAGAGAAGAGGAAAAAAGGGAGGAAGAAGAGGAAGAAGGAGATGAAGACAAAGAAGAAAGAATAAAAGGAAGAAAAATAGCTACAGCACTCAATCTGGGGTCAGTTACTTTGCCTCTAGATTCATTAAATCTGGAGAGAACTGTGTAGAGATGCCCAAAGGAAGATGGCCATTCCATGGAGAGCCAGATAAGAACCAGATGGTCAGCTTCCTCAGCTCTTCTCCCTGCTGCTCATCTGGGGATCCCCGTGTGCGTGCCCAGGTAGAGAGGCCACAGCAGATGGGTAAGCATGAGCGCTGTGCCCCATCAGCCAGCTCAGGTCTACACGAGCACCCAGTGCATCCAGTGCATGCCCTGTAAGGCACTGGGGTCCTTCAAGGGGCTCTGTGGAAAAAGTTTCTGGACAGCTGTGTTTGGGAAATGCGGCACACTGTGTTCTCCTCTTGCAGTTTCAATGTTTATTAGCACATTAAAGGCTCTGATAAGTCCTGAGGTTAGAAGAGATACCAAGGAATCTCTCAGTACCCCTGAAGAACTGGGATTCCCTGGTCACACTTTGGGGATCACTGGCTGAACATCAGTGCAGAAGGGTACCTTGCATTCATATACCACTTTAGAGTGTACAAAAAGGTTTCACCTGTTATGAGCTTATTTAGACTTCCATCCCATCCCACAAGGGATGCTTTATGACCCCTATACCTCCCGTTTTACAAAAGAAGAAACCAAAGTTCAGGTGTTTAGGTAACTTGTCAAGATCACTAGTGAGTAAGAAAGCCAGCAAAGGGCTCTCTCTCCTAACCCTTTTTGCTGTTAGAACACATACAGGAGTACCTGGCTGGCTCAGTCAGTAGAGCATGCAATTCTTGATCTTAGGGTCGTGAGTTAAGCCCCATGTTAGGCATGGAGGCTACTTTAAAAAAATAAAATAAAATAAAATAAAATAAAATAAAATAAAATAAAATAGAAGAATACATACAAGCTAATACAAAGTTCCAGAAATGCCTCTGTTCCCAAGGGGTCCATCTGCTCTCCTGCTCACTTATCTAAGATACATTGCTCTCGGATGTTAGGAGACAGGGCCAGGCTCTGAGCCTCCAGACACTATAAAAGGGGATCCAGTTTCTCAATGAGAAATGTCTAGCAGGTGTAAGTTGAATTTGATTCTTCTTTTAAAATCTTAATTGGCTCCCTCAGAATTACCACTGAGCAAAGATAATGTTTGTAAACATGACTTTTGGGTAGCACATATAAGAGTCACTCAAGAAACATATTTTCTCTTTTGTTAAATTACATATAGCATATATTTCAAGAACTAGGTGCAATTTACTCACATTAATTGTGACGCAAGTTATTTGTGTCGACTGAGCTGGTGCCAGGACCAAGGCCAGGTACATATGCTAGATGAATTCCCTCGGTCTCTACAACAATCCTACCAAGAAAGTTTAGTAATTCTGTTTTGTAGATGGAAGAACTCAGGCTGAGAGGATATTAGCGTTTGTCCAAGATAACACAGTCACAAATCAGAATTGGATCCAGATATGCCTGGTTTCTGCCTTAACTTTTCATACCTGCCATGCAGTCATCCTATAAGGACTGGCGATGGAACTGGGTGGGGCCAAGTGTAAAATGAAAATGCAGTTTAGAGTCCTTCAGCACACAAATGGGAGGGTCACAAGTCAAAGGAATCCGCTCTGGCAGAGTGTGACAGACATGGTGTAGGATGCTGGGGGCTTAAGGAGTCTCAGGATAAACAGTTCTGATCACTTGGGGCTTTGCTGTGGGATAAGACCTTTCAAAGATTCTTCTAGAAGGTGGCAACTTATTGAGGCAAACGTCCTAGGGAGACATCTTTAAATGTATTCTTAATGTCAGTGGAGGTAGAATTATTATCTTCTCGAGCCGTGATTCTTAAATTTTAGGAATGCAAAACCACCTATGAATTTGTTGCATATTCTGCACATCATCTCTTGCATATTCTGCACATCAAGAGAGTCTGATTCATTAGCTCTGAGCTAGGGTCCAGAACCTGGAGTCTTGACAGACACCCTGGAGAATTCTGAAGCAGAGGATGCCAGGCCATACTGAAGAGGTTTGATCAGTGCCCAACAAAGCCTACAGACTCCTTTACCCACCAGTGGTGGAGAGCACCAATTTATCCCCCTCTGGGAAATAGGCTTTTATACCCTGGACACTTTGTGTGTGCTGTGCTAAGCAGATGAATTTGCCATACTTTTCCCTGTTCTCCATTTCTTTCCTGCCTACTGTGGATTCAGGAAGCCCATTGCATCTCATGCTTCCCAGGATTTAGTTATAAATGTCTTCAGATTGCAAGGTCTCATATAAATTTGGTTGGCTCAAAAAGTCTGAAATATTTTAAAGACCCTTCTTTCTTCCACACACTAAGAATGCTGTCTCTTTCAATTGGAGCATACATATAGAGAAAAGGGACAAAGTAAAAGGGGCATATTATTTTTAAGTGTGCATTTACAATAGCTGGTGAGTCACACAGGAGCAATCTGAGAAAACTTCTTCAAATGACGTGTAAGTGTAACCACCTTCTCCAGCAGAAATACTCTACTCGGCACTTTCCTGCGTCAAGCATTCCCAAACTTTGCTCCAAGAAACTAAATTGGTTAAATGATAGGTATTGCAGGACAAAGGACTGAGCCTGCTAAATCCAGCCCTTCCTTTTCCATGTAATTGGTGCCCCCTAGTGGCCGAGAGGATTTTCCCTCATCCTCGAGGTGGATGGTCTCAGAAGCAGATCCAATCTATTAACTCTGTCCCTTGAATCCATGTTTTCCAGTTGTGCCCCCAATTACTTGTGAGACCACAGGGGACTGAGGACTGAGATCAGAGATGGAAAACACCGCTTCCCTGTGGACACACTATGCGCTAAGCATTTCCCACCAACTGTCTCATTAAATCGTTCAAATCAGCAAGAGGTCTAAAGTCACTCTACCGGTAATTGGCAAAGCCAGGGTTTGAAGTAAGGTTGGCCTGACTCCCAAGCTTAGGCCTTTTGCCAGCACACTGTAGAAGAAGCCAGAAGGGAAGAGATGAGATGGGCCTGCTGCCATCAGTACATTGTGGGGAGGGAGAGAAGCTGCAGAAGTTGCACCACCTGGACCTCTGCAGGGGACTTTTGGCCAAATCAAACCTCAGTGCAGGGTGTTCCCCTTTGCAAAGCTCCTGATGCTTTCCCCAACCCCTTCCTGAAATGAGCTGCAGACTGCACTAGAGAACCTGTGAGTGGAGAACCCTCAGGACTCAGTTTCCCCTGAATTAAATACTCTTGGCGGCATTTTGTTTTCAGCACCTGCTGACTTCACATGGGTATTTTTCCCTCCTTCTAGAAAAAAAAAAATTCCACCCATAGAGAGATCTCCCCCCCCCCCCCTTATTTTCCTTCCCACACTGCTGGTAACACACAATGAGTTATTCCTCAAATCCTACAGTAACCCCTTTGATGGTCTATGTCTGCAGGGAAATTGATTTCACATTGAAACATATGCCCAGCCTCCTGTGGATGCTGGAAGTCACGTGTTATTGGACTTAAATTGTTGAATTGTAATTGGAACAGATTGGGAATCTGATAAAACACTTCACTCAACCCATCCTGATAGAAGGGGTGAGGACCAAGACATTTCATTCAATAATGTAGAAACTGGAGAATAAGTCATGTGAGAGTCTTAAACAATAGGAACAAAGTCCAAAGCTAAATGGCCTCTGTAAAACCCTGGGGTTTGTTTGAAAGTCTTCATAAATCTACTTCCATGAGTAAATTTAGTCTCAGGGGGAAATGAGGGAAAGTGAGCCAGCATCACTGCGTTTTGAAGAGACAGGCATATTGAGGCTGAGGACATCTTGGTACTTGTTGTGCTAGGTTCTGCCTTGGAGGGTGCCAAGGGAAGCTGACTGATTCTATCTGCTCCAAGATGGGTGGAAGTCACGGAGGCTGAGAACACATAGGTGCCACCTTCCCGAGCCCCAGAGCAGCTGCAGGATACAGGGTCCTGCCTCGGGAACCTACAGTGAAATCACACACATCCATGGAGCTGTTGTTCCTTTCAACAGCACAAAACATAGCTTTGCTGTAGGTAGAATTGTCTCTAGAAAGATGCTGTGCTGGCTTCTCGACACTGACAGACCTACTTGGAAAACCACACCTTTCTTCAAAGGAGGCCAGAGCCAACCAAGGGTTTAATTCTAAGGAGGCATTGAGAGGGGTTTCTGCTATGTATGTCAGAGCAGGAAAATCTGCACATGAAAGATTTGTCTTTTGTTCAGTTATATTTGTTGAAAGCCCAGTGGCTGTGGGGTGTTTAGAGGTGGTAAAGCTCATCCCACATGCAGAATGAGGGTGTGCAGTGCAAGCCAGACTAAGAACTCCAGACTGGAGGAGATCTCACTGATTGACCAAATGCCAAACCAAATTCCGTACACAGTCCTAAACCATAAATAGAACCAGTATGAAGGACAAGACAAATTATCAACAGCAATGATAAATTTAAAAAGATCCACCACAACCACCGGTGCATTCATTAGCTAGGACCAAAACTCAAAACTCTGTATTTTCTGAATCACTGGACATGGAATAAAATGACAACATTAAAACATCCCTAGAACTGAGCAGGCAGCAGTGTGAGTTCATTTGGAACCAGTGCTCAGCATACAGAAGCTCAGAATACTTTTCCCTAAAGATCCTCAAGTTTGGTAAGACATTATTTGGGCACACCAGCTGAATATCCACAAGAATCTGAACTGCATTCATTACGGAAGACTAGCCTTTCCCTTTAAGATAACAAAATCACCCTTGTAGGGTCCTATGTGCTGGGGATTTACAGACTCCAGCTTGCTTTAATGCTTTTAAACAAAATGTGTGTGTGTATGTGTTCATTGTCTGTATGGGATTCTCCAACCTTCCCCTGAGGCATTTTTTATTTCTGTTCCCTGAGCTTGCATCTGTAGTTCTCTGCATTGCCAGCCACCCACCACCCCTCCAAAATAAGTTTCCGGGAAACCTCATCTTCCAAGAAGCCTAAAGAATTATGTTTATTTCACAACACAAAATGCCACAGCATAGAGGAGTCATTGTCTACCACGGGCACACCTAGAAAATATTGGGGTTCTGTTCAACCACCCCAATAAAGTATCACAATAAAACAAGTCAAATGAATTTTTTGGTATCCAAGTGCATATATAGGTTACATTTGCATCATACTGTAGTCTATTAGGTGTGTATTATGTCTAAAATGTCTAACATTATGTCTAAAAAAATAATGTACACACCTTAATTAAAATATATTTTGTTGCTAAATAATGCTAACAACTATCTGAGCTTTCAGTGAGTCATAATCTTTTTGCTGGTGGAGGGTCCTGCCCTGATGTTAACAGCTGCTCACAAATCAGGGTGGTAGTTGCTGAAGGTTGGGGTGAGCATGGTCATTTCTTGAAATAAGACAATGAAGTTGCCATATAGGATGACTCTTCCTTTCATGAATGATTTCTCTGTAGCATGTGATGCTGTCTGATAGCATTTTACCCATAGGAGAACTTCTTTGAACATTGGAGTTGATCCTCTCAAACCCCACGGTTGTTTCATCATCTAAGTTTATGTAATATTCTAAATCCTTTGTTGTCATTTCAACAATCTTCACATCATCTCCACCAACAGTAGATTTCATCTCAGGAAACTACTTTCTTTGCTCATCCATAAGAAGCAACTCCTCATCTGGTCAAGTTTTATCATGAGATGGCAGCAATTCAGTCCCCAATCTTCAAGCTCCACTGCTGATTCTTGTTCTCCTGCTGTTTCCTCCACATCTGCAGTGACTTCCGCCACTGAAATCTTGAACCCCTCAAAGTCATCCATGAGAGTGGGAATCAATTTCCTCCAAACTCCCGTGAATGTTGCTATTTTGATCTCTTCCCATGATCACGTATGTTCTTAATGGCATCTAGAATGGTGAATCCTTTCCAGAAGGCTTTAAATCTACTTCACCCAGACCCATCAGAAGAATCATTGCCTATGGCAGCTATTGCCTTATGAAATGTATTTCTTAAATAAGAGACTTGAAAGTCGAAATTACCCGTCGATCCATGGGCTGCAGAATGGAAGTTGCATTAGCTGATGTGAAAACAACATTCATCTCATTGTCCATCTCCATCAGAGCTCTTGAGTGACCAGGTGCATTGCCAATGAGTAGTAGGTCTCAACGGTGAGCTTAAAATATTCAGTAAACCATGTTTCAAACAGTTGAGCTGTCATCTAGGCTTTGTTACTCCGTTTATAGAGCACAGGCAGAGAAGATTTAGTATAAATTTTTAAGGGTCCTAGGATTTTTGGGGTGGTCAATGTATATTAGCTTCAACTTGAAGTCACCAGTTGCATTAACCCCTAATGAGAGTCAGCCTGGCTTTGAAGCTTTAAAGCCAAGCCTTGAGTTCTCATCTCCAGCTATGAAACTCCTAGATGGCTCTTCCAATAGAAGCCTGCTTTGTCTACACTGGAAATGTGTTGTTCAGTGTAGCATGAATTGTCTTAGCTAGATCTTCTGGATAACTTGCTTTGCAGCTTCTATATCAGCACTGGCTGCTTCACCTTGCACTTTTATGTTTTGGACACAGCTGCTTTCCTTAAACTTCATGGACCAACCTCTGCTAGCTTCAGACTTTTCTTCTGCAGCTTCCTCACCTCACTCGGACTTCATTAAATTGAAGAGTTAGGGCCTTGCTCTGGATTAAGCTCTGGCTTAAGGGAATGTTATGGCTAGTTTGATCTTCCACCCAGATCTCCAAAACTTTCTCCATATCAGCAGTAAGACTGTTTTGCTTTCTTATCATTTGTGTGTTCACTGGAGTAGCACTTTTATTTCCTTCAGGAACTTTTCCTTTGAATTCATGAGTTGGATAACTATTTGGTGCAAGAGGCCTAGCTTTCAGCCTATCTCAGCTTCTAAGATGCTTTCCTCAGTAAGCTCGATCATTTCTAGCTCTTGATTTAAAGTGAGAGATGTGTGACTCTTCCTTTCATTTGAACACTTTGAGGCCCTTGTAGGGTTATTAACTGGTGTAATTTCAATATTGTTGAAATTCTCAGGGAAGAGAGAAGCCCAAGGGGAGGGAGAGGGGTGAGGCAGTGGCGGTCAGAGAACAATCAGAACACTCACAACATTTATCGGTTAAGTTCACTGTCGTATGTGGACACAGTTTGTCGCACCCAAAAACAATTATGATAACATCAAAGATCACTGATCATCATAACAAATACAATAAAAATGAAAAAGTTAGAAATATTACAAGAATTACTAAATGTGATACAG
Source organism: Halichoerus grypus (assembly GCF_964656455.1). NCBI lineage: Eukaryota > Metazoa > Chordata > Mammalia > Carnivora > Phocidae > Halichoerus > Halichoerus grypus. The sequence goes on from NC_135712.1 coordinate 7,408,109, forward strand.
AGACACAAAGTGAGCAAATGCTTTGGAAAAATGGCACCTGTAGACTTGCACAACACAGGGTTAACACAAATCTTCATTTTGTAAAAAAAAAAAAATCTACAATAAAGAGAAGCACAATAAATTGAGATACACTTGTATTTCACAAAAAAAGAAAACAAGAAAGAGCAAGCAGCAATTACCTTCTTGTTGAGCCCTTCAACATGCTATACACCTTCCTTTCTCTAAAGTCACTGCTTGTTCACTAACTCACACGGAGTGATATTTCCTTGTGAAATGGTCTGATGAATCAGGGGCATGAGTCTGTTGGGGGTTCCCAGGATGATAGGAAATGGGTTCTGTACCGTATGGGTGAAGATTCACCAGAGAATGTGGTCATTACAGTGACAGTATCTACAAAGCTCTGACTGGAATACTTAAGTCATTGCTTTATGCTTCCCTCAAGTCTCAACTTTCAACCTTCTCAATCCTAGAGGTATTTCCCACCCCCACCTCCCCACCCCAATGCCCCAGTTTTCTTCAGAGAACAGAGAGCAGAACTGTTTCTGGAAACTCACTACATAGCTGCAAAAATCATTGCAATCTCTTGAAGTCTGTGTTGGGAGGCAGTATGGTCGATACTCTCTTTATTTAAATAAGATAATGCAAATCAGATGCAAAATTTTTAAGCTTTTGAAAATGTCTAGCATGTATGAGAGATATTTATGAAATGAGGCCCTGTAAGAATTTTATTGATGGCAGCTTTGCAATTAAGTGTGTGTTCGCTAAATATGGAAGCAGATAAAAACCAACAATAAAAATTGTTCCAAGGGAATTGCCACAGCACAAACTGAGTGGATCATACTGGGCTGGTGCTTTAGGTTTTGCCATGGGCAGCAGCTTTATTATTCTAGAAAAACTTCCTTGATTTCCAAGGTTTGCCTGAAAAAACAACATTTCTTTAGATCAAATGATTTATGGATCCCCTGAGATGGGCAAAATATGTCATTAGAACACCTCATTTGAGGACCCAGTGTCTATTACCCATTAAGTGGATTTTTACTGTCCACCCAGTGAAAGCCAAGACACTCACTCAGGTCCCCCAACTGAAGCCCCTCTGCTCCAGCTATCCCAATTTTTTTGATGTTTCCAACATGCTTTGCTGATGCCTTGTTCTGCATCATTGTTGTTATTAAGTCATACTTCCCTCTCCCTGAAGAATACTCACCTGCCAATTCTCCACAAACTCATTTTTTAATTTTTTTTAAGATCAGATAGAAAGGAAGTTTCAAAAAGTGTTCCTCTGTCTTCCACATCATAATTTTGCAATTCATTCTTTATCTACTTCCTTTAGAACTTACAGAAATAATTTATAAACTAAAATATTGATCTTATTTACATTTCATTGGAAATTGCTCCTCAGTTTTTGCATACGTGTATATTTCAACTGTCTAGTACTTTCTTTGGAAGCGAAGTCCGTGTCTTCCTTAAAAAAAATCCATGTCAGGTATAATCTGGAATCAGAATAGAGATTCCTATCATGTTGGACATGACCTACCAATTAATTTGAGTCTTGATCGCTCCACTCTCACATTGACTTCCAAGATCATGCATCATTCTCAACAACACACAAACATACTTTCAAATCGCCTTTCTTTAAAAACCCCTTCCCTAGATATATATCATCTCCAACTGCTGCTCTATTCCTCTGACATCACAACTACTCTGAAGAGTTGTGTAAATTCACTCTTTGCTTTCTCACTACATATGCTCCCTCCAAACTACTCCATTCAGGATTTTAGAAACTAACTCTGATTAAGGTCACCTACAACTTCCATCTCACCAAGTCTAATGTTGAATTCTCATACTACACCTCATTAAAACTCTTCTCGGTATTGGACACAATAATCACTCCCTCCTCTTTCACCTGACTATCAGAGGACCACACTCTCCAGATTGTTCTCCCACAATCTCAGTTCATTGGCTGGTACTTGCTCTTCTTCCAGACCTCTGAGCATTCGCATAGTCTTGACTGCTTTACTTAAGCTGTTCCTTTGAACTTACATCAGGTCCTGACTTTAATCCTCTTAATCCTAGAAGCAATTCTTAATTACCCTAATATCCCAGTTTTCCTAAGAGCATATAGGGCTTTATTCCTGGACCTCGCCTCCAACTACACTTATACTCCAGGTAATATTTTCCAGTTGCATTCCTTCAATTACCTTCTATATGTTGATGGCTCCCCAATTTACATTCCCATCCTCAAACTTTCCCCTGAATTCTAGACTTGTATAGCCAAACGCCTACTTGACACTGCCAACTTGGATGTGTTTGCATACACAGGCCAAACTCATGACAAAACAATCCAAAAATGTTTCATTATCTCCTCTTTAGCTTGCAAAGTTCTATTTCTCCCCCTCTTTCATGTACTTCTTCTTGGCAAGCAAAAAAGCTGAAAGTCTGGGAACTTTATCTACCAGGCTCATCTACCTTTCACTTTCGGGTTGCATCCGTGTTCTGCTAATAAAGAGCCCTAGTGTGAAATTTTGAAGGTCGAAGAGATATAGAATATATTCTGCTTCCCCATGTGTCAACATTCGCTATGAAAGCTTTGGCAGATGTGAGTCTTTGCAGTAGCCTCTGGGTGGTCCACTGTGATAACTCCTCTCAGTACTATGGGCCAGCTGTGACCATCACCACCAATATCCTGTACTTTATTAATCTCTGGGTGGAAGCAACAACTTCTATATTCACTGGACCAGCAGTGATGGCAGAACTGAATGTCACTGGCACTTCCCCTAACTTGTGTTTCCTCAGCTCTTTCAACATTTTTGTAAGCGCTCAATTCCCTATATTAAATCTCTTCCTGCTTAAAAGACCTAGAGCAGTTTCTTTTTCCCTGTTTGAATGCTCACAGATATAGTTCCCCATCTTCTCAGTTAACAACACCAACATTTACCCACTTGCAAAGAGCAAAAATTTAGGAGTCATCCTTGACTCTTTGTTTTTCTATTTACATCTTGCAATCAATCCAGGAAAAAGTCAGCCTGGATAGTCCTCCAAAATATATGCTGAATCCCACTCCCTCACACCTCAAGTATAAGATCCAAACCCCTTACTTCACCCTACAAGGTCTTGAAACACTAACCTTCACCCACTTTAATGAACTCAGCCCCTCAGCTATCTCCTTGCTCCAGCTGTAATGATCTCCTTAATTTTTAATGAACACGCCAAGTTAATCCGCACCCAGTGTGTATTTAATATTTTCTGTGCCTAGATTCCTTTATCTCTATACCTTCCTGTGGCTTGTTCTTCCAGTTCATTTAGGTCTCTGTTCAAAAACTTCCTCCTCAGATAAGACTTTCCAAATTACCCATCTAAAATAGCCCCTCAAACACCCTTTCTCTGCTCCTTTAACCTGATTATCACTATCTGAAATTGCATTGTCTATTTACAAAATATCTTTGGGGCTATCTATGCCCTCCACTAGAATGTTTGCTCTAAGAGGGCTTGGTCAGCTAGTTCACCACTGTACCCATTGCTTATATTTGTACCTAGCACTTGGTGGACATTCTATAAAAAGTGGTTGAATGCATAATTGGATGGCCTTGCTCCTCTGTTCAGAGAACTTGAGCTTTCCAAGAGGCACAGTTAGCTGATTTCCTCAGGATATTCTCTCCATTAGCTAGTCACAATCATAAGACCCTGGTGAAATCAAAAAGAAACTTGCAAAACTACAAAGTTATTGAAGACACAGACCACTTTCCTGACATATACCTAAACTCTTAATAGGGATTCAGCTGAAAATGAAGAAAATCCATTTAAATGTTCCTCATAAGCATTTTCTCTCTGCATGGGTTTTAAAAGTTATTTATAATAGCATATAGGACATCAATATATAACATCTTTAAATTGAAAGACATGGCCCACATTTCCTTGGCAGGAGTCCACCTAATGGATCAACCTTTGATAAGCAAATGCATATCATGTGTCAAGATCAATGCTACATGCTATATGTGTGAAGTGATGGGCAACGGAAAGTCAGCAAAGAACGGAGAGCAATGGAAAAATACAAGTTAAGAAATAAAATGATCTAAAGGCCAATGAAACTTATTTGACTGCCAATTTTCTGCCTTGGCAGAATTATTTCTGAGAAGCCAAAAATAGCAGGGGAGATTTGAAAGGCATTAAGCAAGAAGTTCAGAATGAAATGCAAGAGGCATGACTTCCAAGAGCTAGTAAATAATGATATATTTGCATTTTTAACTATTCCCCACCACCACCAAGGGTGTAATTGCTTCCATATAAAAGCTCCTTGATATCAGCCCAAGATGCTAAACTGTGTCTATTTACATGGATACTGATGATCTCACTGCTCAAGGCTGTAACTATTGGAGGAGCTGTACCATGTTATGTCCGCTAAGCAAGGCAGAGAAGATGTTTCCTACAGAAAGAATTGTTGAAAAAAGTCCTTTGCCTTAAACAAAGAAGCAAAGTGAAGTGGGCCACATAATACATAGTATTAATTAAATATGTATATACATAATTATATATAAATACATAATATGAATAATTGTGGAAGTTATTAATTCTGTTCTCCAAGTATTATTTCTCCCCCTCTAGGCACATCATCAATTTTTTTTCCTGCTTCCTTAAGGCTCTACTTGACTACTTAAGAATTTCCAGCCAATAATGTCTAAGCATAAACAATATAGTCATCACTGCAGTATAACTAGATCTACCCTACCTGAGTGCCAGATATCTTGTTAAGCATTTTACATTTATTAACTCATTAATTCTCACAATAACCCTATGAGGTAGATATTTTATTATCTCCCCTTTACAGATGAGGAAACTGAGGCCTAGAGTAGTTAAGTAGTTTTCCCCATGGTCAAAATCCACCAAGTGGCAGAGCTTAGATTTGAACCCATGGAGTCAGGCCTCAGCACCTATGCTCTCAATCACGCAAATGATGAGTAGGCCTTTAGTTTGTGCAAGGAAGCAAAGTGAAGTCATCTGTTTGGGGAGAAACATATTTATATATGACAGTCAACCCAGGGGTCCATGGGGTCCTCTTATCATAGAGTTATCAGGGACTGTACTAAAGTCTTATTTTATGAATGGAACTGTATTAGTCAGTCTTTCTCTCTCTCTCTGAGAAAGAAGAAAGAAAGAAGAAAGAAAGAAAGAAAGAAAGAAGAAAGAAAGAAAGAAAGAAAGAAAAAGAAAGAAAGAAAGGAAAGAAAGAAAGGAAAGAAGAAAGAAAGAAAGAAAGAAAGAAAGAAAGAAAGAAAGAAAGAAGAAAGAAAGAAAGAAAGAAAGAAAGAAAGAAAGAAAAAGAAAGAAAGAAAGAAAGAAAGGAAAGAAAGAAAGGAAAGAAGAAAGAAAGAAAGAAAGAAAGAAAGAAAGAAAGAAAGAAAGAAAGAAAGAAAGAAAGAAAGAAAGAAAGAAAGAAATTGAGAAAGAAAAAAAAAGAGAGAGAGAAAGGTCTATTAGAAGAATTGCCTCACCCAGTTATGGAGGCTGACAAGTCTAAAACTGCAGTGTGCAGACACAGGAGAGACAATCATGCAGATGAAGTCCAAAAGCAGCCTTCTGTGGAATTTTCTCTTGCTCAGAAAAGCTGCTCTTTTTGTTCTAGTCAGGCCCTCAACTGTTTGGATAAGGCCCACCCACATTATGGAGGTCAGTCTGCTTTACCCTAAGTTCATCAATTTAAATGTTAGTCTCATACAAAAGAGCCTTCTAAGCTGACACATAAAATGAACCATCACAGGAATGTAGGACCTGGAGGGGTTGAGTCAATAGTCCAAGTTTACATGACAAAGCCAACATCAGAGCTCAGGTCTTCTGGTTCCCCAGTCAGTATGATCATAACACACACTGTCTCCCTGTGAAACCGTGAGACCCATGTGCCACACTTGAGGAAAGAGGTAAGGAGAGAGTGAAGGTGCCCTGTTCTTTAGCTCTGCTATCTAATGGCAAGAACACAAAGGAGCTTTAATTTCTTCTTATCAATTCTTTTGTAGTTGATGCATCAAATGGAAGTTTTTATAAATAGCAATGGTCTGTTATTTACTGCTTCGAAAAATGGAAACACAGGAACCACAAAATGTGGCTTAAAATTAGGTAAGGCATATGATTTTTTCCAAGCTGTAGCATTTTTGTTTATGAGAACTGATGTTTGACCCCCTCAACTAAGAAAGACCGGATCTAGCCCACAATAAGGAGTAGGAGACAGACTGCATTTGAGCTCATCTGAAAATTGCATTTTAATTGCTTCTTTTATCTTAGACTCTCCTGACTTCTTTTTTTTTTATTTTTATTTTTTATTTTTTATTTTTTTATTTTTTTAAATTTTTTTATTGTTATGTTAATCCCCATACATTACATCATTAGTTTTAGTTATAGTGTTCCATGATCTCTCCTGACTTCTTAATTCTTATCTAAATGATATTTCTTGTCCCCCTGCCACATGCCACACTTTATGACATTACCAAAGCAGGTGTCAAACGTTGTGCTTGGTGTAACATTGGCCAACAACTCAGATGCTCAGAAACATATCTCGCTCAAGGTTAAAGGCATTGTTCCCTCTCCTATACATGCAAGATACGTGTATGGACATGAGCTGGATAAACCTCAAAGCATAGACTCTGTTTGTATAGACATGATGCAACCAGGAAGTCTGAGACCTGAAAGTTTCAAGAGGTTTATCCAAAGTCAACCAATTTTTCCTTAAGATCCCCATTGCCAGATTATTTGCATGCCAATAACTACTAAATGGTGCACTTTCTGGGTACAAAACCCTGCTGAGCACTTTCCAAGTATTGATTCCTTTCTCTCATACATCCCTGAGGTCGTCATGACTATGCCCAGTTATTACATGTGGCAACTGAGATGCAAAGAGATTAAGTGACTAGCTCAGTGTCACCCCAACTAGCAAATGTTGGAGCCAGAAACCTATCCTCTCATCATCTAGACTGGGGGTTAGCAAACATTCCCTGTGAAGGACCAGATAGTAAATATTTCAGGCTTTGTGCACCACACATTCTCTATTGCAACTTCTCAGCTCTGCTATTATAGCAAGAAAGCCACAGAAAACACGTGAATGGATGAGCATGGATGTGTTCCAGTAAGTCTTTTATGGACACTTGTGAGTCACACAAAACCAGCAGCTGCCTGGATCTGGCCCACGGGCTATGGTTTGCCAAACCTTCATCGAGACCATCACAGGTTCTGACTTGACAAAGAACTGCAGAATGAATCTAGGAATTCGGAGTGAAACATGTCATTTCTCGAACCATGAGAGACTATGGACTCTGAAAAACAAACTGAGGGTTCTAGAGGGGAGGGGGGTGGGGGGATGGGTTAGCCTGGTGATGGGTATTAAAGAGGGCACATACTGCATGGAGCACTGGGTGTTATACACAAACAATGAATCATGGAACACCACTTCAAAAACTACTGATGTTATGTATGGTGATTAGCATAACATAATAATAAAAAAAAAGAAACATGTCATTTCTACCAGCCAATCATAAAGCTGTAATTATCAAGTAAAATATTGGAAAGAAAGACCTTATCTCCACTTAAAAGTGGATTTAAGTACCAGAGAACAGGCAGCTGAGATGTTAGGGTGTGTATGTGGAGCAAGGTGAGTTTGACTTTGGGCCTAAAGTTCTACTCACAGATGTCTGTGCTGGGAAGAGAAAGCAGAGGGGTTGGGTGGGAAATGGCAGCACCACTCAGAAGGCAAGTGGAAAATAATGCCCTCTGGTTTTTCTCTTTCTTTCTCAGTTCTAGCAAGACTAATACAAGAATGTCCCCTTGCCTTCCCTACAGTGAGTAAAGTAAATGAGACATTGAAGAAGTTCAAGAGGGGGATGGAGGTGCCTATGGGTAGGCAGAGGCCAGCTCTACTTTCTGGGCAAAGGAGTCCAGTCAGTCTTTGGGTTTTAAAGCCCTGGGCTCCCAGGGAGCAGTTGGGGTGCCACCATAGGAGAGAGGGGTAACAGGAAACTTATTATCCCAGTGGGTTAAGCACTAAAGGCCGAAACCCTCTAGGTCAAATCATGGTGTCCCATTAGCAGAGCTTAGCTCTGAGGCACATCATCCACCCTGGAAGATACACAATGGTCTGGTCAGTGGTTGCCCCGCAGAGACTTTCAGGTGGATGGAACCAGCGGTGAACCCAAGCCATGTGACTGCTGGCACCAATCCAAGCCCAGCTTCGTGTGTGGGGTTGATTAAGTTTGGCCCATTTGGATCAGGTCAACGCCACCAGGCTCCTGAGCAATTTGCAGAGGAGACAGCCTCAAGAGGGAGATGTTGGACTTTCAGACAAGATGGCCCTTGAAGGGCGAATCCATTTTTAGTCAGGAAAGAAAATGAATAGATGGGAAGTGTTTGCACCCAAGCTCTGGGAAGCCTTCACTGGGTTATCTGAGGACTAAGTGAGATCCTGTATTTGGAGACTTCCTCATGTGGCCTGATGTGCCCCGGGGAATAAAAACTGTTCACCTCCATGCTCCCCACTTGGACATTCTCCACCCATTAAGGAAGAGAGAACCTCATACAGGCTCTGCAGATTCACTCCTTGAGTCTCTGGGTTTTGAGACTGGCCCTCGCTTACTGGGCCTCCTGCAGGGGCAGACCTACGCTGCCGGTTGGCAAGTCTATCTTCTCTTTGCCTTCTGCCTTCAGTGCTAGCCCTTAGCACCCCTTCTTGGAACACCGAACTCCTCCTCTCTGCACCCAGACATCTCCGTGCCCTTACATCCTCGAGCCCCAGGACTCCCAGATTCCCAGCTGGGATAGGAGGGCAGTTGGAAGTCCAGCTGAGGGACTAGTTACCCAAAAGCAGGTGGACAGGGTGGGGCACCGGTGGAGTGAGACCCTGGACGTGGGGCCCGAGGGACTGCACCTGGTGCCATGTGCAGCGGGGGAAAGGTAGCACCCTGTTCTGTGGGCACTGCCCTCTCTGTTCTTGTTGACTGTCTGGAGGGCTGGGGAGAAGGGGCTGGTCTAAGGTCTATCTCATCATTCTGGTTAACAGTAGGAAACTTAACAACATGAGTAGAGAAAATCAAAAGTAATATGCATTTGAAACTTTTTGAAATTGCTTATCATCTCTGCCTCATTACCAAGAAGCATAATCGTGATTACTTACAGTCACTAAGTGTCACAATTGCTTCTTTTCCCAGTGTCCTGTATTCCCAAATCAACATCTCAAGACTTGCGGTTGCAGCTCTGATGAACGGGGCCGTCTCTACAAGCTGCACACGCCCTTTTGCATTATCTCTAGATGACCGTTCTTGAAGGACTTACTGTCTTCTCTTAATGAAGGACAGGACACTGCTCCTAAGACGTGACTCTGCAGACCAGGAAGCAGCTCCTGGATCTCTTGTCAGCCTGGATCTTCTAGGTCACTGTCTTAGCATTTCTTTGTATTCTGATGCTCTGACTCCTGGGGCCTTGCCAACCTGGAGAGACTGTCCCTCACAGGGCTGGCCAATTCCTAGAGATAGTAGATGATTCACCTGCAAGCACACTTTCCATATGTAAGCCAACCAATACAGAGCCCATTCCCAACCACCTCTTTTACTGGGCTCTCACACTCTGGGCCACTATCCCCTTACACAGATGCCCCTGCGGTCAAGAACCAGACAACTAGAGACAGCCCCTACACCCCAGAGCCCACCAAAATTATTCAAGCCAGCCAATCCTATGCCTGCTTACTCTGCTTCACCTGTTCCTTCCCATGGAAACCACAATAAGGCTCTTGCCCACATCCTTGTCTGACGTTCTGCCTCCTGAGGGACCCCATTGCTTCCCATATGGCCCTGCATGGCGTGGCCTGGCCTCTCTTCTTGGGAACTGTGAGTGACACACATCTTTTCAATGGCAGTCATCTGATCTGCTGGCTTCACCATATTTGAATAATAATAAAATCTACATTTTAAAATAGTCAAGTCCCCAACAAATGCCACAGATCTTCCTGCTCCTGTAAAAACTGAAAATGACCCAAACCTTCACGCATTAAAGATGTTCTAGCACAAATATGCAAAGAAATGGCCCGGAGGGGGAGACATGGGCTTTTTTTTTTTTTTTATGTTATGTTAGTCACCATACAGTACATCATTAGTTTTTGATGTAGTGACCCATGATTCATTGTTTTCGTATAACACCCAGTGCTCCATGCAATACGTGCCCTCCTTAATACACATCACCGGGCTAACCCACTTTAGAGTCAGATTCTGGGGGAGCCTGAGGTTGTCTCCTGCCCCTTCTGCTTTGGAGCTGGGTGGTTATTGCACCTCTCTGTGCTTCAGGCCCCTCGTTTGCAAATAGGAGGCTCAACTGGATTTCAACTAAAAAAACCTGATACTTCAAAAGTTTGTATCATGCAATAAACACTCAAGATGATTATTTTTGCTGGCAACATTACTCTTCTTCAATAATTAGTTACCCATATATTTTTTAACCAATAGGCCAAATCTTATCTGAATGAAGATTGTCATTTTCCCCTTTTCTTCAACTATTCTCTTAAACATTTGATTTGCATATGGTCATTAGAAAGGGTATAGACCTCATTAATCATTAAGGCTTCAAAACCTTTGGGTTAGAATTTGACTGGAGCCTCAAGCAGTGTTTTCCTAACTTGAAAGGTAAGGCAGCCAAGAACACCTCTGCAGACAGACCCCAGCTTGAGAAGCACAGCATTAAAAATTAAATACTGTCCATAGGGGTGATTTCTTCATGCTGACAGAATCATAAAGCCAACAAATGGGGGCCAAACACAAATGGGGGCCCTGAAATATCACAGGAATGCATGAGGCTATTACCCAAATAATCCATGTTATGAACATAAATATGTAGAGCTAGATGGAATCTAAAGGAAGAAAAAAAAAACCTTCTCAAAGAGAGAGTCCCCAGGGATAGTTATAAAGTGGTTTTAAAGTAATTCAAATCATCTTGAAGATGAAAAAAAAAAAAAAAAACAAGGTGAAGGATCTGCAAATAGACCTTTTTCTTCTGGACGCACAACTTTTCTTTTTTTTTTAAATTTAATTTAATGTTATTATGTTATGTTAGTCACCATACAATACATCATTAGTTTTTTTTTTTAATTGCACATACTGTGCTTTTTACAAATTGAAGATTTGTGGCAAAACTGTATGGAGAAAATCTATTGGTGCCATTTTCCCAATAGCAATTGCTTACTTCCTGTCTCTGTGTCACATTTTGGTTATTCTCATAATATTTCAAACTTTTTTTTTATTTTATTATGTTATGTTAATCACCGTACATTACATCATTAGTTTTTGATGTAGTGATCCATGACTCATTGTTTTTGTATAACACCCAGTGCTCCATGCAGTATGTGCCCTCTTTAATACCCATCACTGGGCTAACCCATCCCCCACCCACTCCCCTCTAAAACCCTCAGTTTGTTTCTCAGAGTCCATAGTCTCTCATGGTTCATCTCTCCCTCCGATTTCCCGCCTTCAATTTTCCCTTCCTTCTCCTAATGTCCTCCATGCTATTCCTTATGTTCCACAAATAAGTGAAACTATATGATTATTGACTTTCTCTGCTTGACTTATTTGACTTAGCATAATCTCCTCCAGTCCCATCCATGTTGATGCAAAAGTTGGGTATTCATCCTTTCTGATGGCTGAGTATTATTCCATTGTATATATGGACCACATCTTCTTTATCCATTCATCTGTTGAAGGGCATCTCGGCTCTTTCCACAGTTTGGCTATTGCGGACATTGCTGCTATGAACATTGCATATGGGGTGCACATGGCCCTTCTATTCACTACATCTGTGTCTTTGGGGTAAATACTCAGTAGTGGATGCACAACTTTTCTTAAATCAGCTTTCTGGACTAAAGAATTTATCCAGCCTCCATATTATAAACGTCAAGTCTTGGGCATGACAAGTGACTAAATCAATAGCGAGAAAAGATTTGCTCCTCCCCCACTGACACCTATAGTCTCAGCGTCATGGGCATGTGACCTGTGTGCTCACCCAGGGCCTGTGCTCAAAGGCCTCCACACTTGATTTAATTCTCTGCTGTCTTGAAAGTCTTACACTTTTTGAACAATGTGCCTGCATTTTCATTTTGCATTGGGCCCCTCAAACTATGCAACCAATCCTGTTCATCCCCATTTACTGCCCAAGGGGTAAAGGGTACAACCCAGGCAGAGAGCCGCCCTGGGAGGCTGCCTTGGGAAATGTGGAGGGCCATCGAGGCAGCCTGACAGGAGGCTGGCTCTTCAGAGAACCACCTTCTGGTAGAAATATAATGAGCAAATTTAAAATCATTAAAAATTTAGCAGATACCAGCTTAGAAAAGATGAGGCACCCTACCAGCTGCCTGTTCTCTCTTGTTTATCTTGGCATTTGATTCTTTATTTGGTAGCAAATTAATCTGGGTAGTGATCCCTATTGTAAGTCTTCTGAGTGGTTGAAAGGGCTGATTTTATTACAAGAGATGAATTCTTGGATGCCTGCGGCTTGTTGGAAGATACAGAGCAGGCAGAGCAAATACCTTCTGTTCTTTACAAGGTCAGTGGTCCAGAGAACTATTGTCTTGTATCTAAACAAACAAGATAGGCAATTCCACCTCCAAGCCCCTTCTCTTTGTCTTTGGCATTGGAAACAGCAACTGGGATCACGCTGGTAATCACTGATCAGACAGGGAACAGACACAGAGACAAAGTTTGCTCTTAGCACCTCCCCAACTCTTTCCAGGGTCCCTGTTTCCTTGTTGTAAGATGCCTCTAATCCTCAGGTCCCCCTTTGCTCAGATAGTGCTGTTGGCTCTCTGATGCTCCCTTCCTCCCTGGGTTGCCTGAGTGCCCTTCCACCTCCCACTTGCCAAGCCCTGCAACCTGTAACCTCAGGACTCCACCCTCAGCCCCTCGTCCCTGGAAAACACTAAGCAAACAGGACAGCTGATGACTGATGACGTGGCAATGGCAATCGAGGAATGCTTGCATTTCACAAGAGGAGACTCCTGGATACAGAATCCGCAGGCACTGTTCCAGACGTGGGGGGTTCTAGGGGTACTTCCTTCCACACGTGACAAGGACATGATCCGGAGTAAGATGGGCTGGGAGAAAGGCTGTCGAGGCCTACTTAAAATAATATTATATTTTGTTTAAATGTTTGAAAACTTACATTATCGGAGGGAAAAAATGATGGTTTCTTCCACTGAGACTGTCTCAATACATCTCCTTGCACGAGTTTTGCTAGCAACTGAGAGAAACTGGTGGGTCTCCAGGGGTGTGGCCTGGCTTCCCAAAGACGTATCTCAGTGGCATTGGTGTATTTGCTCCACTGATTTCTTATTTAAAATAAAAACAAGAAAATTAACTGTTGGTGGGAATGCAAGCTGGTGCAGCCACTCTGGAAAACAGTATGGAAGTTCCTCAAAAAGTTGAAAGTAGAGCTACCATATGATCCAGCAATTGCACTACTGGGTATTTACCCCAAAGATACAAATGTAGGGATCTGAAGGGGTACGTGCACCCTGATCTTTATAGCAGCAATGTCCGCAATAGCCAAACTGTGGAAAGAGCCAAGATGTCCAACAACAGATGAATGGATAAAGAAGAAGTGGTATATATATACAATGGAATATTATGCAGCCATCAAAAGGAATGAGATCTTGCCATTTGCAATGATGTGGATGGAACTGGAGGGTGTTATGCTGAACGAAATAAGTCAATCAGAGAAAGACATGTATCATTTGACCTCACTGATATGAGGACTTCTTAATCTCAGGAAACAAACTGAGGGTTGCTGGAGTGGTGGGGGGTGGGAGGGATGGGGTGACTGGGTGATGGACATTGGGGAGGGTATGCGCTATGGTGAGTGCTGTGAATTGTGCAAGACTGTTGAATCACAGATCTGTACCTCTGAAATAAATAATACATGTTAAAAAAAAAAGAAGAAGAAGAAGAAAGCAGGAGGGGAAGAATGAAGGGGGGGAGATTGGAGGGAGAGACGAACCATGAGAGACGATGGACTCTGAGAAACAAACTGACGGTTCTAGAGGGGAGGGGGGTGGGAGGATGGGTTAGCCTGGTGATGGGTATTAAAGAGGGCACGTTCTGCATGGAGCACCGGGTGTTATGCACAAACAATGAATCATGGAACACTACATCAAAAACTAATGATGTAATGTATGGTGATTAACATAACAATAAAAAATTGTAAATAATAAACTCTTTAGGAAGCTAGGCTATCAGAAACACCAAGGAATAAAGGTTATTCCCAATCAAGTATTAAAGGAGGTCAGCATTAAACTAGAGTTTAGACAGCCTGGACAAACTGAGAGACTTGGAAATGGGTAGAAGGATGGCTTAGTGTCCTGTCCAGTGAGCCCATCTGGACTGTTCCTACCTTTCATTGTCCTTGAGCTCCCTTACAGCTCCCTAAGTGATAGAATGCTGCCTGTCATGCAGTTGATTTCACCCATAAAACGCCAATGAACTGTGTCCAGTGGAAATGCAGTTAATCTTTGCTCTGGGAATATTAACCCATTTTGCTTTTATTTGTAAATTCATGTTAGGGTCTCTGATTTCCTGTGTGTGTATGTTGAATTCTTGTTTGAACCGATGGTGGTTCCCTCATTAGTTCATGAGTTAAATCTTTAACATGCATTCATTTTAAAATTACATGAGCATCTTTATTTTCTCTTTTTAAAAAATTCTTCTTGTAACCAGATTCCTACTCAGTAATCTGAGATGGTCATGAAAAAGGCTCCATTTCTTTTAAAGCTGGTATGGAATTGTTCAAATTTATCTGGACCATCTGTCCTTAGAGTTCAAAGTCCTTCTAAAGGAGTGGTTATTTTCCAGGTGTGCATCAGCAGCCAAAGACCCTAAATGTCTGCATTTACAGCCAAAGAGTGAGAGTTTCACAGTGGTTTTTATGTGTTTGTTTGTCTTATGTTTGTCTTTATTTTTGTTTTTGGAGAATAACCTCCATTGGATGGAAAAAAACCCATGTGTTTTCAGTTTACTTCCAGCTTTTATGAGGAATGATAGTGAATTTTATTGCCTTTTCAGCCTTTGTGGTAATATGGTGTTTCTATATGACTTTTTTAATGTAGTGAGTTGCATTAATAGAATTTTCTGGGGTCAACGCAGTCCTCATTCCTGGGTACAATTGATTTTTAATATTCAATTTACTACTGTTTTATTTAGGATTTTCACATATGCTTATAAGGAGAGATTAATCTTTTTTTTTTTTTTTTCATCTGTGAGGTTTTGGTATCTAGGTTATACTAACCTCACAGAATGAGTTGAGGACTTCCAGTTTTTTTCTAGGCTTGGAATGAGTTTGTACATAAAATTTTAACAATAAGTGGCTTATTCAGATCTTCTGCTTCTTCTTGAGTCAATTTTCATAAATTACAAATGTTAGAAAATTATCTAAGATTCAAAATTATTGGCATTGTATTCTCTAGTGATATTAAAAATATTGACTATATCCTATACTTATATGTTCTTTTTCATTCTTAATATTGTTTCTTTATGTCCTCTCTATTTTTTTTTCCAGGATAATCTCACTCAGAGTTTGAGCTTTTTCACCTTTTCAGAAAACCAGCTTTCAGCTCTCTTGATCTTTCATCCTCTTTATTTTTGTCTTCTTTCATTAATCTGAGGTTGTCTTTTGTCTCTTGTTCATGATATAGAATATACAAGAACAGCTCTGTGCTCCTTAAAATGTTTTCTACTTGAAAAGCTTCATTATGCAAACACAACACAAGCTCAAGGTCAACAGATATTTGAAAAAGGATTCTTGCCATTTTGATTGATATTCAAGTACAGTTTGATAGAAATTATACATTCAGCCAGGGGTGGTTTCAACAGGGCATGGATTACATTGGAAATGTCACCTGTAACAAGATAAATAGTAAACACAGGGGTACTAGATGAAACCATGAACACATATTCACTCTGACAATATAAACACTTGTTTCCAAATTCATTTATTCAACATTCATACCAGAAGTATTTATGGAGTACTGTCAGGATACTGATGGTTCACTGGTAGATAATACCAAGGATTCCCTGCCCTCCTCAAGTTTGCATTGGAAACAGATAATAAATAAGAAAATAAAAAAATGTGTAATGCAATATCAGAGTTGGGTGTTCTGAAGAAAATAAATCAGGATCAAAAGATAGGGGATAAGCTGTTTTACATTCTCTCCTGATGTTGAAGGATATCTAGTAATGAATTTACTTTTATATGTTTTATGGACTTTGTAAGTCATGTCTAGGCAGAATCAATGAATATGGTGGTGGAGAAGGCAGTTGGAATCATTATAAGTTCTATGAATTTTTGTCGACATCAATACCGCCGTGAATGCTTCCGATCTCATCTGATCCTGGAAGTTCTATGAATTTTTATAGACTAGGTTAACTGTATGAAACCGATAGACTTCTCCACTTGATTTTAGTGCAAGAACACAAAATAAACATTAAAAAGCAGACTACTTTATCTACTTTGTGAAATATGTTGGGAGTTTCAGCTAAACATCTGAAGATCTTAAAAGATTTTATTTGCTAAAAGCACCGTAAATTGAGTAATGCCTAATCACTCTACTTGCATCTTCATTTGGAGGCCCCAACAGAAGGGCAGCATCTTTGGGCTACAGTGACTTCTGCCAAAATTAGTCTTGGAGGCCCTAGCCCACATTTACCAGGCATAGCCTAGGTTTATCCACCTAACCCATCTCCTCTTACCCCCTTTTTTTCTGTGCTCTCTTCTGATTCTGTCACAAAGATATTTTCTGTGGGCAGTGGTAGGGTTGATATATGTGCAAATTAAATAAATAATACACAAAATACACCCTTCTACTTAAATTTTCTCCTTTTGAATATGAACACATGGATATGTGTTCATGGTTTCAAAATACATTTTGCCTAAATTCTCCAATTTTCCTTGAGGGATATTAAGCCAGATCTCCACTGACAAAATGAAGCTGGGGACATAAGATATTACTGGTTAATTTAGTTAAAAAAATGAAACCAGATTTTCTAAAATTATGTAGGGAATTTAAGAAAAGTTTCCTCCCATTGTGACTGGATTGTTCAGGTAGTGGTCCCAATTATTTCAGAAACTGTGATTGCAAATGTCTAGTCCTTTTGAGCTATAGTCACTTCTTTGTGATTTCATCTCAAATTTAGTATCAGGAAAACCAAACTGACGTCCATATTGGAAGTAAAGAAAGAGAGACACAGTTTCAGGAATCATGTATTTTTATTTGAGTTACAAATTTAAGCAACTATGTTGAACTCAAATAATTACAGGAATTCCTCCTCTAAAGCACTTAAGCAGATGAAATGCAAAGAAGAAAAGGACTAAAAATTAAGAGAGAGAGACCTAACCTTACCAATAAAACATTCTTCCATGAGTCTTTTGATATCTGTATCTCTCAGTTTAAAAGAATAAGTAGATGGATGGATGGATAGATGGATGGATGATGGATGGATGGATAGATGATGGACTAAAAATAGATAAATGGGTGAGTCCATCATTTAGAATGACTGATTTTGGATCACTGGAGAATGAATGAATGATTTTTGTCAGTTTCTCCATCCGGTACACCCCTAAAGTTGTGAATGTATTTTCTGAGTATCAACCTGAACCATGATTTTGAACGATGCATATAAAGTAATCTAAATATTCTCTATCTTATGAGAATCTATATCCAAATGGAGAGGCATGTTAAACCACATATACCAAACCATAAAAATGAAAATCAAGTGAAAAATTATGGGACATAGACTTTGGGAGCTGAAGGCATTCAAAGATTGGGGAAGTCTGTTCTCTAATTCAACATACTTGTTACATTACTCCTGATCCAGAGGAGAAGGAGAAGGTAGAGCAGATCAAAAATGGAATAAGTGGGTCAGACCCTAGAACAGAGGGAAAGTCAACATCAGAGTAGAACTGGTAGGGAGGCTCAGGCCTTTGAGACCTTCTGGGTGTGAATCCACTGTCAACTGTCTTAACAGTCTCGTGTGATGCCTGTCATGGTTAGTTTTACGTGTCAACTTGACAAAGTTATAGTACATAGTTATTTAATCAACTACTAATCTAAGTGTTGCTATGAAGGTATTTTTTTAGATGTACTTACATTTACAATTGCTTGACTTTAAGTAAAGGAACTTATCCTCAAAAATGTGAATGGACCTCACCCAGTTGACGGCCTTAAGAGCAAAAACTGAGGTTTCTCAGAGAAGAAATTCTGCCTCAAGACTGCAGCATTAACTTGGCAGAGTTTCCAGTCTGCCAGGCTGACCTACAGACTTTGGACTTGCTAGTCCTGACATCGCGTGAACCAATTCCTTAAAATAAATCTTTAAAAAAAATGTTTTTAAATAAAATTTCAAAAATATTTATCGCTGCTCTCCTATTGGTTTTGTTTCTCTGGAGAATCCTGATGATACGGTGCCTTATTTCAATATAAACAAATATCCCACTGGTATGGGACACAGGTGCAAGCCTAGATGTCTGTTGTAGCTTGATTTTTATGACAATTTTTATGGACATTTTCAGGACAATATCGGATGCTTGGTGATGATTTGATGGGGTTCTGAAATTAGGCAAGGCAGGTAAAATGATTGGAAATGAGGCTACATGCATGGTCCTTTAGTGATGTTTTCTACCTAACCTGCCTTGAGTTTTCAGTGTGATGATGTTTATGAGAGAAGAAAAAGCACATTCCTTGCCAACTCTTTCCACTCTGCTCCTTCTGTAATGTAATTAAAGCTTTCTAATATCAGGGACTTAAACACTTGAAAGATTTTCTTAAGGGAAGACAAGAAATGTAAAACATTTCAATTTTAATTAAAAAGAAGAACCTCATTATGTAAGTGAATAAACTCTGGTGCTGATAATTATCAATTCAAAAGAGCAAAAATGGTAATTTCTAGTTGGGAAATAAGTACTGGTTGACCCCCGTATTTAATCCATCAAATTTTAATTTTCTTCTTATTTATCTAATTGAAGCATAGCTGCCAGCTTTAGGAATACAGAACTCCATCCTTCTGCTTTGAAATGAGGGGGCTTTCGTCTCAACTGTCACATAAGCAATTAAAGCCTCTGAACTGGGTGCTCTCAGATAGATTTTTCTCCTTTCCACTTACTCATCCCGCCAAAAATAAGGAGGTTCATTAACCTCACACTGTTAGGAAACAGAGCTTATCACTGAGGAGTCTGGGCCATGTTCCTTCTGTGTGCTGTGAAAGGATTGCTTTTCCGAAGGAAAGTGCTAGTCCAGGAGCCTCCACACCAGGTACCAGGTGACTTCTTCCTTCTGTGGTCATCCCATGGCTCAGTTTCCCCACCCAGTATGATTAACGAAGCCACATAGAGTCTCTAAATAATAACGTGCAATGGCGTAGCGATCAAAGGTTGCCAAATAATGGGCATGGCGTTGGATTTCTTTTACTACAGAGTGGTACTGGAGACGTTGGGGCTCCTCCCTAGCAGAGAGTGGGGCCAGAGGGGAAGCAGCTGTGAGATCCAACAGCATCTCTCCAGCTTATTACGCTGAAGTACAGTAAAATTATCCTGCAAAACCATTTTAAGTAGCCAGCCACTAGGGTTCCCAGATGCCATAACATTTGATAGCTATGTTTTTAGGATTTGTATTATCTTTTCAGCTATTGAGATAATTAATGATACTCTATTTGAGCCCCATCAAGCTTTGGAAGTGTTTCAAATGAAGACAACTTTTTTTTTTTCCTTTTCTTCCTCATTTTTCCTTTTCCTTGTTTCCAGGTGGTAGTATCCTTCAGAGTAAAATCTGGCCAGCATCTAAGCATCCTCAGTCAAGGTTTAATCAGAGTCTCAACAAAATATCAGGAAGGCAGACTGAGAGGGAGTGTTTTAGACACGGAAGCATGAAATGTCAGCTAATCTCCCAGGGAGTGCTACAATGACAAACCACACTAACCCTGGACATAACGCTTCTCTCTGCACTAACAAGAAGGTGAAATTCTTCTGAGATTAACCCTCTGGTCATGACACTTGGGACATCTCGAACAAAATGGGACTCAAAGGTGAACTGTGGGATACCATAAAGAAGGAGTAGAATTGCTTTTTCTTCAGAGCAAGTGGGATGTCTCAATCTCAGCCCCTCTGATATTTGGGGCCAGGTGACTTTTTCGGTTGGAGGACAGCCCTGTGTGTTGTAGGGCGCTTAACAGCACTCCTGGCCTTCAGCCCTAGATGTCAGTAGAACCCTCCCTAGCTGTGACAATCAAAAATGTCCCCAGACACTGCCAACTGTCCCCAGGAAGGTTGGGGTGGAGCAACATCAGCCCTGGACTAGAACCACTGCCCTAGAAGGTGGCCTCAGGTTGACTGCATATGAGAGATATAGATCAGATATTACTGTTGAATTCTAAATACAACATGTAATTAAAACTAGAAACACACTTTTCCCATCTCCAAATGCTCCTTTGTTGCCCCCTTTTTTTCTGCAAATAAATAATCACAACCCTCACTTAGAATTGTCATTTAAAATAGTGATGTTGACAGCATTTGCCTGTGACACAAAGACACAGAGCTTGAAATCTTGTGCTCAGAGTGCACTTGATGAGTGTTTACACTTTTTAGGAGAATGAGAAGGAATTAGTTGCAGTAAAATGAGCATAAAATAAAATTGGTCCACCATAAAAATAAACGAACTATCTCACATTGCTTGTTTCTTATATAATTATACCTGAAGTTATGCACGCTTGTCAATTAATTGATCCCTCTCTAAGGACAAAATCTTCTTCTCCCCCCACACCTCCTTGGCTGTAATACTATGGGGATACTACCAGGGGTTGCTAACTGGAGCTGAAATGGAGAATTCTCTTCTGTCCACGTCTGCGTGGTTCTCTCTGGGGTGTATGGTTGGTTGTGGGAATTCAGTGCGATTCAGTAAAGGGTGATGTTACTACACCCAGCAAGGGAATGTTCTTATTTCCTAAACCATCACATTCCATCAGCATCTGGATATCTATAATTATGCTTTTAAAATTAAACTTTGAAAAAATTTTCTGCTGGTTTACGAAAATTCAGTTGCCTATGCTTATTATATGCAGAGCTTGGGGGTTTGGTGAACCTGCATTGGGGAAAGGCATTCACAAGATTACACTGTGTGTGTGGGGGGGGGTGAGGTGGGGAGGGGATGTCATTTCAATAAGAAAAGGTAAAGCAGAGCTTCAAATGCCTCCCTAAGTTTCCATTCCAGCACCCCCAAACACACACACACACACACACACACACACACACACACACTAGCATACCTATGTCGATCTATGTCACTTTTTTTCCTAGACGGCACTGTGAACGGGGACAGGTGCACTTACTACTGTTACCATTCAGAATACCATTCCCCAGAACCCTGTGGACCACAGCCCCTGTGTGAGTGTCGCGAAGCCTTTCTGGGCACGTGTGAGAAGACAGATCTGCCCTGGTGAGATCTGGCACCTCCCAAAATGTATCCTAGACAGACATCAGGCAGACAGCTGAGCCGCACACAGACGCCGCCTGCCTCACACCTGGCCTTGATCTCCTTCCAACACCAAGGTCACAACCATGGCCCAACTCTCTGGTGAACCTGGTATAGTGAAGCTTGCTGAAGCCCCATGGGCCTGGGAATTGGGCCAGAGGAGGCCCATAGCCCCTCTTACCGGAGTGGTTCTTAGCCAAAGGAGCAGTGTCCTGATCTAATAAGACTGGAGAAAATGTAGAGTTGCTAGGTCAGACTCCTCTTGTCAAACCGAGGCGAACTGAGCTGGGATGTTTAAGGAATGTCCTGGAGCCAACAAATCCAGAGCAGATGATGTTATTGAGAACAAGACATCTGAGTTTATTGAGTCTCTTTTGTGCAAGGTACTGTTCTGGGACCTGCTAGACATACAAAGGAATATAAATTATGGACTTTGCCAGGGAGCTAACAACAATCCTGAAAAAATCACTACCAAGAAAAGATGCAAAGGAAACCAAGACAGTAATTGAAGAAAGAGATAACTCAGGAAGTCCTCAGTCGTGCCAAATAGAATTATATGTGTGTCATTAAGTTGTGTTCAGGAGAGCTAGCTCAGATCTATTTCAGCTGAAGTGCTTGGGAAAAACTATAACAGATAAAATTAGATTTAAACTGGAACTTACCGGATGAGCAGGTACAGAGGGAAAAAGGGAGAAATCCAGACAAACAAACAACAAGGTAGGGCTGGGAAAAATAAGTAAGCCAGTGTGCTGATGTGGAGGAAGAGTACTTGCTATGGAGCAGAAAGTTTGGGGTTCAGATCCCGTGGCTGGGCTCACCCCCCACAGAGCCTCGGCTTCCTCCCTGTAAGTGCAGGTAATGGCCCCAGCAGAGAGGACACAGTGAGACTGTGTGAAGGTCACCCAGACGGCAGCAGTAGCTTCCCCGTGCTTTGAGTCCCTGACTCCATGTCTGGGGGAGGGTCTGCGACCTCCCCAAGATTTCTGCAAGTATCCAGTGGTTTCATTAATTTCCTGTCTCAGAATCCCTCTCCAGATTCTTGTGCCCTTCCTGTGACTGAGTTCTCTGCTCAGCACTGACCCATCCCTGAAAGCATGCAACAGTGTTCAGTGATGGGAGATGGGGTATCAGAAGGCAAGGGGAACTATCTGCGAGTTACTGCACCGGAGGCTCTGAGAGACAATCCACTCCATGTCTCTCTCCTAGCTTCTGGTGGTTGCCAACAATCGTTGGCATTTCTTGGCTTGGAGACACATGACCCAATCTCCACTTTCTTTGTCACTTGGCCTTCTCCTTGTGTGTCTCTGTGTCCAAATTTCCCTGTTCTTATAAAGATACCAGTCATTGGATTAGGACCCACCCTAATCCAGTGTGACCTCATTTTAACTTCCCTATGTCTGCAAAGACTCTATTTCCAAATAAGGTCCCATT
The DNA here is from genome assembly GCF_964656455.1 of Halichoerus grypus. Lineage (NCBI taxonomy): Eukaryota > Metazoa > Chordata > Mammalia > Carnivora > Phocidae > Halichoerus > Halichoerus grypus. The sequence continues at coordinate 7,431,054 of NC_135712.1, forward strand.
CACAAGTATGAAGGGTCGGGACTTAAACATATCTTTCTAGTGGACACAATTCAACCCTCAACCCTGGATGGGACCAGATCAAAGTCTGGAGCAAAGGCTGTCGGTGAGAAAGGAAGACGTGAGCAGATAAAGGTGTTCCAAAGACAGAATCAGCTGATCCTCTTGGTGTGGATTTGAACAATGGGAAGGAGAAAATGATGTAGCTTTTGAGCCCTGTGTGTTTATAAGTGAGCAAGCATGTGCTTCTTACTTGGTAAGTGCTCCATAATCGTGATAGCTACTGGTGCTGTGGTAGGTAAAGTCCATGAGTAGAGGTATCATATTGTCCCGTATCCATCCCAGTGTGAGGCTTTCAATAAAAGGTGAGCAGAATAGAGTGGGAGAGAGAAAGGAAAGGGAGGACCAAGTGGGGTTACAGAGGAGGGAGACAGAAAGGATTGAAAAAGGTGAGAATTTAGAACCATGTCTGGAGAAGGTTATGTCTTCAGTGTCAATAACGCTTAACATAGATTCGTGATTCCCAAGAATTGGCTAGAAATAGTTCAAGATCTCAGGCAGGTATCTGGTATTCGTTTGGCATTTGGGATAGACATAAACGAAACAAACAGCGACAGAGCTCAGAGTGGAAGCAGAAAAGTAACAAGGAGTTTGGTATCTTTTGTCTCCAACAGGAGCCCTCTCCTCCCCCGCAGAAGGTGAAGTAAACTCTGCTCACAAAGGACCTCTGGGGTATTCTTATAGGGAACTTGCCCTGACTCATGGTTATACAATGTATATACATTGTTATACAGATTAGGTGAAATAAACTTGAGCTGTGGGCACTCTATCCCCTGAAGATCCTGCATGCCCACTGGATGCTGTGAAGACACCTCTTCATTATCCTGCCCCCACCCCCAAACCTGAGAAACATAAGTAATAAAGTCACTGTGAGCTATTTATTTTTTATTGCCTGAGATGAAATTGGACTGCAAATATACTTAAAGAATTCAGATTTTAATTGTGACTAATTACAACCAGACTCATAAAATAGTAAAACAACCCCCGGGGCCAAATGGGAGAAAGGTGGAGCTGCATTTTGCAGAAGTGGATTTATCACCTGTTTTGGTGCTTGATGTCTGCCAGCCATACGTTATTACCTGGCACAGACACGTGTGTGGGGTTTTTTTTGGCGGGGAGTGCTTGCTGTGGGAGAGCCAGTGGACTTCCCTTCTAATTTCCAAAGCATTCCAAGACAGAATTCGGCTTGCTCATTTTTTTTTAAAGATTTTATTTATTTATTTGAGAGAGAGAATGAGATAGAGCATGAGAGGGGGGAGGGTCAGAGGGAGAAGCAGACTCCCTGCTGAGCAGGGAGCCCGTTGCAGGACTCGATCCCGGGACTCTAGGATCATGACCTGAGCCGAAGGCAGTTGCTTAACCAACTGAGCCACCCAGGCGCCCGCTCATTTTTTTTTTCCTACAAAAATACAAACTAAACCAGGGAGACTAGCAGGTGTAAGCAACCCTCTCACCTGGAGGGCACCAACAACCGGCAAGGTAGTGCCCAGCAGGAAGGAAGGGGATTTGGATTACCTATTCAGCCCTCTTCTTGGAGGTCTAGAATCACCACTCTCCTTGGCATAGGAGCTGCAACTTTTCAGGAATGACCAAAAAAAAAAAAACCAAAAAGACAAAACTGTGGAGGCTCAGGCCAGTTGATTAATACTCAGAAAGTGAAAAATACATATCTTTTGCTTGCTTTTGTGCAAAATGCTGTGGATAACTGTGGGAAATCAAATACGGATGAAATCTTCCCTCAAGAAGCTCAAAGTCTGGCAAGAAAATGAAATACATTCACATATCTCAAGTGGTAAGTGCCATTGACAAGCAGGAATTAAGAACTGTAGAAATCTGTCTCTTGTCTTTTCAGAGCCATGAACGCATTGGTTGAGACATAACAGTGAGGTCAGGAGGGTGCCTACTTGCTAGTAACATAAGAGACATCATCTCTAAAGAAAACACTACAACACTGGGATTCCAAATGGTTTGTAATTTTTTAATGGTTTTGTTCACTGCTGGGCCCATTCACCTAGAAGAGAACTGGTACGTAATGGCCCTCAGTATAGATTAGCTGAGATTAATTAACTTGTTCTTTAAGATGTTCAATGAAAAAAGAGTTTGTAATCTGGAAGAATAAGAAGCAGTTGAAAAATCCATTTGTAACCTCCTCAAAGTTGAAGACATTTACCAGTATTAATTTAATTTGATATTTCACAAATGTTTCTATCCCTGGAGGAATGAGTGATGTGAACACTTCTAATTTGATGAAGACTACTATGGTGGATTTGTAATCATGTACATTTCTATATTTAAAAAATAAAACAAATTAAAAATCCAGAAAATAACAAGTGTTGGCAAGAATATGGAGAAATCAAAACCTTTGTGCACTGCTCGAGCAAATGCAAAATGGCACAGCTGTTGTGGAAAACAGTATGGCCGTTCCTCAAAAATTAAACACAGAATTACCATACGATCCTGGATTTTAATTCTGTATATAGACTCAAGAGAATTGAAAGCAGGACCTTAAAACTGAAATGGAAGAGAAAAGCAAAGTTAACGTCAATATTTAGAATTACAAATAAATCTAGATTTTGAGATAAAAATAAGAGCAGATAAAAGTAGCCAGTCTTAGGAAGCTCTGAGACAGAAACCTCAAATCTTACATTAAGTAAAAAAACTTCAATTTAACTGATAGGAAAAAGGAAACAAGAGTTAATGAGAGATGTCAACAGTTCATGTTTAGTTAAATAAAGTGCTGAGTCAGAGCTCATTGCTCTAATCAGTTGTTCCAGCTTGAGGAACAGGAAACAACAGTCTTTCACAAAGTGTGTGTATGTTTATTTGCTTGGGGCAGGAGAGGGGGAACATATGTGAATGCTTGTATTTAACATTTCCCAACCTTCATGTAATGCCTTCTTTTTTTTAAATTTTATTTTATTATGTTATGTTAATCACCACACATTACATCATTAGTTTTTGATGTAGTGTTCCATGATTCATTGTTTGCGTATAACACCCAATGGTCCATGCAGAACGTGCCCTCATTAATACCCATCACCAGGCTAACCCATCCCCCCACCCCCCTCCCCTCTAGAACCCTCAGCTTGTTTCGCAGAGTCCATAGTCTCTCATGGTTCGTCTCCCCCTCCAATTCCCCCTGCTTCATTTTTCCCTTCCCACTATCATCTTCTTCTTTTTTTTTAACATATAATGTATTATTTGTTTCAGAGGTAAAGGTCTGTGATTCAACAGTCTTACACAATTCACAGTGCTCACCATATCCCATACCCTTCCCAGTGTCTATCACCCAGCCACCCTATCACTCCCACCCCCCACCACTCCAGTAACACTCAGTTTGTTTCCTGAGATTAAGAATGCCTCATATCAGTGAGATCATATGATACATGTCTTTCTCTGATTGACTTATTTGGCTTAGCATAATACCCTCCAGTTCCATCCATGTCATTGCAAATGGCAAGATTTCGTGTTTTATTTTTTTTGATGGCTGCATAATATTCCATTGTATATATATATATATATATATATATATATATATATATATGCCACATCTTCTTTATCCATTCATCTATTGATGGACATCTTGGCTCTTTCCATAGTTTGGTTATTGTGGACATTAATGCCCTCTTTAAAAAGCTGAAACTAGTACTGATTTTTCCCTCTTTGAACTTTAAGGTGAATATGCTTTATTAAGGGAAATTAAATGTTATGGGAAGAAAAGATTCACAATGCTGATCAATGAGGAATAGAGGGGGTCCTAAGGTAAATGCATGTGGCACAGACCAATGCTGAAAAACGCTTTTTTTTTTTTTAAGATTTTATTTATTTAGAGAGAGAGAACAGGTGGGGAGGGAGAGGAAGAGAGTCTCAAGCAGGCTCCCTGCAGGGCTCTATCTCACGACTGTGAGATCACAACCTGAGCCAAAACCAAGAGTCAGACACTTGACCGACTGCACCACCCAGGCGCCCTGAGAACTGCTTCTTTAGAATGCTGGCAGGAATCAGATGGTGCACTCAAACCAGTAACTGAGCAGAGCTCATGAGGGTTCTGCTCACCAAGATGTGGGCACAGCTACGGGAGACCAACAATGGACGTGGAAGCGTCCTCCATAGGCAGCAGCCACAGGAAAGCCATGGCTCCCCTAGGGTGAGGGGACTGCAGGGAGAGAGGATGCCAGAACCCACAGAGACGGCTGACTGGGAGACAGTGGCCATTAGCACAGGAATGTGGCCGCTGCCAACGCAAGGCCTGAAGGAACATAAATACCCCCAGCCATTGTGTCCCCAGCTTTCTCTGGGACTTCCATGGGCCAAATCCCACAGGAAGCCATAGACAAAGGGGTCCAGTGGGTGCTCTTCATAGAGGTCAGTCTCCTGGGGCTCCAAACATGGTGGCAAAGGGTGGAAGGAGATCTGGAGGAACCAACACAGAATACCCAACACAGCGTTACTCTGTTTTTTATCTGACGCCCCTAAACCTAGTTCATAACATGTTTTAAAATACATTTTACCCAAAGTTTGTATTATAATTATTTAACTTCAATTTGTATCTGTGAAGCCAAGGGATGCCCAGATATCGGATTAAACACTCTTCTGGATGTGTCTGTGAAGGTGTTTCTGGAAAAGAGGAGCATTTGAATCGGAAGATTGGGTAAAGTAGGTGCCCTCCCCAGTGAGGGCCTGAATAGTACAAACCGGCAGGGGAAGGTTGAATTTGCTCTCAGCCTGACTGCTGGGAAATTGATCTCCTCCCAACCTTGGTGCTCCTGGTTCTCAGGTCTTCAGACTCAGACTGGAATCTGTGCCTCTGGCTCTTTGGCTTTCCTGAGGTCTCAGATTGCAAACAACACTGTGGGACTTCTCAGCCTCCATAATCATGTGGGCCAATGCTTTATAATTAATCTCTCTCCTCTCTCTCTTTCTATATATCTAGATATCTAGATATCTAGATAGATACATAGATAGATACATAGATAGATACATAGATGGATCTTATTGGTCCTGTTCTAATATAGTATCTATGCATTTTCTTAGGAAAAGGAAAATCATTAAAAGTAAAATAAATAAGAGAATTGAGTCACTCAATCATGATATGGTTGCCCAGCATGCATCCTAAAGGACAAAGTATTCTAAATTGTTTAAGAATAAGAACCCTACAAAGACAATGACTTGGTATCTGTGCTTAAACAAAATGTTTCATGGACATTTTAGTACCATGCATATATATATATTTTTTTTTTAATTCAACCATCATCATGCTGTGCATTCATCATCTGCAGCCTTCACTTGTTTAGAATTCCCTGCTGGTAGCCAAACTTCTGTCTGGGAAATATATGAGCCAGTCTATATCTCCCATGATGAGTTTCCAAGGAAGCATTATAATGAAAGACTGTGAGTTACTCATAACCAATGACTAAAGGAAACAACATTCTAAGGAGTTGTGCACTGTCTTTGACAAGGTGGGAAAGCATACTCTCAGAGCAGGTGCTCAACAAATGCCATGCTGAATGAATGAAGCCTTTTCTCACAGTAAAAGAGGTGGGTCCAAGCTTCTTCATGGAGCTAAGGAAACATAAGAGATCATCCGCTACATTATCTTAAAAACTGATCCATTCTTGTTCTCCGTAGTTCCCCCTCAGATCCAGGGGAATGCTGGCCGTCGCCCCTTCAGGAACTGAGGCAAGGATATTCCCACAGGTGATCAGTGGCCCAAAGTGAGATCCCTGGCTGGTAGAAGAACATGTCTACTCCATATTCAAGACCTAGGGGACTGACTGAGATGAGTCAGTGACACACTGGAGTCTCTGGAACCCCAGCCAGGGTTCTTCTTGGAGTTGTAAACTCTTTCAGCCTTTTGAGAAGGGCCACCACTTACATAGCATGGTAAGGGGGAGAGATCAGTTTCCTTTATGACCCCATCAGGTGGTACCCACACCCTTCTTCTATGTGTTTAAAATAATGGATGTTACATCATGCCCATGACAAAGAAGTTAAGCATGTTAGGAATCCAAACATGCCTCTAAACACACATCCAGTGATGTGTGGCCCAGGTCCCGTCAGGACTGAAGGACTCGTTGCCACAGCACCCAGAGCTCTGCTGCACGCAGCCCTCACCTGTCAGCCCCCTTCCGAGTGGCCTCAGCTGAAGAGCTGCCTCACCTGGGGAGACATCCTCCTTCCACAATGCCCTGCCTCCAGTGCTCACTTGATTTGGGATGCATAAAAGCCAGGCTTGTTGCCCCAGCTCAGCACAGTTCTGAAAGGTCATCCCATCTTTTGATCTCCTGGGAGGGTTGGCCGAGGTTACAGACGCTGAATTGCGTCTCAGCTCTGCCCCTCCCCAAATCCTGCTTCCTCCCTCTCCCTTCCACAGCGGTGGATCCCAAGACAGTCCCTGAGAAGTCCTGCCTGCTAATCTCTATCTCAGACTCTGCTTCCCCGGGGATCCAATCTGCAACAATTACCAACCCCTTGGTTTACTTTTGTTCACTGTTCTTTTTTAAAAAATAGAAATACAATTTACATTTTAAATTGTGTAAAATCTGCATGAATATTGATTTTCTGTGTCTACTTGGATAGGGCATAGTACCTCATTATTCAATTAAACAATAATCTAGGTGTTGCTGTCAAGGTATTTTGTAGAAGTGACTCACACAGTTAGTTGACTTTAAGTAAAGATTACCCTCAAGAATGTGGGTGGGCCTCACCCAATCAGTAGAAGGTCTTAAGAGCAGAAACTGAGGTTTCCCCCGAGGAGAAAAAATTCTGCCTAAAAACTGCAACATCAGCTCCTGCCTGAGTTTCAGCCTGCCAGCCTCCCCTGCAGATTTTGGACTTGCCAGCTCCACAGTCATGTGAGCCAAAACCTTAAAATAAATCTCTCAATATATATATCCTTTTAGTTCTGTTTCTCTGAAGAACCCTGACTTACATAGTCTTCCACCATTACTGGATTTTTTTTCTTTTTGTTGACTTGTCCTTTTTTACTTTACATATTTGGAGGTTATGTTATTAGGTGCAAACAAATTTAAGATCATTTTATCTTAAAGTGGAAACTTTTATTGCTCTGAAATGAACTACTTTTATCTCTGACTTTGTAACTTTTGGTGTGCATAATATTTTCCCCGTCCTTTACTTGTTAATATACTTATATATAAGGTATATCTCTTATAAAGAGCATGTTCAACTTTGTTTTATTTTATTATCTGGTCTGAGGAACTTTATATTTCAGTTGGAATACTTAGTCTGTTTAAATATACTGTAATTTAGGCTTAAATCTACCACCTTGCTATTTGTTTTATATTTGCCCTGACTATTCTATATTTTCTGTCCTTTCTTAAGATTTTTTGGATTTTTTAATAATTTATAATTTCACTTCTTCTTCTTTTAGCTTGTTAATTATACTTAAAAATTTGTAGGGGGGTTATTTTCCCTAGAGAGTACAACAGGTATTCTTGACTTATTAAAGTGCTATTTTTTTTGCTACTTTAATTTTCTATTTTTGATCTCACAAAGTGATGTTATTATTTATACAATCAATATTTATCTAGATATGTGTATTCTTATCATTGCTCTTCATTAGTTTTTAATTCCTATGTTTTGTTTCTTTATATGCCACTTACGGTGATAAATGCATTGCATATGTTTCCTGTCTATCTGAAGACAGCCTTGCCATGTAGATCCCATTTTATAGATGAGGAGATTAAGGCTCAGAGAGATGCAGTACAATAGTGTACTGCTTGATAACTCAGAGCATAAGCTTTGAAAGCCAGTAGACTCTACCACCTGGTCTTACCATTTTGAGCACATCATTTATCACTGTAAGCGTCTCTTTATCTATAAAATAGATACTAATAACAACAAAAGCACCTACTTCATATTTTGGTTGTAAGACTCTAATGAATTAAGGCATGTTCAATGTCTAATGCAACGTCTGGCACATCGTACCTGCTCTACAAAGCTTCATATTGTTTGCGATGATGATGATGATGAGAATCGTGTAATAGGCATGTTGCGCACCATTGCCGCCCTCCCGCTGTGCATCTCAGGGCAACTCCACCCCCTTCAGCATCTAGAAGGAAACGGCATTCAGCAATCCCTGAGAAAGGTGTGGCCACAGATTTGACCCAAGGTCGCCCAGGGTGACTATTTTGTATTGCTTTTATTCTCATAAAGCCCTTTTCCATTCTGAGATACACAAATATTCTTCCAGGATTTTTATCAAGGCTGATTGTCAACATTTAAATCTTTAATCCACCTGGTATTTACTTGGGGGTAATGTATCAGGATACATATTTAAGTTTATCATGTTAATGTACTTATTCTGCTTCTGGAATTTCTACTTCATCCCTGTTAGTATTCTATTCTGTGCCACCACCACCACCTGTTTTAAATATATTAATATTAAACTATGTTTCTACATCTAGTACAACAAATATCACAAGTCAATCTTTCTCTATTTTGTTTCTATTTTATCTTTTCTCAGCTCTACTCATGAATTTATTCTTCTAGATGAATCTTAATTTTACTTGAACATGTTTCAGAATAAATCCCACTGGGAATTTAAATGCAATTGCATTAACCCTGTAAGTGAATGATTTTCATTTACTACATTCTTTTTTTCATGTAGCTATCAGTTTTTTTGGCTGTCTTCACATTGTTTGCAAAATTCTTTATAAGTCCATTTGGGTGCTTCATATTTTGTGTTACTATTATAAAAGGGAATTTATTTCCATTAAATATAATAACTTTTTTCTGAATTTTAGAAAAGCCATTTATGCTTTATAAATTCATTATGTGTCTAGCCACTTAATTATAAAATTTGGGTGTTGGGATCTTTCTAGATAGAGAATCATCATTATCTAAAAGTAATAAAAAGGTAAATTTCTTCTCTTTCCAGTGTTACATATCTTGCTGTGTTGGCTAAAATTCTAGAACATTAGATGATAATAGTGATAGAAAACATCCCTCCCTGGTTCTTGGTTTTAGTGGGGCATGTTAATATCTCATTGCCAGGTATGGCTTTGGCTGTTAATTTCAGGTATGTCTTCTGTTAAGAGATAATGCTTACATTTCTGGTTTTGCTGCCTGTTTCTCCTCTCCCTCCAATAAAAATGACTACACTAGTAATAGTAGTAATAGTTGCAGCAGTTGCTAGTATATATTGGGTACTCATCAATACTTTACATAGTAGACATTTAATATAGTCATCTCAATATTTATAATGCAGGGTTATTATTATTCCCAGTTAAACATAAAGAAATGGAGGTGTTCACTCACCTTGGTCATAAAGTTCAGCTTTGAACCTTGGTCCATAACAGTCAAAATGTGACTCATGTATTTTTTTTGTCATGCAAAGAGCTCATGGTCCTTATTCTTCATGTGCCCTCTCCCACATGGACTTCCCACCTGTCTCTGCTCAGCTCTGTGCTTCAGGAGGGCAACTTCTGGAGACTGTACTCCCTAGCCTCATTTGCTGGCTGCCTTCTATTGGGTTTGGCCAACTAGGGTCACTGACATGACATTGGAAGGGAAGGAGAAGAGTTCTTCCTTGGCTCTCTCCCTGCCCCAAAGTGAAATCTTTAGTAGTAGTTGAGTCCACAGTAATAGCCCCTTTACCGTTGCTTAGGTGCCAGCCCTACCTCTTCCCTTTCCCTATCTGCCCTAGGAGTGGTAATAGCTTACCATGGGTGCTATCTTTAGGTGTCTCACCACCCCTTGTATGTTTCCTTAGCTTTGCCAAGCTTGTTTCAAGTTGTCCCTTCACTAAAGTCTCGATTAAATAATCTGGTGGGGACCTTGACTTATTCAGAGTCTCTATTTTTTCTAATTAAAAAACATATTTTATAAAACTCCAAGAAGCTAATATAGGAGAAAAACCTAGATGACCTTGGGTTTAGCAATGACTTCTTAGATCTATTTTTAAGTAATTTCTACACCCAACATGGGGCTTGAACTCACAACCAAGAGCAAGAGTCTCATGCTCTACCAACTAAGCCAGCCAGGGGCTATGACTTCTTAGATCTAAAAGCACAATCAGTAAAAGAAAAAATTAATAAGTGCATTCCATTAAAATTAGAAACTTCTGTTCTACAAATGACACTCCTAGGGGAATGAGCAAACAAGCCTCTTTCAAAGGAAAGTTTTTTCAAGGTACATATTAGATAGAGGACTGGTATCTAAAATATACAAAGAACTCTTAAAAGTTAACATAAGAAAACAAACAATTTAAAAATAGGCAGAAGAGCTGAACAGATACTTTACCAAATAAGATATACAGATGGCAAATAAGCATGTGAAAAAGATGCTCAACATAATTATGGAATTGCAAATTAAAACAAGGAGATACCACTATACACCTACTAGAATGGCCAAAATGCAGGACACTGACAACACCAGATGTGGGCTATGGAGCAAAAGAAACTCCTATTTATTTCTGGTGTGAGTACAGAATTGTAGAGTGACTTTGGGAGTTGGTTTGATGGTTTCTTTCAAAATTAAATACGCTTTTACTATATGACCTAGTAATCATGCTCCTTGGTATTTACCGAAATGAGTTGAAAAATCTACGTTCAGACCAAAACCTTCACATGAATGTTTATTCATAACAGCAGCTTATTTAAAACTGCAAAAACCCCCACAAAACTATAAACCATGAAAAGACATAGAAGAACCTTAAATACATGTTGCTAAGTAAAAAACACCAATCTGAAAAGCTACATACTCTATGATTCCTACTGTAGGGAAGGAAAAATAATTTTCCCTCTACCTTCTGAGTTCTTAGCTGAGACTCCTGTAATAAAAGACAGACTAACAAGAGAAGAACAAAAAGAAGTTTATTAACATTTCTGTCTCATGTATACGTGGAAGTTTCATGGGGGAAAATGACTAACTCTCTGAGGTGGCTTAGAACTCAGGAATAAATGCCATCTTAATAAGGAAAAGGGAAGTTGTAGGCTTCTTAGGGGAGAGAAAATGGTTTTAGGAAAGCAGAAGGGGCCCTCAGAAGACTCGATGGGGAGTCTGACAGTTTGGGACAGAGTGTGTCTGGATGCGATGCCGACTTTTAGTCTCATCTCCTGTACTAAGAATTCATCTTCCTTGCTGAAGACACTCCCAGGAGGGGATTGATGATGACCTAGTTCCTTTTGGAGGGTCTGACTTAAGGCAGATGAGGGAGATCAGAGTCTCTCCTGCATCTGCTGTTTTCCAGTGTCTTCAGGTCAAAGTAATCAGTGTACCAAAGCAGCATATGTTAGGGTGGCATGTCCTGGAGTCCTTCAGTCACATTTTTGGGGCCGCATATTCTGCTTCCCTTTACTATGAGATGACATCCTGGAAAATTCAAAACTATGAAGATAGTAAATGGATCAGGGGCTTGGGAGGAGGGAAAGATGAATAAGTGGAGCACAGGGGAGTTTTAGGACAGTGAAATCTTCTGTAGGGTGCTATAATGGTGGATAGGGGGCATTATACATTTGTTCAAACCCATAGAAGGTACAACACCAGGAGTGAATCCTAATGTGAACTATGGACTTGAGTTAATAACAATGTATCAACATTGGCTCATCACTTGTAACAAATGTACCACCCTAATGTAAGATGTTAATTGTAGAGGAGACTGCAAGAAGAGAGAGTATATGGAAGCTCTGTACTTTTCACTAATTTTTTTTGGGGGGGGGGCATACCTAAAACAGTTCTAAAAAATAAAGCCTATTAATTTTTTTAAAAAAGTATCATCATTTTTAATGCATTTTCAGTAGAAATAATTGTGTAGATTTTCCTTCACCTGCAGATCTGATACATTAAATTGATAAATTTCCTAGTGCAGAGTTGTCCTTACATTCCTGGAATAACTCTGTTTGATCGTGTGGTATGTTCTCATTTTTATTTAGCACTGAAATTGATTTGTTGAAATTTCATTTAGAATTTTTGCACCTATATTCATAAGTGAGAGTGTCTCATATGCTATTTTTTTTAAGTTGAGTGGTTTTGGTTCTGTCTTTCTCAAGCACTGGTACCAAGTTAATATAAGTTCATGAAAATAAATTGAGATTTAAATATAACTATAGATTAGGCATCTGTGCTCTATTATATACAGTAGAAGTTATTTTGTATGAAACCACTTGACCTTGAAAAATTTTGAAGTGGTTTAAAAGTTTCTGAAAAATCCTTTCAGTAGCATGCATAGTCATTGGATTATTCAGGTTTTCTGCTTCTTTTTAAGTAAAGTTTTATAATTTATACTTGGCCGGAAAATGATGCTTTTCATAAAAATATCAAATTTATTTATAGAATATGTATTTTAAGGTTATCCTTATTTGTATAGTTTCCTCTGAGTCTGTACTCACGTCATTTTTTTACTCCCACATTTGTGTATCTTTATTTGAATCAAATTTATTTAATCAAAATAGTAAAAATTAAAAGTGAATGCATGTCTGTTGTTGAGTTTCTCTTATTTATATAACTAGCTTTCAGATTTATTAATCTATGAACTCAGCAGCTTTCCCCTTTCCTGATGTAAGGGAGAAAAGTCTCCTCCCCTACCCGTTCTAGGTTCTCCAGCAGGGGCTTGTGCATTAGACTAGCCACAGGCAGATGAACATGAGAACACACAGAAGTTTAAGGGCATGTGGGAGCACTCAGTAACCCAAAGAGGTGGTTAGATCTTGGGCTTAAATACAGAAAAGGGGTTTGGGAATTTTCTGGTCAGGGAGGCAATTTGTGGGAAAGTGGCCAGGAGAAGTATGGTAAACAAGAGGTGCTTAGTAAGATTTGTTCTGTACATTTAAGTCGGTGCCTTCTTTGTTCTTAAGTGTCCTCCTCTTCCAGATACAGGAGAGAGACTACAGGAGAAATCTACAAATGTAGATTTCCTTTACAAAAGACAAACCTGTACCCTGTTTTTAGAGCTTTTCCTGTGTCTGCTTGTTCTCAATGGCCTTTAGTTCAAAATAGTCCCTATGCTAAAGGGGTATATTTTGGGGTGGCATATTTTGGTACCCTTCAATGATAATTTTTTAATGAGATATGATTGACATATAACATTGCATTAGTCTTAGGTGTACAACATAAGGGTTTGATATATATATATATATATATATGTATATATATATATATGAAATCATGGGGTACTTGTCTTTCTCTGTCTGACTTACTTCACTGAGCAAATTCCCTCAAGGTCCATCTATGTTGTTGCAAATGTCAGGATTTCCTTCTTTTTTTGTGGCCAAATAACATACCATCATGCATGCGTGTGTGTGTGTGTGTGTGTGTGTGTGTGTAATTTTCTTTATCCATTCCAGATACAAGTCCCTTATAAGATATAGTATATGCAAAATTTTCTCCCATTCTGTGGGAGTTTTTCCCCCCACTTTCTTGATGGCGTGCTTAGAAGCACAAAAGTGTTTCATTTTGATGATGCCCAGTTTATCTATTTTCTGTTGTTGTTGCTTATGCTTTTGGTGTCCTATCTAAGCAATCGTTGCCAAATCCAAAGTCATGAAAATTTACACTTAGGTTTTCTTCTGCAAGTTTTATAGTTTTAGCTCCTCTATTTTGGTGCCAATCCACATGGACTATGTTTTGTATGTAATATGTGAGAAGACTTCAACTTTATTCTTTTTCATGTGAACATCTAGTTGTCCCAGCACCATTTGTTAAAAAGACTATTCTTTCCTCCATTGAATTGTCTTGGCACATAATTTTAACATAGAGTTTGTCAGGTTATTTATAAATGGTTTATAGTTAGTAACTTTCATTTCCTAGTGAGCTAATGTTTGAAAAGTTTGCTTTTTAGTCTCAAGTGATTGGATTCTTTTAAATGTTTTACCAGCATTAGTTTTTATTTTTATCACATTGTTGTGAGAGACTGTCATGTACAAATAAAATATTATGAAAATCTTATAAACTATATGAAATATGTGATTCGGTTAATATTTTCCAAAAACTTAGAAGGGTATATTTAATCCGATGTGGATAACAAGGGCAAAAGGAAAAAATTAAATTTCCTTACCACAGCCCATTAACTAGTCCTTGAAACAAGCAGAGTGACCTTCCTCTGAGACCTCAGCTGCTTCAGTGTTGACACTTTCTTAAAGGCAAAAGGTAATCTTAGTTTAACATTGTCTCAACCCCCAAAATTCTGTAAGTCTTCCTTAACATATTAACAATTCCTTTGGAAACTTCTTTTATCTCTACCCCCTAAGATCTTTGTTAGCAATCATCCTCCAGACATATGGCCCACTGATATACATCTCAAGGGTCTCATGACTAAGGTTTTATTAGACAGTAATACATGACCTTTCCCCAACAATAGCTAGCTCCCTCAGGGTCCTGGAAACCTTGCTTCCAAAAGTCCTTAGAGACTTATGCTATATCCCTGACCCCCTCCCAACTTGAAAGTATATAATCAGTCACCCCACACAACTCCAGACCAGCTCTTTCTGCCCATGGGTCCTATCCCCATGCTTTAATAAAACCATTCTTATTGCACTGAAAAACATTCCCACATCAAAATCTTTGTAAGGTAAAATGTTTAATATATATTCATTAGATCTTATTAATTACATCATTAAAATCCTCTACAGACTTTCTATTTTGGTCTTCTTGATTTATGATTATTGAGGATAACATGTTTAAAATTCCCTTATTTCTTGCATTTCCAAATGTTTTTATGTTATTTATTTTAGAGATACACTTTTAATGCATTAAATTTCATGACAATTTTATCTTCACTGTGATTTTTCCCTTGTGCATATAAAATGATCATCTTTGCAATGTTCCATGCTTCTTCACCTTGGATTCTCCATTGTTGTGCTTTCTTTGGTTTGTGTTTCTTTGATATATCTTTTCACATGCTTTAACTTTCAATTCTCTTGGTTATTTTACTTATAGCATTAATCTTTTTCTTTTAATAAAAAAGATTAAAATAGTTTATCAAATTACATCCATTTAAATTTATTTTTGTAGGTGATATATATATATATATATATAATTGTTAATGATGATGATTAATAATAATAATAGTAATAATCATCAGCAGCAAGAGCATTGAACTTTGTGAGCCAGGCACTGCTAAGTACTTTTTGAGCATTATCCAATTCATCCCCAAGATTAACCTATGAATTAGGTTTAAAGTAACCCACATTATAGGTGAGGAAATCAAATTTTGGTGCCAATTGGATTTGACATTTTTTATCTTTGTTTTCTTGTTGGCCTGCTCTTTTGTTCTTGTTTTCTCTCTTTTTTGAATAAATTGATTATTTTTAATGTTTTTTATCTCTAACAATTAGAATGGTGTATACATATACTTTTAATTATCTGATAAGTTTCTTTGAATCTTAAAACATGCACTTGCAACAATATTTATTTCATCACTATGGCCAAAGAAAGACAGTTTCTACTGATACTTCTTGATGTAAAATTAGAAAATTAGCAGCTTCGTATTTCTTTGCTCTTTTCCTCCATCTAATTCTTAATTTTGGTTGCCAATAATCTGGAATTTAAAGGTGTGTGTGTGAGAGAGAGGGGGTAGAGAGAAAGAGGTCCCTTTCACTTTTAGGAACATTTAAAAAATATATGCACTACCCCAATGTTTATAGCAGTAATGTCCACAATAGCCAAACTATGGAGAGAGTGAAGATGTCCATCAACAGATGAATGGATAAAGAAGATGTGGTATATATACACAATGGAATATTATGCAGCCATCAAAAAAAACCTGCAAAATCTTGCCATTTGCAATGATGTGGATGGAACTAGAGGGTATTATGCTAAGCAAAATAAGTCAATCAGAGAAAGACGAGTATCATATGATCTCACTGATATGAGGAAATCTTAATCTCAGGAAACAAATTGAGGGTTGCTGAAGTGGTGGGGGGTGGGAGGGATGGGGTGGCTGGGTGATAGACATTGGGGAGGGTATGTGCTATGGTGAGCGCTGTGAATTGTGTTTAAGACTGATGAATCACAGACCTGTACCTCTGAAACAAATAATACATTATATGTTAAAAGAAAAAAAAGAAGATAGTAGGAAGGGAAAAATGAAGCTGGGGGAATCAGAGGGGGAGACAAACCATGAGAGACTATGGACTCTGAGAAACAAACTGAGGGTTTTAGAGAGGAGGGGTGTGGGGGGATGGGTTATCCTGGTGATGGGTATTAAGGAGGGCACATATTTGAATGGAGCACTGGGTGTTATACGCAAACAATGAATCGTGGAACACTACATCAAAAACTAGATGTAATGTGTGGTGACTAACATAACATCATAAAACAAAATTTAAAAAAAAAACCTTCCAAAAAATATATGCACTATGTTTTCAACTTTTTACAATAATTATTACAATATTTATTTATTTATTTTTAAAGATTTTATTTATTTATTTGACACAGAGAGAGAGAGAGAGAGAGAGCGCACAAGCAGGGGGAGCAGGAGAGGGAGAAGCAGGCTCCCCGCTGAGCAGTGAGCCCGATGCTGGACTCCATCCCAGGATCCTGGGATCATGACCTGAGCTGAAGGCAGACACTTAACCATCTGAGCCACCCAGGCGCCCAATTATTACAATTTTTAAAAAATACCTGAATGTTATCTAATTTATCTGCTGTAATTTCCACATTCTCAAGTTTTTTGCTTTGCTTTGATGCAATACATATTCAGCATGGGAAGTTTGTCGTTTTGTTTTGTTGTTAAGGAAGGGCACAGCACAGAAATGAACTACTTTATAAAGCCTTGACTATTTGTTTTTGCCTTTAGAGATGAAGGAAAACTTGCTTAGTCTAGAATCCTGGTTACAGCCTTTCCCCTTTAAATCTCTGTAAATGGCACTCTTGTTTATATCTGATGTTCATTACCATGGAAAAGTCTGAGACAAAGATTATTTTTCTTTATTTTAAGTAAATTGACTTTTTCTGCCTGAATACTTGAGGATGTGCTTTTTGCCCTGAGATTTATAAATTTCACAAAGTTCCATCTGGATATTGCCCTGTTTTTACTCACCTGAAAATAGATAAAACATTTTGATTAACAAAAAAATTCTTCAGGTGAAAAGCATGTTATTTTATTTTAGCTTTGATGGTTACTTCTGTTCTATTCGCTACATTGAAACACATGCTCACACCCATACACAGAGTTGATTTTATCAATCTTTTATGGTATCTGGATTTTGAATTTTTCTTCCCTCCAAGATTATGTTCCAAATAGAACATTTACATGGTTTCAATGTTACCTTTAGATCACTGATCATTTGGGGTTTCTTCTTATGTGAAGTATAAATCCAATTTTATTTTCTCATCAATGAATCTAGGTGTCTTAACACAATTTATGAGAAAGTTCAAAATTTTCCCAATGATTTGAGATGCATCCTTTATCACATACAAATGTTCCATATAGTTGAATCTATTTCTGGACTTTCTACTCTGTTCCACTGGTCTGTCTGCTCAAGGAACATTTCCACATTGCTTTAACTGCAGAAGCTTGATGGAATATTATAATATTTCATAGGGTGAAGACCCCTTTACTTTCTTTTCAGAGTTTCCTTGGCTATTATACCATATTTTAAAAGAATCTATATACATTTTAGAATCAAATGTCTAGCCCAAGGGAAAAATAAACCAAACTCATTGGTATTTTTATTTTGATTGTATTCAGTTTGTACGTTGATTCGGAAGAATGGGCAGGTTTATAATGTCGTACTGTTGTATCCCTGAACAAGGAGTATCTTCCTTATTATTCAAATCTGTTAAGTGTTTTTCTGCAGTGTCTTATACTCTTCCTCACTTTCTTTTTAGCCCATTTCTTATAACGTTTAAGTATTTTTCTTTTCTTTCTTTTTTTTTTTCCTTTGGAAGTGGGGTCTGCTTCTTCATTGTCTTCTAATTTGTAGGGTCATCAAAGTGCCCTGTGATAAGAAATATTCTTTTCTTCCTATAACATAGACTTTTGCTACATTTCTTTCCTTCCCCCTCGGGCCTCCCTGTTGGCTCCCTCTTCCCCGGAAGACTAACACCTCCAGTCTGATGAATTTTAAGCTGCTTCTTCTTCTTCTAGATTTTATTTATTTATTTGAGAGAGAGAGAGCGAGAGCACAAGCCAAGGGGAAGGCCAGAGGCATTTTAATCCCACATTAGCCAGGGCTCTGATCCCCAAGGTCTCAGACCTATTCTCAACATCTGCCTACTCAAGAGAGGCCCCTCTTCTCCTGGGGGTGCCTTCTCATTCCACCACTATGATGGGGAAAGTTCAGGACATACTACCCCCAAATATGGCATACTGGCATATTGCGTATTTTAAGCTGAGGGACTTTGAGAAACAGGCAGAAGCAGGAAGATCACTCTGACCTCCACACCCCTCAACCCTCTTCTCTGAAACAGGTCACAGAGTCCTCACATGAGAGGTGCTCTCCGTGTACCTGGAAGGTACCCAAAGGAAAGGAACATCATTATCTCCAAAGACAAAAGGACACCCATTTACCACACTTACTTAATTCTCCTTAACCTATCATATTCCTCCATGACCATCCAGTCTTCCTCAGACCTAAAATAAAAATACACAGCTCTGTTTCCTTGGCTTTTCATTTCTTTTGAAGGCTGCTCTGTGATTTCAAACTTATATCAAAGAAATGTGTACACTTTTCTCCTGTTAAGCTGCCTCTGTCAAATTAATTTTCTGATGCAGCCAGCACCCTAAGAGGGCGAGGAAATGTTTTCCTCCTCCACCACTGCCACACCACGCTGCGATCTTTCTCTGACATTCAACCCTTGCTGCAGCCTGGATGCTGAGTCTGGCTCGCTGTTCAGAATGCTTTTCCCAATTACATTTACAGTTTATATTATTCTTTGTCTCCTTGTTTTGTTGTAGACAAGGTTTATAGGTGACTCTTGAAATCCTCGTTGTCCTGTGTGCTCTTTGAAGGATATGTGGAGAGATTCAGATTCAGATAGCTGCTATTTGGAACATGTGTGTGTGTGTATGTGTGTGTGTGTGTGTGTGCATGTGTGTGTTTAGGGTGGGGGGTATTGCCTTCTGCTTTTTAATTTAGAAAAGCATACCGTAAATGATTGCTTTTGTTTATGATGGTGGTATAATTAAGTAACTACTATATCAACGTTGGATAAGGAGAGACCAATAAACCTCAAATAATTTGCTCAAAAACTAGGTTAGAAATTAGAGATTAGGGGTGCCTGGGTGGCTCAAACGGTTAAGCAGCTGCCTTCAGCTCAGGTCATGATCTCACGGTCCTGAGATAAAGCCCCACATTGGGCTCCCTGTTCAGTGGGAACCCATTTCTCCCTCTCCCTCTGCCACTCCCCCTGCTTGTGCTCTCTCACTCGTACTCTCTCTCTCTCTCAAATAAATAAAATCTTAAAAATAGAAATTAGAGATTAATTTTCTACAACCCATTATTTTGTTTTTATTTCTTTCTAAGATTTTAGTGAGGGGGGAGGCGCAGAGGGAGAGGGAGAGAGTTTCTCAAGCAGACTCCATGTTGGATGGAGTTGATGCAGAGCTCAATCTCACAACCCTGAGATTGTGACCTGAGCCAAAATCAAGAGCCAGATGTTTAACTGACTGAGTACCCAGGTGCCCCTATTTTGTTTTTAATTTAAAGTCTCACAATAAGCTCAGCCTTGTGAGAAACAAGAGTAGTTCCTGCCCCTGTTCACCCCTCCAAGAAACTTCTAGACTAATTGGCATTGAGCTTTGCATTACCCTTGAAGACTAAGAGAATGAACACATAACCTATTCGAAAGTCTGAATATATTTGTCAGTTAAATAACTCATTTGAATAACTGCCATGGATATTAGGATGGTATATGAAATGATCATCAGTCTGTAACTCCAGCTGTGAAGTTCACAAAGAAACCCAAGTAATAGCTGTATGTATATGCAATAAGATAAAATATGCATAACACTCTTTTTCTTATATATTCAAAATTAAGACATTTTTCCTCAAAGTAAAGCACCAAGAACTTTCCTTTTTTTGGTCTGTCTATAAAGGAGGTAAGCTGGTATTGAGAATTCTAAGATAGAGGAATCTTATTTTAAAAACAGCTCAACAAGCAATGTCCACAATAGCCAAACTATGGAAAGAGCCAAGATGTCCATCAACAGATGAATGGATAAAGAAGATGTGGTATATATATATATATATATATATATATATATATATATAGTGGAATATTATGCAGCCATCAAAAGGAATGAAATCTTGCCATTTGCAATGACGTGGATGGAACTGGAGGATATTATGCTGAGCGAAATAAGTCAATCAGAGAAAGACATGTATCATATGATCTCACTGATATGAGGTATTCTTAATCTCAGGAAACAAATCGAGGGTTGCTGGAGTGGTGGGGGGTGGGAGGGATGGGGTGGCTGGGTGATAGACATTGGGGAGGGTATGTGCTATGGTGAGCACTGTGAATTGTGTAAGACTGTTGAATCACAGACCTGTACCTCTGAAACAATACATTATATGTTAAAAAGAAGAAGAAGAAGAAGAAGAAGAGGAAGAAGAAAGCAGGAAGGGAAAAATGAAGGGGGGGGAAATCAGAGGGGGGATGAACCATGCGAGACTATAGACTCTGAGAAACAAACTGAGAGTTCTAGAGAGGAGGGGGGTGGGGGGATGGGTTAGCCCTGTGATGGGTATTAAAGCGGGCACATACTGAATGGAGCACTGGGTATTATACACAAACAATGAATCATGGAACACTACATCAAAAACTAATGATGTAATGTATGGTGATTAACATAACATAATAAAATAAAAAAATAAATAAATAATTTTAAAAAATAAATAAAAACAGCTCAACAAAAATTCAGTTAGGTTTTGTTACAGGTTGCTTATGAATTTTTTAGATGCCAATTTATTAAAACAAATGAATCAATAAAGAAAGCCTACTTTAGCTTTGTCCAATCAAAAGTAAGCTTAAGGAAATGCTATGGGGCTATGTCAAATAAATTTCTATAAGGATGGAAGATTTTACAGATGGAAGCATCACTTTTTCTCAAAGTAATTACTACCTGTGGCCCTCTAATCATTATTTTCTTCAAACATGATCTTTCTTTATGACAAGTAAGTTTGAATTTGAATCATCATTAAGACATTATTACCCATACCACATATAATACATTAAACAAAATGACTCATGTTTTAGTTTTAAAAATCAATCAACTTAGATTCTGGGAATGTGCCAGAACAAGATCCTCCTGCGGGTTCTGAATTCTCTTAGTTAATGACATTGCATTATAAATTGGCCATTGTCTCTTCCTTTGTACGTGTGGTTATCTGATCACTTGGTGCTCAGCTGGTGTTTGCATTTTGTACTTATACAGAGCTCAGGTGCTGAGATTACAAGCTATTCCCTCCGTGCTGCCTGCTGATTCAGGAGCTGGAGCCCATTCTGTCACTGCTGCTGTCCATGCTCACAGTTGTTCCCAACTGGAGGAAATCAAGAACCTCCAGCGTTGTAGGGTGCAGATGGTGGCTACGCTTGTGGTGAGCATAACATATAAGGAAGTTGAATCAGTATGTTGTACAACTGAAGCCAATGTGACATTGTGTAACAACTACTCAAATAAAACATTAATAAAAATAATAATAAAACAAACAAACAAACAAAAAACACCTCTGCCTTTCTTCCCAGGGCCATTTTCCCTTGGATCAATGTTTCCCACACCTTCCTCTCTCCATGTCCCTCCTTCTGCCACCAGCATGCTGCCTTCTCTGCAATGGGCTCAGACTTTGGCTGAGGTTAGAACAAATCACCTACCTGAAGCCACATTCAGGACAATAAGGTCTCCATGCCTTTTAATTTTTTCAAGTTCTTCCAATTCAAGGTCCAGTGTCTTTCTGAAAAAGAGAATATTCTAAGAACTAATTTGTCTCACCTATCATGACTGAATGTGGCATTCTCTCTGTAATATTTACTCTAGTGTGCTCTCACTTAATATACCCACAGCTGCCAATTCTCATGTGTATCTTAATAGTTGGAATTGGAAATGCTTCCTTTAATGTAACTCACCGCTTCCCTCCAATTAACACTCACTTACCACTCTAGATGAGAAAGTGGTCTTTAATCTGCACAAACTGAGGGCAGATTCCTGCCCTCTGGGCCCCTCAGGGACATGGGTTCATTCACTCCTTGGGGAGAAATAAATACATTTCTATGTGTTATGTTCCAAACTTCTTTCAGCTGCTTTATTTATAGGTCAGTTTAGTGAACTCCTTAAATCACTGAGGCTAGGCATTTTGATTCATCTATTTTGAGATTCCTGAAAATGAAAGAAAGAATTGTTGAATTTCATCCAAGATTTTGTCTCGGAAAAACTGTGTCCAGTAACTACAAAATTCATATGTGGGCTAATAGCTCAATTGTCAAAGATATTTATTTTGTGCAATAATTAAGATCAATTCATGGATTTACAAGAAAATAGAATTGGGTTCAGCAAGAGAAAGAACTTTCTAACAACCAGTGCTCTGGAACATAAAGTAAGTTGGTTGGGGATTAATGAGCCCTGTGGAGCTGAGGCCTCAGCAGAGGTCACCTGGACCCTGGCAAACCAAAAGATTCAAGCATAGCCTGAAGAATGTTAAACAAGATTGACTTTTGGTTGCTTCCTATTCTGACATCTAAGACTAAGACAACCAAGCATACGACAAGTTATATAACATTCCAGACAAACAAAACAAAAATACCATTTCCAGGACTATCCTCAGATGACTCATGTTGAGGAATCTGAAGTCTTGCATAAATATTTTCTTATTACACACTTGTGGCCTTAGGGTTATTATTCTTGCTGTTGCCTCATCCCTCTTTCTGTCTGTCTTGTTACAGTCTTCCTCACCATTTGAACCAATGAGCAAGAAGAGCATAAACGTCTTCCTCATTTCTTTTTCTGACACTGACTCAGATGGAATGGAGAGCTGATGGAGGTGACAGAAGATTTATGATATACATAGTTTTATGTTATATACATAGATGTGTTCACAAATGACTTGATGATAAGATAGAAAGAAGAGAAGTGGATGTCACCTTCCTTCTTTTTCCCATTATCACTAGTGCTATATTTTTAAGACATTTTACACCTTTATGAAAGTCTACAGGATTTAAACAACAGCATAAAGGAGCAGTTTTTATCCACCTTCTAGTTCTGACATGCTATGATGTTGTGATTTTAAGGGTTCTCATGATTTTGTGGACAATAGATCCATCACTACATTTGTTTTAATCTCTGTTGGTCTGCTCCCCCACAACACAGTCAGATGGGATACTGGGCTGGATGGATTGTTGTCCTCTTTTAATGTGGTACACCTAAGTTTTTTTGCCCCCAAACTATTTCAGTGACTTTCTGGCTGGCCTTCTTCCTCTATAAAGGACAGGCAGATAAAGAAATTAATATGTTAGCATTTCCTTCCTCTTTGCTAAGACACAAATTAGCAATGAGTAGATGCTGGATTATTTTGGAGACTTTGCTTTTTCTTTCTTAGAATCTGGTGAAGGCTCTCAGGTAAAGGGAAAGATTTAGAACTTCTGGTTTCAGCTCTGACACATAACAAGCTTGGAAATCATTCTATCCTTACAAGAAGAAGCTGAACTCTTTCTTGGAAAATCAATGACATTTCTTGGACTCATGAGAGAATTGAAGTTGCAAGGCAAACTGTCAACCCAAAATCTGGAGAGACAAAGGCTAGGTCTGCTTACTTGGAGCAAAAGCCACTGGAGCCATACACTGGTAGAAACACTCAAATGGTAACTTTGATGAATTGCTCAGAGCTGAGCGTGGATTCACATGAGTGAGAAGCCATTGAGAGCCACAGTCTTGGGTGGGGGTGGGGGGACATTCTTTCATGGACTTTACCTTCAGGAAACTCACAGGTTCTCAAGATGAAGATGTGAGAGATCCACTCATGGCTCTGGGAGGAAGGGAAGAGTAATCTTTGTGAAATATGTCCATAACAAAAGCCTTTGCTCCATCAGAAAAGACTTGACTAGAGCGATATCCAAGCTAGGGAAAAGACATTTCTCCCATAACAGTAGAATCTGAACTTCCTGTGTACTTCATTATATGATAAAAACAAAGCATAATCAACATGGATCATGGTTCCAAGGGAAAAGATTGGGAATGCTGCACTCAAAGAAGAGTAGGGGCAGGGGGAAAGTACCAATAGAGGAAATGCTTGTGAAAGTGACAACTCCGTGACACAGACCCATTAAGAGAATGAGATTGGTTCATGAGATTGTAGAATGTTTCTCCTCCTCTATACATTATCACCACATCAAAGGACTCCAGTATGATAACAGTGGAGTCCATCTCAGAGAGCTGACCTGCCCTCTCCCCGAGGAATAGTACTTAGGGAGGCCAGAGTCAAAAGCAGAGAAAAAAATGGGGGCGCTGGAAGAATTGGAGGCCTCTGGCAGCTAGAACACTGTAAATGTTAAATAGCGAAACTCCCAGCCAGATGACCAT
The DNA here is from genome assembly GCF_964656455.1 of Halichoerus grypus. Taxonomy (NCBI): domain Eukaryota; kingdom Metazoa; phylum Chordata; class Mammalia; order Carnivora; family Phocidae; genus Halichoerus; species Halichoerus grypus. The sequence goes on from NC_135712.1 coordinate 7,455,586, forward strand.
AGATTTTCATACTAAATGTCTGTTGAATGTAGTTCTTATTACCTCATACAACATGTCTGACTTTCAGCAAAAAGATTACAAGACATGACAACAGAAAAAAGAAAAAAAAAACAGTCTGAAGAGAAAAAAACAATCATCAGATCTAGACTCAGAAATTATACATATGTTGGAATTATTAGACAGGGAACTTAAAATAACTGTTTAATATGTTAAAGATCCTAATGGAGAAAGTAGACAGTATACAAGGACAGATGGGTAATATAGGCAGAGAGACAGAAGCTCTGAGAATCAGAAGGAAATGCTAGAAATCAAAAACACTAACAAAAATGAAGAATGCCTCTGATGGGCTCATTAGTAGACAGGGCACAGCCAAGGAAAGGGTCACTGAGCTTGAGGATAGGTCAATAACAACTTTCCAAACCAAAATGCAAAGACAAAAAGAGTGGAAAAACATAACAGAGTATTCAAGAACTGTGGGACAATTTCAAAAAGCATAACATACATGTAATGAGAATATTGGAAGGAGAAGAGAAGATGGTGGGGAAAGAATATTTGAAGTAACAATGACCAAGAACTTTCCAAACATAATGAAAAGTACCAAATTACAGAGCCGGGAAGCTCAGAGAACACAGAGCAGAATAAGTAACAAACAGACATAGCTAGGCATATCATACTCAAACTGCAGCAAACCAAAGAAAATCTTGAAAGTAAGAGCCCTGGGTTTTGATAGAAGTGGGTACTATCTGAGCTGTCCTGCTTCTTAGCCAAGAAATACTGGACTTCACCTCTTTTAAACATTGGTGGTATTCTTTTATAACAGATTAAAGGATGCATGTAAAAAAGCCTCATTACAGATGTTACTTTCTTCCTTATATAAATGAAAAATCAATGAGGTCATGTACATATGAAGAAGCACTCTTTAATTGAGGCATTCTGTGAATGTGAAGAGTTACAATTATTAATCAAATGCATCCTCATGACTCTTCCAGGGACCTTGAAACAAGCTTTCTCAGCAAGGAGAATCTTGAAGTGTGTTTTGAATCACAAGACATTACCTTAATGGATGGAAAATTAGATATTGTTTTTGGCTTAAATGGGAATGGAGCTGAAGTTCCCAAGGCAAAAGGTGAGATAAGGGTGAGATGTAAGCTCATGAGATAAATGGTTAGGGTTGGAGCAAACCAACTGAGGTGTTTTATCAGAAGGAAATGCAGATATATTTCAATGTACAGTTGACCTTTGAACTATGCAGACGTCAGGGGCACCAGTATTGTGTGCAGTTGAAAATCTGGATATGACTTTAAATATCCCAAATATTAATTACTAATAGTCTACTATTGACTAGACACCTTACTGATAACATAATTTGTTAATTAACATCTATTTTGTATGTTGTATGTATTATACGCTGTATTCTTACAAAATTCCCAAGGAGGTATCTGAATCCAGGAATAATGCATTTTAATTTTTTTAAACTTATTAGAGCAAAAATATATCAGCAGCAAAAAAAATTAGAGAAATGGGTTCTAGTGATTAAGAGAGGAATTAAAATAAATACATTTGTATTAAGCATTAGAGTTTATGAAACACTGCATTTTATCATTTGGGTTTCATAACCAAGGACATTTAGACTCCAATAAATTAAGAGATTTTCCCACTTTGCTTGACATCAATTATGGTTGAATAATTATTCTCCTTGCCGCTCTCTTTTTAACTCTGAACCAAACAGCTCATGAAAATGTTTTCCAGTAAGGGTAGAAGGTAGTGGTGATAAACAGAGAAAATTTCCTTATAGATATATATTTTTTTCAATTTCAAGATAATATCCAAAGAATGAATGAATTACTTATATAACATTTCGTTTACAAAATGTTTTTGTACAGTGATCTCATTTTACCTTTGTTCTCCTACCCATAAGGCAGCAGAAATTGAGCCCATTCTGCTGTAGATTAGGAGTCCAGGCGCAGCCCTGAGAAACACATGCACACACCCCACAGTTGACATTCTCTGAATGCCAGGGCTGGGATTCAGAGAATCTGAGTTCTGACTTCCAACCTGCCATAGTCAGTTCAGGCTGCTGTAACAAAGTACCATACACTGAATGTCTTATCCACAGCAGACATTTATTGCTCGCAGCTCTGGAGGCTGGAAGTCTAAGTTCAGAGTGCCAGCATGGTCCAGGGCTCTTCCCGTTGTGTCCTTACACTGTGGAAGAAGGGCATGGGCACTCTCTGAGGTCCCTTTGTAAGGGCAGATATATATGATCCCATCCATGAGGGCTCCACCCTCATCACTTAATCACCTCCCATTATTATGGGGTTTGGATTTCAACATATGAATTTTGGGAGGACACAAACATCCAGTCCTTACACAGCCCCACGCTGGTTTTTATGTTGCTTTACTTGTATTTTTCCTTGTGATTAGAACACTCCTCATTTTACCTTCACAACAGAAAAGTGATAGTTTTACTTTCAGTCATTCTAACATGTAATTTCATCTGCTTATTGGATATCACTAATCAAATCTATGTCTTCGCTAACTCATTTAAGACGGGAATCCTTTTAATTTTCCTTGTCAGCATGCTTGTAAAATCTGCTTTAAAAAAAAATGTGTTCAATAATCTTTGATGGATAATTTGCTTGAAGTTAAATTATCCCTGGCTATTTTAAACATATTTACTAGACGGTTATTTCTTGTCGCTCACCTTGGAAATCTAAATGCAAGGAATCCACTTCCATCTACTCTGTTATCAGTTCTATGGCTCAAATCTCAGTTCTTGCAATCTGACTGCATTTTTCTTCAAATGGGAATCCAGGCTATAAATTATGTGCCCAGTTTTCTCAAATAAGCTACAAAGGTGACAGCAAATTTCTTGTATTTATAGAACACGTTGTCTTTAGCATTTCCAAAACATATCCCACTCATCCCATTAGACCTTTTTGTTACTCTTGTTCTCTGCATGCGGGACTTCCTTCCTGGTCAGATTTGTCACAGCAATGTTGAGACATAACCATGCGGCCATTGCAGCTAATTCAACATCATTTAAGCTGCCTGGAAAATTGGATGTTATTTCTAACTGACTGCATCGCTTTTCAGTGCCACTAGATTACATTCTGCATTCCACGTCTGAGTCATTCCACCATCTTTCAGTGCCTCTCAGGGGACATCCTACCCAGCCCAAGATGAGAAGGAAAGCATCAGTATGTATTGATAGCAGATCTTAGTAGCTGGGCATATTAATTTTATGAACTAGCTTATTAGCAAAAAGATTAGTGAATGGAAGCATTAACAGGCATTTTGGATGTCACAGACATTTCCAACGGTGATGGGCAGAACTGATCGACGTTTATGCAGCACGAAACTGTGATGCCAATTCTCCCCTTTTAAATGATAAACAAACATTTATCGAGCATTTCAGAGTTTACAAGCTCTCTATTCATGTTATTTCCTTGGTTGCTGCAATAAAATGCTGAAGTAGAGAGCTGACGGGAGGTTGGAGAGAGGACACTCACACGGAGTTGGGAACAGCCATACCGGGCACCCAGCTTAAGGGACAAGGAATTCCAATGTGCCCGGCCCTCCCTCCTCCCGAGTCATTCACCGGGGCCTGGGGCAGCCCACTCCAGCATGGTGCCTGCAGACGGAACTTCCCTTGACTCAGTGCTACTTGGTAGCATTCTAGTCCATTTGCATATTTTACAAACTCTTGGGTTGTGTTCATCATTAATCTTTTGGGGGTCAAGGACCCATTTGAGGAATTGTTGGAACCTATTGATCCACTCTGAGGAGGAGTCCAAATATGTCCTGCGTTTTACATACGATTTCAGAAAGCTGGTTATTAGGGAACAGATTTCAGCCATTTCATTTCAATTCACCTTTTTATTTGAGGTCATTCTTCCCTGCTGCCACTTCCCACTACCTCCACGCAAGACTAGAAAACAGGAAAGGAATTTTTTTTTTTAAAGATTTTATTTATTTATTTGACAGAGAGAGACACAGCGAGAGAGGGAACACAAGCAGGGGGAGTGGGAGAGGGAGAAGCAGGCTTCCCGCTGAGCAGGGAGCCCGATGCGGGGCTCGATCCCAGGACCCTGGGATCATGACCTGAGCCGAAGGCAGACGCTTAACGACTGAGCCACCCAGGCGCCCCAACAGGAAAGGAATTTAAGTCAAGAGTTAATTATACTCACTCCTCTCTGACACTCTAATTCTAGTATCTTTTTTTTAAGATTTTATTTATTTGACAGAGAGAGAGAGCACAAGCAGGGGGAGCAACAGGCAGAGGCAGAGGGAGAAGTAGGCTCCCCGCTGAGCAGGGAGCCTGACATGGGCCTCCATCCCAGGACCCCGGGATCACGACTTGAGCCAAAGGCAGTTGCTTAACCAACCGAGCCACCCAGGCCCCCCTAATTCTAATATCTTGAACAATTACATTTAGGACCTATTTAAACACACATGGAAAGGCTATAAAGAGAAATAATAATATCCCAAAAAGCTGTAGAGGAAATGAAAAACCTGGTTTATTGCTGTGCGTTGTCCAAACAGGCCTGATTGACATGCCTATTTACCGCATAATAATCTTTCCCACTCTTCTGCCTGTAGAGATGCACCCAGTGTATAAAATGCAGTCACAGGAGCATTTCAGGCTAAGGAGAGACATGTGGCCATCACATGTATGCGTAAATATGCTATACATTACAGGCCCATGCATAACTAGTTTCCATGACATTTTCACCTTCTAGGAGATCAACCTCAATAACCTTCTCTATCTATGCGAGGACAATAAATACTATAGTTTTCCATAGTCAATCAATGGAGTCTACAAGAGTTTACTTCTCCCTCAGGTAAATCTTATTTCTTCTTCTAAAGGCTGGAAGTTCCGTTTTTTGTCTTTCCCTAGGGTGAGAGCCCGAAGAAACGTACCTGATCATGTCACCCTCGGTGCAAGTCTGGCCTGTTTACCAAGAGTTGGGGCTCACCCAAGAAAGAAAAGATGAATGTTCACATCAGCTCATTCCACAGCCTAACTCACTGAATTCCCGTTCACTCTCAGACTGGCCACCAGGCTTTGGATCAGCTGTTCATATCAAGTCAGATTTAAAGACAGTCTGTTTTCAAAGAAACATGTTAACTAAGACAGTGGATTAGTAGATCAGGGTTTTTGCCCTGACTCCTTTGATCCTGAGTCACCACATCTTTTATCAAATTAACATGTTAGTGTTGATTTGGAGTTTGTTGGCAAGCAAGAATGTGAGAAGAGAATTATAACAGGCAAAAAAAAAGGAGAAGATATAATATTACTTAACCATCTGAAATTAGCAGGAAAATTCTGATTTTATAATCTCACCTGCTGGGAGTAATTTAAAATTCTTAGTGTTGATCAACAGGGATTTAATTTAAAGTCTTCTTCCCCCCAAAAATCTAAATATGGGTGGGGTACCTCCTACCTTCTTTTGAATACATTTGGAAGCAAAAAGTATGATGTGACTCAAATAAATATGAGTTTGGAAGCTCCTACACACACACACACACACACACACACACACGCACAGCTGTTCTGTTCGGGTTATGCAGAATGACAAAAATAAGCAATTGATCCTTTAGGCACACTTAATTTAGGTCCCTCTGCTTTGAAAACTGCCTTAATTTTTCACATCACATTTAGCAGGCAATCATCTATCACCCAGTCTAATAACGTTGGGTGCATTTTATAATTAGCCATAAAAGAGATCTTTTTGCCAAGCTTGAAAATTAAGTTTGCACTTCAACATCGTGCAGACTGTAAGCAGCCAGAAAGGGCCTTTCCTCGGTAGTTCACAGTGTGCATTTTCTGTTGCCTTGACAACTGTCTGGCTGGGGCTTCCGTGCTTGGAGAATGAGCCTGATGCAACCCTTCAGCAACCATCGTGAACACTTAGACTGATACCGACAATGGCAAGTTTGCAGACATAAATATCAGAATTCTGCCTACGTTACGTTCTACCCAAATTGCAAGGATGGAAGGGAGGGATGAGGAAAAGTTTGCAATTTTGATCAGTTCTAATTTAAAAAAAAAGTACAGGGTAAGGCCAGCATCCAGCCCTGCTATGAAGCAAGGGCTGATTGTGGTGTGACAGCTATGCAGTTTGTGAGACTCATTAGGGCTTCTGATAGTTTTGGCAAAATATAATCAGTACACACAACCCTGACATTTCACTAGGCAAAGACTAGAAAGCCTGAGAGAAAATGAAAGTCTCTTGTTCTTTTGGCCACAAACACCCCAGGCTCAGCCTGTAACTCTTGTTTAGGTTTGTTCCCCCTTTTGTCCTTCAAGGCAGTGAGCCTTTGTCAGCTTGGGCTGGGACACCCTGACCCCACACACGGTTCAGCCACCCATGCCTCCTCCTAATAGGGAGGGTTAACAAAGATTTCATTTCTCAATTTGAAGTGTACACACTGTAATGTTGCTCTGAGGAGTTCCTGGAAGCATTTGAAATCATCGTGAGGCTCTGGGGTTTCTTGAAGTCATTTTAAGTAATAAGCATAAAATCTAGTTTACCAACTTTCCTTGAGTTTTAATTCAAAATGCATAATGGCAACTCACATACGCATATAACTTAACAGTTAATACTGTGACTTTACCCTCATAATCCTTTACTAAAAGAACAAGGCCCTATGGATATTGCTATCTTCATTTTAGGGGTAAGGAAAGTGAGGCTGGTGTCTAGTCAGAGCATTATAGGAACGTGTTGGCCTGGCTTTGGGGCTCATAACATGGCTCCTTCTGGAGATGAGACCCTTACTCACAGAGGTAGACCCACAGGGGTCATGTGTGCCACAGGTTGTGATGACTAATTTATGGATCAACTTAGCTAGGCCAAGGTGCCCAGATATTTGGTCGAACACCACCAGTCTAAATGTCACTGTGAAGGTATTTTTTTTATGAGATTAACATTTAAACCAGTGCACATTGAGTAAAGCAGATTATCCTCCACAGTGTAGGTGAGTCTCATCTAATCAGCTGAAGGCCCTAAGAGAAAAAAGTCAGAGGTTCTCCAAGGAAGAGGGAATTCTGCCCCCAAACTGCCTTTACACTTGAGCTTCAACATCCACTCTTCCCTGGGTCTTCAGCCTGCCAGCATACACTGCAGATTTTGGATGTACCAGCTTCCAAAATCACATGAGACAATATAAATTTCTCTCTCTCCCTCTCTATTGATAGATGATAGATAGATAGATAGATAGATAGATAGATAGATAGATGATAGATATAGACACACTCACACAGGACTTGTCTTGTCTCCTGGCCACAGCCATTTGATCCAAAGGTAGATACTTGACTCAAGCTAGGCCATATTCTCTTCCCCTTATAATTTGGAACTTGGGGGGAAGGGAAATGAAGACCAATAAGTGTGGGGGCTGAGCCATAGCAACAGGAGAAAGTCCACAAATTCCTATTATTGAGGGTCTTAGAACTGTGTTGATCTTCCTTCCCCAAATCTGACATCTTTAAAGTTTCCTTAATTTACGAGAATCTTCCAGTATCTTTCTTGTTAAAATTAAAAACATGCTCGCTCCCTCTCTCTCTTCCTCTCTCCTCCCTTCCCACCCCCCGTTTTTTTTTTTTTTTTTTTGGTTGCTTCACGTTTGCCAGAATTCTTTGCCATTCTTTGCAACCACAAGAAACTTTCCCTTGTAGCATATTTTCAGAATACTTAATTGTTTTGTTAGGTGTCAGATTCTCCCTCTAGTCTGTGAGCTCCCTGGAGAAAGAAATTGTCTTTCTCATCTCTGTGTCTTTTGCACCTAGCAGCCGCAGACACACAGAAGCTCCTCAGCAATGAAGGCATTACTTTCCTATTGCTGCCATAAAAAAGTGCCACAAATTTAGTGGCTTAAAACAACACCCATTTATTATGTCACAGTTCTACAAATCAGAAATCCAGGCACAGTGTGGCTTGGCTACTTCTCTGCGCTGAGTCTCCAAAACCCCGTATCAGCAAGGCTGTGTTCTTTTCTGGAAGTTTAGGGGATGAATCTGCTTCCAAACCTATTCAGGTTGTTGGCAGAATTGCAGTCCATCAGTTGTAGGACTGAATCTGTTTTTGCTGGCTGTTTGCCAGGTGCCAGCCCCTATTCCTAAAGGCCATCCATGTTCCTTGTTTTGTGGCTCCCCTCCTCCACCTTCAAACCAGCAATGACAGATCAAGCCCTTCACATGCTTTGAATCTCCTCAACCTCCCCTTCTGCTCATCTCTCTGACTTCCTTTCCTTCACTTAAGGGCTCATGCATTTACATTGAGCCCACTGGATAATCCATTAAATAATCACCATATTTTAAAGTCAGCTGATTAGCCCCCTAATTAAATCCATCTGCAAAGTCCCTTCACAGCACTACCAAGGTTGGTGTTTAATCAAATAACCAGGGGATGGCATCTTCAGGACACAGCATTAGAAATCTGCCTTGTGCAGGAGATGGATGAGGCCAGGTAAGGCTGGCACTGCTCCAGCTATTTCCAGGACAGGGAGGAAAGGGGTGTAGCACCTTGCCTACTTGTCTTTAAGAGCCCTGTTTGTAGTTACCCTGCTTTGTGTGACTTCTAGGGAGGAGAAGGTTGATTCCCAGCTGTACTGTGGTCTCTGTCTTTGGTTTACACCAGAACATAGGGATTTTTCCTGCTAACAGTGAACTTATTCTACCAATATTTTTTCCCTAAACGTACACTAAAAAACATCATGACAAAGTGAGGTTTATTCCAAGGTTCCATGGTTGGTTTAATACTCAAAAATCAGTCAATATAATTTACACATTAGCAGACTAAAAAGGGAAAATATATGATCACATCAATATATGCAGAAAAAGCATTTAACAAAAGTCAAGATCTATTTATGATAAAAACATTTAGCAACCTAAGAACTGATCCTTAACCTGTAAGGATATGTAAAGATTAAGTATCTTCGTACTTGCTGGTGAAGCCTGAATGCTTTCGCCCTCCAACCATCAATGGGCAAGGATGTCCTCTGTCACCACTTTTATCCAATACTGTATTAGATTCCTAGCCTATAAAATAAGCAGCACACAGATTGGAAAGACCTAATAAGTGAGTTCATCCAGGTCACAACATAAAAAGGCAATATGCAAGGGTCAACTTATATACACTAGAAATGAAACATTGGAATTTAAAAAAACTTTTTAATATTAAAAATCAAAATATATAGGTACAGGATCTGTGTACTAAAAACTACAAAATTCTGATAAAAAATCAGACATCTAAATAAATGAAGACATATGGTGTGGTAAAGAATTAGAAGACAATATTCTTACGATGTCAAGTCTCCTTAATTTGATCTATAGATTCAGGGCATCTCAATCAAAATCCAAGAAGTCTTTATTTATAGCCACTGAAAATTAATTGTAAAATATATATGGAAAAGAAAGGGAACTAGAATGGTCAGAACAATGTTGGGAAAGAAAAACAAAGTTGGAAGACTCATACCACCTGATTTCAAGATTTGCTATAAATCTACAATAACTAAGATATTGTAATATTAACAAAAGACCATACATAGAGATCAGTGGAACAGAATTGAGAATATAGAAATAGACCCACCAAAAAAAACCAGTCAATTGATTTTGAATGAAGTTGCAAATGTAGAAATGTAGAAAGAATCATTTTCTCAACAAATGCTGCTGGACATGTGGGACATCCATATGCAAAAAAGAAAAGCGTTCAACTAATACCTCATACTTTATAGAAAATAAATTATAACTCAAAGTGGACAATAGACTTATTTAAATTATAAAGCTATAAAATTTCTATAAGAAAACATAGGAGCAAACTTTCATGACCTTTGGTTATGTAATTTTTAATTATAATAATGAACCTCAATCCATAAAAGAAAAAAAATCATAAATTAGACTTTGTCAAAATTAAAAACTTTTGTGCTGAAAAGGACACACTTACGAGATTGAAAAGACAAGCCACAAACTGGGAAAAAGATATTTGCAAATCACATTTCTGACAAAAGACTTGTATCCAGAATACATAAAGAACTCATAAAACTCAAAAATAAGAAAATAAGCCAACCCAATTTTTTAATGGGCAAATGATCTAATAGGCATGTCGCCAATAATGGCATTTAAGCACATGAAAAATTATTAGTATCATTGGTCACTAGGGAAATGTAAATAACACCACAATGTAATACCAATACTCACCTATTAGAATGGCTAAACCCAAAACACTTACCATATGCCAGCAAGAACGCGGAACAACTCAAACTTTCATACATTGCTAGTTTGCTGGTGAGAAAAGAAAATGGTAAACATTTTTGCTAAACCATTGAGCATTTTCTTAGTGTTAAATATACCCTTACTATATGACTTAGCATTTCCACTCCTAGTTATTTACTCAACAAAAGGAAAACTTAGGTTCACATAAAGACCTATGGTGAATTTTTTTTGCATTTTTTTATTATGTTATGTTAATCACCCTATGGTGAATTTTTATAAAAGCTTTATTCACCATTTCCAAGAGCTAGAAATAACCCATATGACCTTCAAATGAAAATGGATAAACTATGGTAACACCCATACAATGAAATACTACTCAGAAATAAATAGAAACAAACTATTGATTGACACAGCAATATGGATGGATCATAAACTCATTTGCTGTGAGAAAGAAGTCCAGCCCCCAAAGCTACATATTATATGATTCTCTTTATACAACATCTTGGAAAAGGCCAAGCTGTAAAGATGGAAAGCAGATTAGTGGTTGCCAGGAATTGGGTGATAGTAGGGGGAATGTAATTGTTCTCTGTGGCAGTCAACATATGACTATTTGTTTGTCAAAAATCCATAAAAAACTGTATATCATAAAGAGCAAATTTGCTGTATGTAACTTACACTTTTAAAAACCAACAAGCATGTTGGGTAGATGGGGCAGTCAAGGGGGGATGCAGATTATGAGAAATGACTGTCACAAGTGAATCATGCAAGCTCACTGATCAGACTGGGAAAGAGCTGATCTATGTATCTTCGGGAAATCTGTTTTGACTGGATACTGAAAGGCTAAAGACAAAAAAAAAAAAAACTATACATGACACAGTACCTTACTTGGTAAATTTGTTTTTCTCTGGGGCATAAGTTAGCAATTTGAAACTACTTTATGTGTGTACCAGGACTGAACAAGCAAGAAAGGTACTGTATTTCATGAGAGTCAGGTTTCTCAGTGGGAAAAAGAAGTTATGAATAAGGAGGAGGGTGGCTAGACTGCACCATGTGATTGCTGGACTGGACTCAGAAGTATCAATACAGACTCATGTTTTTATAAAAAATACGTACATGTAGAAATATGCAGAAATAAATATGGATATGTGTGTACATACATTCCCTGGTTCTGTCTGCAGACCTAGAAGTAATGACACTCCAGTAGTAATGAGCACATGCAGTGCCCTGATTTTGGCTCCTAAATCTATTTTGCAATATAAGAAACCAGGGCTTATGGAGAAGTGATTGATTCCACGGCTGTAGCAAAGAATATGCAAGATGACTGTGAAGGCTTGGTAATGCCAGAAAACGAGGATGTGCTCAAACAAAGCGGATGAAAGTGTGTAACAATACGGGAGTCAAACTGAAAGAGCTCCCAGTAGCCAAATCTGAAACAATTTAGCAACAAAATAAATAATTATAGCATTGGAATTTAACCCAAAGAATAAAATAAATAACTCTGAGTTCATACTGTTGCAAAATAAATAAATGAATAAATGAATAAATAAATAAATGAGAGAGAAGGGGTAATTCTTACTCCTAGAGAAATTTCAACTGGTAAAAGTAGAAAGAATGAGGAAAATAGAAAATCACCACTGGAACCCCACAATAAGGATCCACCAATAGAGGCTAGAATTAGCAACATTTTAAAAGGAAATAGGTTATTTTCGTAATCTCATAGAATCTGCCTCAAACTAAGTATTTATTAATTCCAAAGGGAAAATAGTAAGTTTATGATGGAGAATCCTAGCCGACACCACCCTAGCCTAGTGGTCAAGGTTAATTCACCAGCAGTAAGACAGATAGATATCATGTATGTACCTTTCGATATGATGCACTAAGGCCCCGTCACCCCTGTGATATTCATCCCCAAAATGCACAAGCTCAATCTAATCATGAAAAGCCAAATTTAAGGGACATTTCACAAAATAACTGACCACTACTTTCAAAGGGTCAAGTTTTGGAAAGACAAGGAAAGACAGGGAAATTGGTACAGATTGGAATAGCCAAGCAGACATGACAAATAAATGCAAGGTGACACTCTGGATTGATCTCAAATAGAAAAGGGACATCAGTGGAAACACCGGTGAAATCTGAATAAAGTCTTCTGTTTAGTTGGCAGCATTGTGCAAATGTTAATTTCTTAGTTGTGAGCATTGTGCTATGGTTTTGTTAGATGTTAACATTAACAGACACTGAATGAAGGAGATCTAAGAACTCTGTACTATTTTTTGCCTTTCTTCCGAATGTCTAAGAGTATCTCAAAATTAAAAGTTTTAAAAAAGGATATTTGTTAATTTTCACTATAAATGTCTTAATTTTTCAAGCTACTGATCTCCTGGTGAGATGCCTTCTCTTCTCAGGAGCCACATTGATTTTCTCCTGCTAGCCTACAGATACAGATTAATGCTATGGGCAGATATATTTGTCCCTTTTTGAGATTCTGTTATTCACTCAGTGCCCACATAGTTCATGTTCATCACCGCATAAACAAACACTCTAAACATGCTGTCAGTTCCCTGGCTCCTATTTATCGTCTTCATGTTTTGAACAACGGTTCACCATTGATCCAATAGATGCTATTATGTCTCATGAATTCAGACCAATTGTTCAGGAGTTATCCTATTAAAATGAGAAGGGGTGAGTGAAGGAAGTTCAAAACCTAATTTCAGAGGAGCCAACACAAAGCCCATTTGATTTCAGGATTTCTGAGTGTTACATGCTTACAACCTTGGCCCTGGCAAATACAGCCTCCTTCCCCAAGCAGGGTGCCCCCAGGAGTTGACATGGGCATAGAGATCAGGCAATTTAAGTTGAAACCTCGAGGTACCAAGTAAAGGATAATAAAAGCCTCCTGTAGGAAAGGATTTGCTCTTCCTGCCATCGGAGAAGGAGGTGTCAGAGACAGAAGGTTTGGTGGAGGGACCAGCATTTGAGTTTGGTTGTGACACATGAATAGTTTCTACAAAGAAAAAGGAGGAAAGAGCATTCCAGGAAAAGGGAAAACAGTGAACACATAACACTGATAGATTTGACATTGGTTGCACACAGGGTGAGGAATATGAGAAATGCAGCTCATCGGATGTTCGGGGTTCTCATGAAAACAGTTATTTCACCTCTTCAAAGACATGGTCCTGATCATTTCATATTCAATATGCTGCCAGGATTCTCAGATTTTTGCAAATCCCTATTGTTTTGTTAATAATAATGATGGTCCAGCAAATTGGTTCCCTGTGCATTCAGAAGCTCTGGATCCTATGCTGCAGGTTGGACCCTCTCACAGTGACTTCAGCTCAGTCTGCAGTGGGGATGCTGGGGAGAGAAACACGAGAGTCAGCCGCTGTCACCCATCACATCTGAAACGATGAGAAATAGTCCTGAGCACAGGAACACTTTCCTTAAACTGTCAGAATTAAATGTTCTCAGGGTGATTCCGTTTAAACTCAATGCAAATCTTTTAGTGTCTAAAGATATTAAATAAGAAACAGCAGTCTCTGGCTTAAGTGTTCTGCTATTATCATTCTCATATTCCTGATAGATAAGAGGTAAACGCCTCTGGGTTCTGAATAAATGTGGGGAGCTCAGAGGTGTTGCTTTATCAGCATTTGGCTGGCTTACTTGGTTTAAAGCGAGCCAAAATAATAACACATTCAGATGACGTGATTGTCCTTAAAATGGCATTACGATATTGAAGGCAGAAACCAGGCTGTGCTTCCATCAGGTGGGATGAGGGGAAGAGGTTTGGAATGTAATGCCTGAGTAGCCAACAACCTGAAATTTCTTAGGAACAGGAATGAGAAAGTCCATACACAATGTGGAGTTATTTCCATTTTTTGAGACAAGAAAAGGCAATAGACCTGAGTGGCATGTATTTATTTTTATCTGCTTTTTCCACTAAAGTTAGTGTTCTCTTACAAGGATAAGTGAGTCATACACACCCAGGATTTGTCAACCCTGAATCCCTGGGAATATTTTCTATAAGCATGGAGGTGCTATGGGTCTTGGTACTGAACTCCCAAGGACTTCTGACTTGCCATTTTTCCCCTGGTTTCGCACTGGGGGCCCAGAACTTTCCTTTTCCTTCTTGTTTTATTTTCTGTGACTGTGTCTTGTTGATTGTTTTAGTTTCCTATTCTCAACTTGGTTTCATCCTCACCACACTGAGATAAACACGTATCATGGAAATTAACTGACACATGTTAGTGAATTTGTAAAAGGAATATATGTCATAGCAACTAAGATGTTTTATTTAACATCTTTTAAAAATGGACCATGAGAGAATCACAGAGTACTCATCTGAAAACATGGTAGAGTTGGAATATTGGGTCTGAAAAACAGAAAATTTTGGAAATAGTAGAGACCAAAATCCTGTGGGTTTTGTATTTCACTATGGAGTATGGATGGATAATGTATTTGGGAAACATGTCACAAGCATTATCCATCCAGTTCTTGTTCCCAGTTAAAAGGAACTTGGAAGTCATTCTAATCAAATGCTCACAGTTTGCAGAGACCAAAAGGAAAACCCAAAGAAGTTCAATGTTTTCCCCCATGTCCTGAGACCTGTTAATGTCTCAGCCTCAGGCTTTAGAGCTTCTGGCCCAGAGCTCTTTTATATCCAGCTCCCAAGTCAAAACATAAAATGTGAAAAACAAATGCTTGATTTAGCTAAGTGGTGGCTTTTCTAGGAAGAAATTATGACAACTGAGTGATGTTTATCATTAAATGGGCCTGAGCTACTTCTTTCTTATTGAAGCATATTAATAATGATAATTTGAGTTGTCTGAGCTCTCCTGAGAGAGCATGATAATCTTTTTCTAAAAGGTGTCTGGAGTGTACCACGCATTGCTTGTTTTCTGCTCTCACTCAGGAGTTTTCATTTTCTTTTTTCTTTTCTCTTTCAAAAACTCAAAGCCACTTTCTTTTTCATCCCCTATCTTAGAACCAACAAAAGTCTGGATAGCACTAAGCCATACAGAATAACAAAGAAAAATGTACAAGGAGATTTCAGTTGTCACCACAAATATATAACTGGACATATAGCTACAATCCTATGATTAGGGCTGCAGGAGGGGGCAGCACAAGGAAGTTGTTTTGAAATGATGGAACAGTTCTGTGTCATGATTTTGATCATGGTTACATGACTCTATGCATTTGTCAAAATTCATAAAACTGTCCAGGAAAGAGTAGATTCTATTGCACATAAATTAGATAGATAAACGGATGGATGGATGGACGGATGGATGATAGCTAACTAGCTAGCTAGATGATGATAGATGATAGATAGATAGATAGATAGATAGATAGATGATAGATAGATGATAGATAGATGATAGATAGATAGATCCTATGATTACATATGGTCAACTGGAGTTACTTTTTAAATGTTAAATCGTATTACAGTAATCATCTCTCCATCTCTTAGACTTCTGCTTCTCACGTGAATGTTATTTGTGGGAACATTTTTGAATCCAGCATGGACTTTCTCTTGAACCTGGTCACCATTCCTGCAAGGTGCCCTGTATTTTTCCTGCCTCCACATCCTGACTCATGCTTTTCTCCCTGCCTGTCAACTTCCCCACATTATGGCAGGTACCCCTGATCTTACCCCCAACCCCCAATCCATCACAATTTCTCCAAACTAGGAGTCTCAACCTCTCCATGAAACTTCCTCAAGCCCCTGTGGTCCATAAATTTCTTGGTCCTCCAAACTCACAGAATTTACTATCCTTATATTTTTGTCTATTGGCATTCCTGCACTGACTTGTGACATATTTCAATCATTATTTACTATATTATCACAATGTCACTCTTTGTGAATTTATTTTCACTTACTCAGTTAAATAAACTATAACCTCCCTAGGGATGGATTCAGTGCAGTGCATATTACACTTGTAAGTGGAGAACCAAAATGCCTAATTGATTTGAAGGCTTGGAGTTGGACATGCTTGGACTTAAGCAATCATGGGTAGGTAATCATCTTCATCTGTCAGGTGGGGATAATAACAGTGTAGGATTGTCATTTTGTTAAATGTGGTAACTTATGCAAAATACCAACAGAGCAAAAACACACAGCAAGTAATAAGTTCATGGCTATTATTTATTCAACAAAGAATAACTGAGTAATCGCTGGGCTTTTGGGACATGGCAAACAAACGAGGCAGATATAATCCCTGATTTTGTGAAGTGTATCTTCTGGAGGGGAAGAAGCTCAAAAGTGATTTCTATTGTACTTTATTATAGGCACAAGATATCACCAAATCCTCAAGTGTTCTGTTATTATCCAAATATATGATGCCCAGGCTCATCTCAGATACTTGGGACATCCAGAGCTCTCCCAAATATTCCTGAGGATCCCTTGGGTGTCTTACAGTCCTCTGGTCACCTCCCCCTCAATCCCTGTTCCCATGGATTCCTGGCCCCCAGCTGTGTCCCAGGCAAGAACACAGCCTATTCTCCTTCTTCTGCTCACTGTTACTAAGTGTTGGAGGAAGAGAGAGGTGGACTAAAACAAAGTATAGAACAAAAGCCAATTTGAAACTAAATGACAGATATGGCAAATTAAAGATGGCCACATAGTTTTTGACATTTTTCCTATGGAGAGGTAGCATCTCTTGCCCCCCATTGAATCTGAGTGGTACTGTGATGACTTTGGCCAATACAATATGGTGGATATGGTGCTGCACCTGATTCCCACCCAAAGCCAGCAGCTTCCACTTCCTGTCTGTTAGAACCCTTGCTCTTGGAGCCTGAGATGCTCTGCAAGACATCCTACTGACCTGTAGGGAATGCCATGTGGAGAGGCCACAAAACCTACTCATAATAGAGATGAGGGGCTGACCAGAGCCCAGCCTCCCTCCAGCACAGCCCAGTTACCAGCTGAATCCCATTAGGTGACCCCAGTCATTGCCTGATGGAGCCAAAGAATCACGAGACCTGCAGATTGGGACTGTAATAAAATTGTTAATATTTTAAGCTATCAGCTTTGGGTGCTTTGTTCCTAACATTACATAATCAGAGCAACCAATGGCAATGACATTTACTTATTTGTGGCCAGTCCTCCCCTCTGGGTCTAGACTCAGCCTAGTTTTCTTCCTCCCTGAGCCCCCAAACTCCTTGGCCTAACATGTAAAAGCCAAAAATTGAATCTCTGTTTCAACTACTCTTATTTTAGGCTGGTTTGATACCAGGTGCCCATCTGCATAAATACAAAGCTCCTTTGGGGTATCTCCTGAGTCAGTCTTGTCAACCTTGTGCTCACAATTCTAAAAGGTTTGAAACGATAGCTTTTCTTTAATTGCCTCACATCAAATTCTCTAGGAGGGACCCTCTGACCTCTAAGACATAACCCAAGGGGTGGCTTAGGTGGGTATATCTCCAAACTATCCAAATAAACATACAACCTAAATAAAACCAATGTGCTTGCTATATAAGCATGGCTTCAAGACAACTCCCCGAGTACCTCCATCAACACAACCAGGTACCTGTTCATAAGCCCCTTCCAGAGAGTAATTTGGGATTACCAATCCTCTACCACTAAGTATAAGCTGAGGAGGGCAATAAGGTATTTATATGCATTCTATATGGAATAAACATTGGGAGTCTTGTTTATGATTCTTCAGATTACATTATTCTAGCTGTTATGCTTTGATCGATTATGTATCCCTGAAGAACTAGGGCCATGCTGCTCACCTGCCTGAGATGTACACACAACTTTGTAAATGGGAGAAACCACAGCAGGTGAAGTGAGGATGGCTTGACCCCTTCCTTCTGGTCTTGGTGGGCAGGTTCTTAGCTGCCCCCTTCATCAATAAGCCAATATTCGGTCCTACACAGCCTAGAGACACAACCCACGGAGAAGGGCTGGAGCTTTCCCCTCCCAGAGCCTGCTGAAAGTCAGTCTTTTTCATAGTAGCTGAAGGACTACAGAAAAGGAGAAGACCAAATGTGAATGTGTGGCATGCTTTGAGAGTGACCACAGCTGGACCAGGCCAGGTCAAGCGGAGGGCCGAGAGGGCCATAAAAGTCTCTGGGCAAAACACCATCGACATGAGTCAGATGTGGCCTTGGGCCCAGGCCTGCCCTGTTCACCAGCATAATCTGCTCTGTATGTCATCCTTGTTATGAAGGAAGGACTTCTGTTAACTCTTTATCAGTTGCTTTGAAAACTCATGACCTCAAGCCAGCCCCCATTAAAGAGGTGCTTCCCAGTGGCCTATATAATCGGAAAACTGTGTGTCTTCATTCCTGCCCTAGGGCTGGCTCAGTACATAGTACTGCGATTTAATTAAAAAAAAAAAAAAAACAGGAAGAAAACACATCAGGGCAGCTGACACAGGCCATTTAGTCAAATAAATGTACTTTATTTTCAGCTAACTCAATTGCAAGTAATATGAAACAAATAAAGGGAGAAACATCTATGTTACTTCCAAATAAAAAAAATTTTTTTTCAAAGGTCTTACTTGGCTTCGTATGACTTCTTGAAAATACTTCCCCTGAAAGCACTCTTAATGCAGGTAAGTGGGGCGAGCACACTCTCTTGCTATCCACCTTCCTTTGGTCATTAAAGCAAAAGCAGAGCTACAAGCACTTCTGCTTATAACCTTTAAATATAGGACAGGATATTTTAGCTTGTAGAAATTACCTGAGAATATGTGCAGACCAGCAAAAAGAAATGAAAACTTGGGGCCACATTCTCAAGAAAAATCCAAGTGGGCAGAATAGTTCCTCCCAGACATAAGTAATTCCTTAAATTGTCAATGTAAGTGTGGATGCCCTAACTTACAGGGCTTTATAAATCCAGGGTCACCATGTGTGCGCCTGCCAGCTGCCTAGAACGTGTTAGGCATTACAGCACAGTGCTCTGGAGATAGTCTAGACGAAACCAAATCCCTAGGCCACCACTCACCAGCTGTGAGCAATCATAACTGCCTGGGCCTCTGTTCCCTCAGCTTTCAAATTAGTTTAGAAAGAGAAAGGATTGATATGAGCATTAATGCAGAATAGTACCTGGTGCAGAGTGAACACACAAGGTTATTAGCTATTACTATTAAGAAATCTTTGAGTGCAGCCCCTTGGGTTCACATGGGTGAGATATTGATAACCTCATTTCCCAAGTGGCCTCACTGAGCACCAGAGGGTGAGGAGCCCTGGAAATAGGCAAACAGCCTGCTCCCTGGCTCCTGGCCTCTGGGCAGCCATTGCTTCTGTGGGCCAATCAATCAGTACAGAAGGGTGCCCTGCAGGTGTATACACATAGTATTATATATGCTAATTGATATGTGTATTAATAATGCAGGGTCATCATTTTAGCTCAAATGCTATGAGAGATGCAAACATTCTTCCTTTTCTTCTTCTCCCTCTTCCATTACCCCTGCTTTTGTTCCTGCTCTCACTGTCTCTCTCTCTCAAATAAATAAATAAAATCTTTAAAAAAAGAAAGAAAGGAAAGAAGGAAGGAAGGAGGGAGAGAAGGAAGGGGAAGGAAGGGAGGGAGGGAGGAGGAAGGAGAGAAGGAAGGAAGGAAGGAAGGAAGGAAGGAAGGAAGGAAGGAAGGAAGAGAGAAAAACAGTCAAGTGAAAAGTTAGGGAAGGTGCTCCCCATTGTGTGGTGCTGAGAAGCTACCAGGTAAGGGCATTGGCAGGGGTCTCTTAGAAGAGAGTTGGAAGCAAGGCTGAGAAAGAAGGTAGAGGCAGGGATTGGGGTCAGCAGGAAAGAGGAGCCTGTGGAAAATCCTAAGGGGAATGGTGGGCCGCAGAGAAGGCAGCTGGTCTATGCTGAGAATGGAGATCAGATGGGAGGGTGGGAGGACAGCGTGTGTCCGTGTGTGTCTCGGTCAGGGGTTAGGGGGAGCAATGAGCAGTTGGGAATGAGAAATAGGGTAGTAAGGTACGCTGGGCAGACAGAGGTTGGGGGTTCACAAGTTGGCAGGTCTGGAGAGCCAGGCAGCAAAATTGAGATTCAGGACCTGGGGCAAAGTATCCGCACGGGTGGAAGCCTGTGCAGGCGTGTGACAGGGTCCCTGGCAGAGGAAGGGTCTTCTCCACAGGGTTCCCAGGCAGTGCTCAGAGAAATCTAGGGTTCTGTAGTTGGGTGACAGGACCCTCTACACAGAGGGAGGCAGGACTCTGAGCTTACAGGATTCACTATCTCACTGTGGTCTAAGATGTAAAATCGGGGCTCAGCCCGATATGCTGCCTTGACATTGGTGCAGCCAGGAGGGCGTGGAGTTATCTAAGTCTTGGTTCCCCTCCCCACTCTGCTCTTGCACACAAGGTCTCCTAGCCAAAGCACCCTCCTTATAAAGGGGACCAGGCCCAGATCTTGCTCATCCTGGAGAGAGGGTTTCAGTTCCTGCCAGCCTGCAAAACTATTCAAACAGCCAATCACAGCCTGCCTTGGGAACCAGGGTTCTTGAAGAAAAAAAAGAAGGACAAAAATATCTTAGCCGGTTGGCTTAGCTATTTACAGTAGTGGTCCACAAACTACCTGAACCACTTTCCTTCTTGGGATAAAGGTTTCGAGCAGTCACTGCTACATGGAGTTTTATTTAGCTATAAATTGCATGTATATATTGTTGTATTAATAGTTTGTATGTACTATAGTATATTAACATTTTAAGGGAATAAGATAAAAATTACTATCATGTTACTATCATAAAAACTCTAATATTTTCTTCCTCCCTGTGGACCCTTAAGACCAGGCAAGGTACTAATCATTCCAGAGAGTCCAGTTAGCCCATCCCAGGGGGGAAAAAGACCTATAGAATCTGAGCCATCCCCTTTAAGGCTGTCATGTCAGCTTAGGAATGATTATCTCTGGGTTCCAGTTCATCTGGGAAGACAAGTGATTTGACTCAGAGATCCCATTGCCGATCCTGGGATGACACCTCAGAGACACTGGTCCCTTGATATGGCCTCATGATCAGCCACTCAGATGCTTCACCATAAAAAGACTAGAAAAAACACAAGTCCCTCGGGAACAAGGAGGCAAGTGTGGTGGTCACTCTGTCAGTAGAAATGTCAACGTCCTCTCCCAACGGTGTCATTTTGCTCAGCATTCTAGACTTTCTCCTTACAGATGTCATAAACATACTTAGTACAATCATAAAAATGCCATTTGGATCAAAGTGACACAGTGTCATCTCTCTGCCTGCATCTAAATGTTGCGATTATTACTCCCGAGCTGATGTAGAAAGGCCAGGGGACGTGTGCTGCCAGGAGTCTTTGCTCTCCCTCACCCTCCCACCAACAAGGCTACAGACCCACCCCCACCTCCGTCCATCTTCTCTGCTTCCTTTCCTTTGCAGCCCACAAAGCCAGGAAATTCTCTGCCACCTACTATTCCCTTCCCAAACCATCCACTGCTTGTTTATTCTCAATTTTTCTCTCCCTCCCTACCAGATCGCTCTTACCAGTATACAAACTGATCCATCACTAAAAGGCACCTCCTTACCCCTCACCCACCCAGCTCAGGCTTCTCCTTTCTTTGCTCCTCTTTCTTGTGAAGCAAGCTATACTTATGACTCACTGTCTGAACCTAGTTACCTCACCGCCCCTCCATCCTGGTCCTGTCCTCCACTGTCCGCATGATATTCATGTTGTCTTGTCAAGGCCTATGACCTGCCTCCCACTGTCAAATTCAGTGGCCTGTGTATCATCCTCCCATCTGACCACTCAGCTGTATTTGGGGTATTTGGCCAACTCCTCCTTCACAACACATCCCCCTCTCTTGAATTTCTGACGCTGTGCTTCCCTGGCTTTCTCCCCATGATTCTGGGGCTTCTTCTCTGTCAGGTTTGCTGTTTCCTGCTCTTCTCTATGCAACCTGTAAATGGTGCATTGTCTTGGAAATTGACTTTAGTCTTTCTTGCTTCTCCAACTACACTCCCTTTTTAGGTCTGCTCAGTTAGTCCTATACCACATGTGTTCTTTCTAGTCCAAAAGTTCATCCTTAGCTCAGGCTTTTCCTCTGAACCCCAGATTTTCATTAACAATTTCCTGCTGGATATCACCACTTAAATATCTAGCAGTCATTTCAAACTTAATATGACCAAAACATCAGTCTGGTTTCTACCCTCCAGAGTCCACTTATCCCTGACTTTCCTGTATATGACATTGTTGCCCACTGGGTGACCAAACTAGAAACCCAGGATTCCACCCTGTCCTCCTACCGTCTCTACCCAATCAACCACCAAGCCCCATGTATTAGTTTCCTGCTGTAAGGAAGTGTCACAAACTTGTGGCTCAAACAGCCCAAATTTATTATCTTACAGTTTTGTAGGCCAGAAGTCTGACATAAGTCTCTCTGGGCTAAAATGAAGGTGCTAGCAGGACCATGCTTCTTTTTGGAGCCTCTATGGAAGAGTCATCTCCTTGCTCAGTCAGGTTATTGGCAGAATTATCTTCCTGCAGTTGTGGGACCGAGAGCCCTTTTCCTGGGTGGCTGCCAGCTGAGAGCCTTTCCCAGTTTCTAGAGGCCACCCACCTTCCTTCCTTCCTTCCACCACCTTCCTACAGCTCCCTTCCCCCATCTCCAGAACCAGCATTAGTGGGTCAAGTCACTCTCATGCTCCAAATCTCTTCTTTTTCTATTGCATCTCTCTGATTCATCTGGGAAAGATACTCTGCTTTTTAAGAGTCCATTACATTAAACCCACTTGGTAATCCAAGGTAGTATCCCCATCTCAAGGTCTGCATTTTAATCACATCCTCACAGTCTCCTTGACCATGTAGGGTCACATAGTCACAGGTTCTGGGGATTAGACACAAACATCTTCAGAGGTCATTATTCTGCTCACTTCCCATCTGTTCTGTACCCAGTGCATATTTCCAATGGGTTCACATTTCTCTCTCCACCCCACCACCCTCAACCATACCACCATCCTCTGTCATTGGGTTGACCCAATGGTCAACACACTGTTCTTTCTGCTTCCACCCTTATTCTTCCCCACAAAGTAGGCAAAATGGTAGACACATAATCTTCTCCTATGTCCAGCTTAACCCTTCCCTGGCTTCATTTTGTTACTTAGACTCTAATTCAAATACAAAAAGGCCTTTGTGATCTGACACCTGCTCCCCTCTCTTATGCTGGAGGCTTCTCTTCCAGAGGCCCTAGTGCCTTACTCACTAGACTGTTCTTCCCTTGGAAGATTCTTTACCTTTCTCCAGCTCTTTAAATGCATGACTGGATCCCACCCTTAGGCAGCAGACCAAATGCTGTCTCCTCAGCTCCACCTTCCTGGGCCATCTTATTCAAATCAGACCTCTGGTCTCACCCATCCCAATTCTGATCACATTGTCCTGCTTATTTCCTACACAGTAATGATCACAGTTCATCTTTATTTTACCTTTTTTATTTATATTTGACTTGTTTATTGTCTCTCTCCCCAAGTTGAACAAAATGGAGGGCAACCATTGTATCTGCAGTGACATCCAGTCTCTCCAGTGAGTAGAGCACGGGGCCTCATACGCAGCAGATATGCGATAATTATCTGTTGGCTGACTGAATAAACCAATGAATTACGACCACTCCTGAAACCTGAGTGTAAGTCACAGATGCATGCTCAGTCAGAGAGGAAAATCCTCAGGAAGGTATTGATCCATGCCATCATTTTATTAGAGTAAACAGGGAAAAATAAGTCTGATAATAACCATGAATACCACCCAGATTCTGGAAAGCAGAAAACCAACAGAGAAAAAATATTGCTTCTGCCTTAAGAAATAAGAGCACCTGAACATTTTGCTTCGAGGTAAGCACAGGTGAGGTAGAGAACAAATTATGTGAGTCTGAACTAGTTCAACTCCTAAAGATCCATGACGACTATTATCACAGTGATAGATGGGTCTTGTTCACCACAGACCCGAAATAAATGGTTATTGCCATGAGCTCTTGCTTGCCCATGCTTAGTATACAAGGGATGTGCTATGTGTGACTATGTGCAATCTTTTTTATTATTGACTTTTACAGTTTATATTACCCTTCTAGAGATAATTTGTTCATTGCTTCAGAACTGTTTTACTCAAACAGTTAAGTTCTCTGTTGCTTGGTTATTTGGTTCCATTCCCACACACATCTTTTCTGAGACAACTTTATGGCTGGGTCACTTTTCATCTAAAATGTATTTCTATGTTCTGTACTCCTACCTTGACAAATATTTCAAAGGGTACAGCTTGATCTCCTTGCTACAGATCTAGAGCAATGGCACTCAACTGGGGCAATATTACCCCCTAGGGGACATTTGGTATTGTCTGGAAAAATTGTTGGTTGTCACAACTTGGGTGGGGGGAAGATGGTAGGACTGGCATCTGCCAAAGGCCAGGATGCTGCTAAACCTGCTGCAATGCGCAGGACGTCCCTCCACAACAAAGAAGTATCTGGTCCAAAATGTCAGTGGTGCTGAGGTTGAGAAATCCTGTGCCAGAGAGGGAAAGAGCACATCTCCATCCTGTGCTCAATCACATCCTGGCAGCATAACAGGGAGTTGAGAGGGGGTAGGATGTACCACCCAAGCAAAGGCACATTTGGCCACTCAGAGATGGGATCCAGGGTTTTATTCCTCTTTACAACAAATGACCTAAAGATTAGTATCCCCAGCCTAAACAACTCATCATAGCTTACTTGTCTTTATTCCAAAGCAGCACATAGCAACAGTTGAAATCCACTTGACCCTCTCTGTGGCATATGGTGCCTCTGGAGGCACCTGAAACCCCTCTTCCTTTTCTCTCAGGACACACTTTCCCTGGGCTTCCCCCTCGCCTTTGTGAGCTTCTGTCCTCCTGCCCTCCCACAAACAGTGGCATCTCTTCATTCCACACCTCTCCTTAGACAATCAAATTCACTGCCAATTTTAACTCTACCTGTAGAAGTACATAACAAGGCCAGACCTCTGCTGAGCTCCTGACTTTACTGTCCAGTTGCTTCCAGTTATTTATGAGAATGTCCCTCAAACATCTTAAATTCAATGCATCTAACACAGAGCTGTTATTCTGCTTCCCATCCACAGTCTTGATGTTTCTCCTCTTCATTAATGAATGCATCATTGTCTACCCAAGACCCAACCATGGTAGTCAGTCTTGTGTCTTCCCTTTCCCACACAACCATTTCCAAACCTCAATTTAAATCAGCGATTGAGTGAGGTCAATGTTTCTCATTGATGCTTCTCCCATCCTTCTCCACTTGAGCCTTCTCCTAGTGCATCTTAGGGATCCTGGTTTTCCCTTTTCTCATTGGGGATCCTCTTTCCCACCAAAGTGACTCTCCTAAAACAAAAATTTTATCATTTCAATCTACCACTTAAATACTTTAATGGCTCCTGTGTACTTGGCCTGCCAAGGACTGGCCCAACCTGCCTCCCCAGAATTGATTTTCTTTGCATCTCTCCCCGACCCAACATATGAGTCACACTGAGCTTCTTGCATTTATCAACCTGTCTTGCCTATTTCTTACCTCATAGACATTCCTTACATTGTGGTTTTTACCCAGAATTATTACGGAGAGAGAGAGAGACAGAGAGAGAGAGAGACTAGCTCTAGGACCCTTCCTGAATACTTCCCCATCTTCCTTCCACTTGCACAACTGAGCAGCCTCTCTTTGGGACTTCACTACCCTGGTAGATAACTCTGTCTCAAAGTTTATGGTTTATTGCTCTTATTTGTATATCTTTACATCTTCTTTTAGACTATATCCTCTTTGATGGCAAAGAGCCATGTTGTGCACTGCATGCCTAGCAAACAGCCCAGTAGCAGGAACAGAGATGGCACAATAATTATTTGTTGAGTTAATTTATTGAGTAAGCACCCACTTTGCAACAAACACATCTGCAATCCTTGGTGTAGCCAGCTATTGGGACTGAAACATTAACCATTCTGGTATGAAATCCAATTTGCCACAATTTTTTTTGTATCATATGAAAGTTTAATGTTCACTAGGCTTGAGGAAATTAAAATATAAGTAATACATTAATAGCCCTTCTCCATGGAAATAAAAGGCTGTGATAAACATTTATGTAAATCAATTTTCATCTTAAATCACCTCAGTTTTTCCAATTACGTAGTCTCAGTGAAAGTCAATACCATACATCTTTCAGAATTTCCTAAGCATAAAGTAACTTGTAGTTTCCTACTTATTTGTGAAAATAATTATTAGTTCTATGATCTATAGCAAATCTAAAAGCGTCTAGTACCTATTAATGCTAATCAATTCAGAAGCTTACTTACATACCATTTCTCTATCCTACCATCCCTTAGGCCCCTCTCCCCCAAATATAAAGAGCAATTCAACACAGGGAAGGATGACTGTGATAATTTATTCAAATATTCCTTTATGAATAAAATTTTAGTTACTAATACCTTTGGGCTACTCCATCAAAATATAACCAATGACTCAAATATGTCAAAAGTCATCAAATTATCAACTTCATCTCAGAAGCCTATTAACCAATGATAATCTTAAAAATATAACTATAATATATTATAAAGGGAGAACTGACAAAGTATGTAGGCCTTACCCATTACATGGCACAGCAGGTAAATGTGTTAATTAAGATTCTTAGGTCGTAAGCAACAGACCCTAACTCTGTCTAATGTAAACAAAGGTAGGGAAAGATCTATTAGAAGAATATCAAGACCTCACAGTATCAGTGGGGGAGATTACAGACTTGGGCTCCAAAATAGGCAGTAGGAAGGGCAGCTCCAAGAGACAAGAATGTAGGAATAGTAGGAATATCCCACAACGGGAAGGATTTTGTCAGGGGGCCTACAACACAACTGAACTCCAACTATTTTTATTTTCCTCCCTTTGTTCAAGACTCACTTCCAGAGACGTGTCCAAATAGCTCAGGTTGGATCATACCTGCCCTTTATGTAGAGGAGAGCAGAGCACTGTATTATAATCTGTCTTAATGAGCTTGGGCTGCCATAACAGAATATCACAGACTGGTAGCTTAAACAACAGAAATGTATTTCCTCACAACTCTGGAGCCTGGAAGTCTGAGATCGGGATGCCAGCATGGTTGGGTTCTGGTGTGGAGCCTCTTGCTGGTTTTCAGATGGCTGCCTTCTTGCTGTGTCCTCACATGGCAGGAAGAGAGAGGGCTCTCTGGTGTCTCTCCTTATAAGGGCATTAATGCCATCATGAAGACCCCACCCTCATGACCTCACTGAACCCTAGTCACCTCTGAAAGGCCCCACCTCCAAATACCATCCTATTAGGGATTAGGGCTTCAATGTACGAGTTTTAGGGAGACACAAACATTCAGTCCGTAGCACTGATTATAACCATGAGGAAGATGTAATTGCCCATAGAGGGCATGAGTCTGCCTGAATAGCCAGACAATAACAGATTAAATTAGTGAGTAGAATGACTGAGTGTATGAGGTCACAATATAATTATGGAAGACCATGCAACTTTGACATACTTAATTGAATTAAGAATAGGGATTAACTAAGTCGGAATAATTTTAAAGACAACTAAGCTATATTTATACATAATTCTAAGAAAATGCAAATTGTTGAAATATGCATTATCACGTCCCTTTCCCTGTTTGTTTTTTCCCCTTTCATTAGTAATTTCCCTATCAGAGAAGCAATGACTAAGCTCCAAAATGTTAAGAAAAATAAATGAGGGGCCAAACATGAACACTGACAACATCTTATCTGTTATGCTGATTTTGAGATTTGGTGGGGAAAAAAACATGAATTCCTTTGGCATCAGAGTACAGGCTCCAAGGGGCACGGTGAGTGAAGGGCACATTGCTGATCTCTTATTGTGGGTCAGGCCACTATTCTAGGGCTTTACTGGTACTAATGCACAACAACCACGTGAGCCAAATGCTATTGCAGTCCCCATTTTACAAAAGCCTTATGCCTGCAATATCAGTTGGTCCCCTCTAGTTAAATCACACCCAAAGTAGTAACAAGCACATGCATGTTGGGGGTTGGTAACGTGGGGGTGGTCCAAGGGCCATGTCAGGTATGGCAGACACAGTGATGAACAGAACAGACAAGACCCCCGCCCTCATGAACCTGGCATTATAGGGAAGGGAGACATATGATGGATAAGAGTAATAGGTAAATATATAGTATGTTTGGATGTGATTATGCTAAGGAGGGAAATAAAGCATAGAAGCAGCATGAGGATTTGGGAGGAGGGAGGAGCAATCTTAAACAAGATGGATAACAGCAGCATTCCTGTGGACAACTGACCTGTCACTACTTAAAGGGGTTAGAAACAGGACCTAGGGAAACATTTCTCAAAGGACCATGTGTGTGAACCTCCATTACAGGAAACACTAATCCGGTGAGAAGCTGGAGGAAAATCAGCCCATGTCTTTCCCTATAACCACCTGCTTCCACACAGGGTTGGAATCAGTGACCCAGCATTCTGCAACTCCTCACTGCATGACTTACACATGTTTGGAGACTGCTCCATACACTTAGCAGCTTTTATACATCCAACTAGTCCAACTAAAGCTTTTGGTTCCATCAACGGAACACAGCTCAAGTCCTGATACTTGCCTCCAGGGTTGGTGGTCATTTTGGATTTCGGCTTGAACATCTTTCAGGCAATATCAGAATTAGATTAAGACAAGGTTTTCAGGCTCTTTTGCACTGATCAAGGGTGGGGGTGATCCCATGTCATACACCTCTTCTCACAAACCTCTACTGCTTTGCCCAATCTAAAGGTTTTCTGGCTCAGCATTTTTCTTTTTCCTCAATTGGCAACTCTGCTCCCTGCTGTCAACATGATGCCTCTAAATTCTTACTATCTTTTACCTTCAGGGCTCCCCAAAGGATATTTTTCATAAATAAATTAAAAACCAAAATAATGACATCTGAAAACAAAACAATCCCAACTGTACTCTCCCTGAGCTATTAAAGTATCAGATCTTTGCCATCTAATGTCTGCTTTTCTGGAAGCATCAGATTCCCCTAAGGAGTCCCCTGGCATTTAAGCACTCAGAAGAAAATATCTTTTGCAGTGCAGAAGGTGCTCCTGAGAAATTGGCAGCCACTGAACACCACCAGGAAGATCCAATGACTCCGATATTATGCTCAGTGACAGGGTGAGGGTCTTTACCAGAAAGGAAAGGGGGGCTGGATTGACCGCCAGTGATGAAATCCAACAGACAAGGAGAATTGACAGGAAAATAAAGAAGCAGGAAGGGGGAAAGACACGGGAGGGTAAAGAGAGTGGTAAAGACAGGCAGGCAGCCTGGCAGCCAGGCCATGAGCAATTGGCATAGCAACAACATCACTGTCACCAGACACTGGACAGTAACTAAACATTGATGGGAGAAAAGGACTTCTGTGGGGTCTGGTCATGGAACCTCAAATGTCTTGGCTACTGACTGTGGTGGGTTGAATTGTGTCCCCCAGAAAGATATGTTGAAGTCCTAACCTCTGGTTCATGTCCATGAGAACTTGTTTGAAAATAGGGTATCTGCGGATATAATCAAGATGAGGTCACACAAGATTAGGATGAGCCCTAAGTCCAGTGATTGGTGTGCTTATAAGGAAAGAGAGATTTAGAGACACACACACACAGGGAAGAAGGTCATGTGTCAACAGAGGCAGGGATTGAAGTGGTGACACGAAGACTTGCCAGCAGCCACCAGAAGCTGGAAAGGCAAGGAAGGCTAGCTCTAGAGCCCTCAGAAAAAGTGTGACCCTCAAGACACCTTGATTTTGGACTTCTGGCCTCCAGAACTGTGAGAGAATAAATTTCTGTTGTTTTAAGCCACCCAGTTTGTGGCAATTTGTTCCAGCAGCTCTAGGTAACCAATACAGACAGGAGACTGATCCCAGGATAATGCCTTAATTTGAGCTAGACAGTAGCTGAGCTCACCTTCCAGGTACAGAGTTAATATCTCATATATTTATTTTCACCCATTTCCTATCTTCACTTCCCACCTTTACTGGATCCAACCAATGGATTATGAAGTTTTCAAAGCACATATTAGAGAAGAGATTGTATGAAGAAATTAATCCACCATGGAGGTAATTTTTAGGAACTTTATTTTTCAGATGCAATTTTAAATAGAAGTCAGGACTCTAAATTATCATTCAAACAGAAAGAGAGCTTGGAAAAGATTATAGGCTGGTGTCATGTTTGCCAAAATGTCTTCTCCTTAGAACAGGTTTTCTCAACCTCCACACTGTTGACATTTGGGGTTGTCATGGGGGGCAGAGAGCTGTCCTGTGCATTATAGGATGTTGAGCAGCATCCTTGGCCTTTGTCCGATAGATGCCAATAGCACTCTCCCCTCAGTCATGGCAATTAAGAATATCTGTTGGTGTTGCCCAATATTTTCTAGGGAGAGGAGGTAAACTCGTCCCTGGTTGAGAACCAGAGCTTTAGAGTTAGTATACTTACCCCATACCTGTACCTTGCACAAATCACTTCAGTGGGGAGAGAAACATCCTCCTGCAGCTTTTATAAAGAAGGAGTCTGGGATAATGAAGTGGATGCAAACTGATATGGTCTGGACTAGTGATACCATACAGGTGTGGGTGGTCCCAATGAATCAAAGGTGACTGAGATGATCCAAACAGGAGGGTTTGGGGAAGGTAAGGATAACACTCATTGAGAGACAGAGACGGGCTCAGGCTTTGATACCCTAAATATGCAGGAAGGCTGGTGCCCGACCTTGGCCAAATGGCCCTTAGGAGTCTCACTCCAACTTGATGAAAATTCAAATGATCTAAAAGCAACATCATAGGATCTCTGTGAAAGCAAGTTCTGAGAATGTATGCACTAAACTCAGTGCTATACACCTTCTACATCCAAGTCAGCATCTGTCAGTCCACCCAGAGAGGTACATGGAGCATGTCAAAATAACTGTTGTGCATGGCAAACATGAGAAACCACTGAGAAGATTAAATTATCATTGATATCAATGAAAAACAAAATAAATATAAAGTAAACTAAAAGTGCAACTCAGATTTTAATGTTCTAAGGAATAAGAGGGTTACCCTTCAGCTATCCGGTCAAATAGTGAAATTCCGGATTCAGATATTGAGATATTTATTTAAGCAAAGCCTTTCTCAGGAATCATGTACCAAGATCAGTAAACTTCATAGCTTCTGAAACCGTAGAAAGAACACTAAAGTATTACTGGAGCAGGCATGGTAGCCTAAATATTCAGACCAAGCTCTTGCATAGTCAAAAGTGACCCAAATTCTTTACAGAGCAGAGGTGTAAGGTTGGCTATGGCACACACAATAGACCAGGAGATCATATAAAGCAGCTACCTACAACAACATTACATTTACAACTCTAGGCAATGGGTGCGTGGGTTTCTGCCCATTAGTGTCTACACCCCTAAGACCTTAATCAAAAGCTCAAGAAAAGCAGAAGATGCGGGGCACCTGGGTGGCTCAGTCAGTTAAGTGTCTACTCTTGATTTCTGCTCAGGTCATGATCTCAGGGTTGTGGGATCTAGCACTGGGTGAGGGTCTGCTCTCAGAGGGGGGTCTGCTTAGAATTTTCTCTCTCCCTGTCCCTCCGCCCATCCCCCTGTTCACAATGCCTGTGTGCTCTCTCTCTCTCTCAAATAAATAAATAAATCTTAAAAAAAAAAAAGAGAAAAGAAAAAAGAAAAACAGAAGATGCCACTGAGAACCTCCTATGAAACTACACGCCTCAGTCAAACTGTAAAGATTGGGTTTTCCATCTCCAGTCATGTTCCACTTGCTTTCCTCCTGGAGTGCTCACAGCTCATGTTGTCAACAGCATTGTTGTGTGATCACGTCCTCAGGCAAAGCTCTTTGTCTGACAGGTTGGACATTTTAGGTACAAATTTTTTCCTAGGGATGTAAAATATTAAAAATGATCTCAGTAAAATATTATGCTTTATCAACTTTACCTTTCCTAACCTCAAAGGAGCCTTTAGGGCAATGTGCTCATAAACAGGCACCAAATCATGTTCCAAAGTAAGAGCCATAAGCCAATCTGGCTGGGTCTCTGTGTCCCTTGCTCCTGGCTCTTTCTTCAGGACTAGCATTCCCCAACCTGTTTAGAAGCAGGTTGGTGGTTTATTAAGAATACACAATTCCCTCTCTGAATAAATGGGGGCCTAGAGTCAGCTCCTACTCGAGATCCAGGTGGCTGGGCTCTGGGAAGGGAAGAGCAGGCCTCAAGGGGCGGCTAGAAGGTGCTAACAGCCAACCTAAGTGCCAGTCCAGGGGTCTAGGCAGTGAGATGGAAGCAAGGCACAGCAAGAGCAGGTGGAGAAGGTGGGGTGACAGAACAGGATGCAGAGCCTGGGGTCAGGCATTTCCTGAGATGCCCAAGCATCACCAGGGTGGTGTGATGGGTTGAACTGGGTCCCCTAAATTAATTTGTTGAAGACTTAACCTCTTAATGTGGCCTTATTTGGAAATAGGGTCTTTGCAGATGTAATTAGTTAAGATGAGGTCATACTAGATTAGGTTGGGCCTTAATTCAGTATGACTAATGTCCTTATAAAAAGGGGAAATTGGGACACAGACACACACACCTGTGCCTTGTGAAGATTGGAGTTGTGTCTGTGAGCCAAAGAACTACCAGAAGCTAGAAAAGAAGCCTGGAACAGACTCCCTCATAGCCCTCAAAAAAAAAAAAAAACACAACCCAATCCTGTCCTCACCTTGATTTTGGACTTCCAGCTCCAGCCTATGAGACAATAAAGGTTTGTTGTTCAAGCCATCAAGTTTGACGTGTTGTGTTTCAATGGCCCTAAGTGCTGACATGGGTGCCGTGCCTTATTGAGGGCTGCAAACCCCTGCTTGGTACGAACAAAGGATCATTTTATTCATTATCCTTTCTGGAACAACACTAGAAGACATGACTTATCTAACACCCCAAAGGAAACTTACAACAACCAAGTGTTTTAATAATTGCAAAGTCTTTCTTTTTGAGACTTAGAGTTCTGATCACATTATATCCAATGGTTTAAAGAGCATGGAAATATATCTGTGCACCAATTTAACTTATAGGTTTTTGGCAAGTATAATATTTGATAGTCAGAAACCAATTTGGTTCTGTTTTCATCTTTGAAATCTGTTTCAAAGATCACATTGTAACTATTCCTCATTCTACAAATTTTTCCAATAGCTTTTATGCCAAAACCAATAAAATTTTGACCTCAACTGACCCAACTATCTCTACGAGATAAGAGTCTGCTTTTGCTCAGCCTTTTGTGGTTTGATAGATTAATAGAGTGTGTCAGAATGGTATGGAAGACAAAGTAATTGCTGGACAGAGAGCTTGGAGAAATTTAGATGGAATTTGCAAATTAAAGCAAATCTACCCCCCACCAATTCTTTCACCCTGACAAAGTACATCAAAAAGCAAAAAAACAGCAAACTTCTACCTTGTAGAGAACTAAATTTGTATCTCAAATACTGGTGCCAAGTCAAGGCCCAAAAGTATATACATTATCAACTCATAATATGAAGCCTTAATAATCAGACTCTGGCTGTTTGTTCCCGTTTAGCAGTGAAATACATACATTTAAGTGACAAAACGTCATTTGCTCAGAGATGTTAATTACATGATGATCCTAGGGGCAAGCATGTAAACAGTGATTTGTTAGTGAAATCACAGCCTAACAATGTCACCTAAAGGAGCCCAAGCCTCAGAGGGAGACAGACGTGGATCCACACTCCTCACTCATCTTTGTGCTGTTAGATCTGCCATGCTTACTAATTTTCCTTCAGTCATAGTTCAAATTATCTTTGTTGGTATCAAACAAGCTTCATTTGTCCTGGATTTATTTATAATCTTTCTGATGACAATTCACAGAACGAGTCATCCCCACAGTGACAGCATAATTATCTCCATGTGTCGACTTGGGGGGATCATATTTGTCCTAAAGTTTGTATGCTGGAGGAGAAATGAGGAATTGAGAAGACTGAAGATGGGTTAAAATCTTCAAAGACTGAAATGGGTTTTTAAAAAGGATGGGGCAACAAAGATACACACAAACTGATGCAAGGTGTGACTGTTAATGTGGGTCAGAGGACGTGGAGAGCTCCCAACATTTCACAAGGTGGAAACCCGGACGTGTCGGTTTTCCCCTCAAAAACAAATACCTCTCCAATACCTCTATTTCCATCTACAAACATTATCACACCCCGAGTGACCCAGGCTTGGAACTTCATTCACTAATTTTACAAAGCTCTAAGCACTAAGCTCCCAGCTGGAGTGAAAAGGGGGAGTCGGAAACCATTTCCACGAAATGTGCTCTGAGCAATGGCAGCAGAACACTGGAGGGTCTGCAAGATGTGCGATGTCTCACCCAGCTCAATAAATATTTGTCAGGTGAATGAATGAATGAATGAGTAATAAATGAATGAATTTCGTGCCTCTCCTTCCATGGCCAGTGTGAGCTAGTAGTCCTGAGTCAGTGAATCTGTTTGGGAGACAGGAACAAGCCTAGGTGGGCTGAACCAAAGACAGTCCAGAAGGGAAGGGCTGAAACCGAGGGCACTAACCAGCCTGAGCAATCACCTGCCTAAGCCGGGTCCTCCCACCCAGCTCTCATCGCTGATAAACTGACCATTCATCCCTTGAAGTCTGGCTCTGTGTATTCTGTTGGGTCAGAAATCATGTGGGCAAAAAAAATGGCATTACTTATTGATCCCCTAATGTCCCCACATTTGGTATATGGAATGTATAGAGAAACCTGGGTGTAGATATCTGGATATAAGCCGGAACCTTGAGTAATAAAGGAAAGTTGGTGAGATTAAAGGTTGTGCTGCAGTGGAGACAAGTAGCTGCTGGGAAATGATGCAAATGGCCACGGCTGTCCCCTCCACCATCATACAGGGCCTGGGCTTGTGGCCAGTGGCTGGTGTTCATGGGGACAGAGCTGCTCGTAACAAGGGGGGAACCTTAACATCCCTGCCCCTTCAAGCTGGTAACACGGGCCTCGCCCTGCAGATGGCTGCTGCTTGCTCTTGAGTGCAGCATACCCAGCTTCCGGTGCTTTCTTGGCAATGGCGTTGGAACAATAATCACTGCTTTCTGGGTGATCTCAGCCCGGTCTGTAGGCAGGGATTTTAAATTATAATCAGCAAGTTCTCTGTGTTTCTAGGGGCCCTGGGATCCAGTTTGAGGATCCAGTTTTAAATTGGTAGTGTCAGACGAAGGGAACAGCAATGTCGTTATCCCAAACCCCATCTGGCATGGAGAAGAAAATGAGGGGCTAACCTTTCCTTACCATGTGCCTTGTCCAGGGCTTCTGAGTGTCACACCACCATTGCTCTCTCAGCACTACTATCCCCATCACCTCCATCACTACCACCATCATCACCACCTCACCTTCATCACCTCCACCACCATCACCACTCACCTTTATCACCTGCACCATCATGACTACCACTATCACCACCTCTATCACCTCCACTGTCACCACTTCCATCACCTCCACCATCATCACTGCTTCCATCATCACCACCATCACCTTCATCACCTCCACCACTATTACCTCCATCACCTCCAACACTATCACCTCCATCACTTCCACTACCAACACCACTTCACCTTTATCACCTCCACCATCATGACTACCACCATCACCACCTTCATCACCTCCACCATCACCATGACCACCATCATCACCTCTATCATCACCATCATCACCACCTCCATCACCTCCACCATCACCACCACCATCATCACCACCATCACCACCTCACCTTCATCACCTCCACCACCATCACCACTCACCTCCATCATCACCACCATCATGACTATCACCATCACCACTCCATCACCTCCACCATCACCACCACCATCACCTCCACCATCACCACCATCATCACCACCTCTATCATCACCACCATCACCTCCACCAACATTTCTATCACCACCACCGTCACCACCACCATCACCTCCACTACCACCATCACCTCCATCACCACTACCATAATCACCACCATTACCTCCAGCAACACCACCATCACCACAACCTCTATCACCACAATTACCATCACCTCCATTGCTCATGTAGTTATGGAGGCTGGCAAGGCCAAAATCTGCAGTGTAAACCAGCAGGCTAGAGCCCCAGGGAAGACTTGCAAATCAAATCCAAAAGCAATCTGCTGGCAGAATTCTTTCTTGCTCAGGGGAGGTCAGTATCTTTCTCTCCAGGCCTTCAACTAACTGGATGAGGCCCACCCACATCACAGAGCATAATCCATTTACACAAAGTCTATTACTGATTTAAATGTTAATCTCATCTAAAAAAATACCTTCACAGCAACATCCAGACTGGTGTTTGACCAAAAATCTGGGTACTGTGGCCCCGCCAAGTTGACACATGAAATTAACCATCACACCATGCCAGAGACTGTGACATAATTGGTTATGGCGCAATGTGGGCCTCAAGATTGCTAAAGCTCCCCAAGTTTCCTAAGTTACATTCAAAGGTGAGAACTATGCTCTAGAAACGCAGATTTTTGAAATGTTAACACTGATTTTTGAACCCTTCAGTTAAGGGCTCTTTGATTCACTGAAAACCAATGTGAGGACCAGAGGGAAATCATCCCCAGAAGCCAGATTTCCCGGACCTTTGCAATTCCACAAGAGGCAACAGAAGCAAGTCACTATGTCACAGGACTTAAAATGTGTAGTCATAAGATTTGGGAGCAACCACACCACTGGACAAAGCCAACCCTCAAAGCAGCCTAAGGGACATTAAACACAAGCCTCATAGGGGAAATGCAAAGATAAGAAAGAAAAGCTGCCACCACCCCAAATTTTATGCTATGAAAGAAAATAGCATTGTCCCAAATGTGTCTCCAAAATGCCTCCTCCATAGGTTAAACAGTGCCACAATTAACCTCTTGTTGGTGCCAATAGCACCCTGCAAAGATGAAGCCATCGATGCTATTTTTTCTCTCTCCTCCAAACTGCTCTCAGATCCCATGGAGCTTCCACTTCATATTTGATATCAGTAATACAGGTCAAGATTTAACCAAGTGTGATGTCCTGAGAGCCACATTTCACTTAGGGTATCTCCCTAGGACTTGAGGTTAGTTAGTGACATAAAGTCAGTGCTGTGATAATTCTGTGGGTCCCACAACCACCTTATACTCTTTAAAGTGGGGAATGAGAAATGGAACTAACTCAACTTCGAAGCCCAATGGCATTAAGCCCATCGTGATAATGGTGACCTGGTTCACATGTGATTGTTGGAAAATCCCAGACTCTAATGAACACAAAAAGAAATCCAAGAGGGCCTTAATTTCATTGAACATTAATTTAAAATTAGGAATTATGTATAGACTTTGGACTTGACTTCCACAGGGCAAGAATATTTAAATTTGGATTTTGTTACTTCAGACACAAAATTAGTTGAACTTTATCTTATAAGAATATTTAATATTTGTGGCTTTTAATTTCTTCCTGAAGAAAGAAAAAGCTGGTCCTTAGAGCTGTTTATACTATTCTGGCTCTTGTCCTCCAGGCACGTGGGAACATTGGGCTTCTGTGCCACTTTTGAACTTAAGCATTGCCATGTCACTTACTTTGGCTTATGACATGTGAGCAGAAAAGACATTGTCACTTCCAAGTGAAAGCTTTAGGCACCAGTGTGTGCTTAGTTAAGGTTGGTGCTCCCTCTGGCATATGGCCAGCAATATTCCAGATGGTGGCTGTTCTCCCAGCCAGGTATCAGAGCAAGACCACAGTGAAGCAGAACAGACCCCCAGCTGGCCAGTGAAGTCCTCAGGAATAAACCTTCCTAGTATTAATCCACTGAGATCTGTGGTTTGCTTGCTACTGCAGCATAACTTGGTCTACCCTACTAAAACAGAATTTAATAAAAGAAGGGCTTTATATTCAACTTGAGCCATCTCCAGATTGTTAACATTTTATTCCCAGATCATCTTAATGTTGACATTTAATCACATTGCTGAAGCTCCATTGGGCAATATGGCTGGGGAAAAAAAATGCAAAGAAATAAAGAAAAGAATAAATTCCCAGCCTTGACTCCAGCGTGGCTCAAAAGTAATATGAATATTTCACTACTTCAACCCAATTGACAGCTTCTGGGAGTAAAATATATACTGCCCAGTGGCAGTTCCAGGAACGTACCCCAAGGGGGTGTGGGCTGCTGAAGGCAGGAGCAGGGCTGGCCAGATGCACAGCTCACCAGCGCAGGGCAGGACACCCCTGGACCCAAAGGTTAAGAGAACAAAAAGCACAGGGGTACCCTTAGTTCCCCATTCCTCACATTTACACGTGGAGGGAATGCTACTTGAATGACTCCTGGCCTCTTGTTCCAGTCCCACTGATTGCTCACCATGGAGGAGCAGGTGACTGCCGTTGGCTTATGCTCCATGATTGCATAAAGCTGATCTCTTAGAAGGCTGGAAAGAACAGGGATTTGATCTCCTTTCTTCCCTCTCCACCTAGGACCCATGGGAGGCAGCAATAGGGTAAAGTTTCTGACTTGGAGATCCCAACTTTACTGTCGAGAGCTGCTCCAAAAAGCAGATGGGAGAAGGGACATGCAGAGAGGCAACAAGCCCATCAGGAGAAGGCGTGAGCTACATCAAATGACCTCCCTTTGATGAGCAATAAAATTGATGTTTTGGTCTCCATCTGTCTGCTTCTGTGTCTGCCCTCTTGTTTGTTCATAACTCTGGTGGGAAAGAGAGGATATTTATGAACTCCTAAAAATCCCATCAGTGTCTCCTGCTGAGTGGACATGTGAGCCCATATGGAAAACCAACAGCCATGATGTGGCACCAGTAACAACGGGTCATCTGTCTTGTGCCCAGGCCTTATGGTCATGCCAGTTCCTTGTGGCTCCTGCTGGTACCAGCTGCTCACTAAGACCAAGGGGTACCCAAGGGACAGGGACTCTCTGGCAGACTTGCAGAGAGCTTCCAGGTAGCTGGGAGGGGTGTGTGTGTATGTGTGTGTGTGTGTGTTTGGGGGTCCAGAGGCTAGAGCTACTGTGGAGACACAAAGGATAAGAAAACATCTCTGCCTTCGAGAAAAGTGGCAGTCGAGAGCGAAGCAAGAAACCCTCACCCACTGTTAACCAGGGGGGACATTTTGAAGGGAGTGAACCCCAGAAATACTGCATGGTATTAATTAGTTGCATCTCCAGAAAATGTCTGGGGGCACCTGGGTGGCTCATTTGGTTAAGTATCTGACTCTTGGTTTAGGCTCAGGTCTTGATCTCAGGGTCATGAGATCGAGCCCCCGTGGGGCTCTGTGCTCAGCATGGATTCTGCTTGAGATTCTCTCTCTCCCTCTGCCTCTGCCCCTTCCCCAACTCACACATGTGTGTGCTCTCTCTTTCTCTCTCAAAATAAATAAAATCTTTAAAAAAAAAAAGAAAATGTCATTAATTTCAATAATACTATTTGGGGTACTTAACAAAGTTCTTGGCAATATTTAAATTTTTAATAAGAAAAAGGTATGAAATAATGATAATTTTATCATTTCCCCTAACTTTTCCTTCTCACTGCTAGTGCCCAGTTCAGGCCTTTAGCACCGTTCCTCTGGGTTACTCAGTCCAAGCCATGATACTGAGAGAGATCTGGATCCCCCCACTTACTTCTCCATCCATGCCCACTTTGAAAGGAGAGCAAGTCTCTGCATGGTGGTGAGAGGGGCGTGGGTGGCCCCTGGCAGCAGCTCACCATCTCCTTGTGCTCTGAGGGTCCCCTGGCTGGGCGGTCCCAGCCCCATCATCCAGAGGAGAGCGAGTCCCATGGGAGGAAATCTAGGAGGAGATAAAGACAGATGCTTCCCCCTTGCAAGGTGAACATTTTTATAGTGATAACATTATAAATATATCTATCTCTATCTCTAGAGATGTATACTATAAGCAGAGTTTTAAGAAGCTACAGATTTAGAAAAAATATAAAATAATAAAAACGTCTTATATTTGTAAGAGAATATAAATAACATAATAGAAAACTGGTTCGCAGAAAAACCAATTCAAAGGAGCACCAAATATGAGAAGATACTCAAACTCAGTAGTAAGTGACAATGTGACATAGCTTTAGATGGACAAATATTAGAAAACAAAAGCCCTCGACCGTGTTGAGAATGTGGAGAAATGGGAACTCTAACGTAGCCAGTGGGAGCATGAATTGGTTCCTCCTTCTGGAATGTGATCTTGGAATAACCTATTAAGATGCAGAGTCACCACCCAGTTACCCCATCCACCCATCCACCTCGCTTTCCACAACCCCCAGTTTGTTTCCTGGAGTCAAGAGTCTCTAATGGTTTGTTTCCCTCTCTGATTTCTTCCCATTCAGTTTTCCCTC